>NC_086229.1:4372500-4722000 GCF_036321145.2 Pelmatolapia mariae | reverse complement strand
AAGTATGTTTATGGTGGTCCCTACAGACAAAATACGTACAAACTCCAAAACACGTAAAAACTTAGAAGCACGTAAAAACTTAGAAGCACGTACAAAGTCAAAGCACGTACAAATCACAACAGAAGTGCTCCAGAATGCTCGGCGCAGTGTTGAGCTTTTGTTACCTAGTGGCTACACAAGCCAGGAAGTACCAGCGACCAGATCTGGTGTGTGGTAGTAACAGGTAAATGAACATTTTTTTGAATTATTGGAATATATATGAGTGCTTGTGTATAAATACACAAACAATACACATATGTTTTCAATTGTGAAATTTAAGTGATTTAGGTAGCTCTGTTTTGGAAGGTCAGTTAACGTTAGAAATGTGTTTTGGAGTTTGTACGTGCTTTGGACTTTACGTGCTTTGTCTCTAGGGGCCACCGTATATATTTATATGTAAAGATATAAATAAATCCACTTTTTTTTTACATTAGTAATTTCTTTTGTGCATAATTTTATGTTGCTGTTGATAATAAATTAATTAAAGCAACAAAACAACCTGAAGAGTCGGCTGGGAGCCGACTCTTCAGGTTGTTTCTGGCGTTCTGGAAAATGATCCAGAACGCCAGAAAGTGGCCGAGTCAAAATCTGGACTTAAATCCTACTGACATGATTCTGCATGACCAGAACAATTGCGCTGGAAAACCCTCTGGTGTGACTGGGCCAAAACTCCTCCACAGCGTTTCAAAAGACACTTATGACAAAAGCTAGACTGCAGTTCTTCCTGCAAAGAATGGCAAAACCAGCCTTTTGTTTTTGGGGTCCATTTATTTTTCACATAAGGCCAGGAAGATGTGGGTCGCTTTTTTCTATTTATAAATGAAATCATCTTTTAAAAGCTGAATACGGTTTTTACTTTTACTTGAAGATGAGGTCCCTTTTATTTTCTGTTGTTTTAGTAATTTGCTATTTACCTTTTTAACAAAGCTTTAACTTGCCATATTTTTATTTGGCTGAATCAAAATTGAGATGAAATCATGAGGTTTACCCAGGACTGATACAGAAGTGCGGGCAGATCCTTCTATCACATTCTCAGGCAGATGTATCTCTGCTTCCTCTGTCAGCAGGCTTCCTGTGTACAGACACAACAAAAGTCCAATCAGGAAGTCACGACTACAACAGAGTTACTGTTCAAAGTCACCAGGTGGGCTGAACTTCAGCACATATCGTTACATTTTGTGAAAGCAAAAGGTGAAAATTTGGCACATTTTTATTAACATTATTACTTTAAAAATAACATTTTATTTACACAATGCACTCCACTGCTAACTTTGAGCATTTAGGTTATTTGTTTATTTACATTATGTAACTGGTGTTGCTGATGGACATCACACTGACCTTTTGGACAAAGAAGCCAGTTGTACGTCTTTGTCATCTCAGTTCCCTCAGCCTGAGGAAGAGGACGTGCAAAATTATCTTTAAAAAGAGTAACAATTTAAATTTTATGAGTAAAAATGTTTTTCTGGTCTTGTATTTATGGCACTGACCTTCACTATGAGAGATTTGGTGACCACGTCGATGCGACCTCTGTCTGGTACGCTCACAACCTCATTATCACATGACACATGGGACGCTACGGCCTCAGCAGACACAGTCACATTCACAGCCCCTAAAAACAGCAGCACAGGTCACCTTCTTTATCTCTCCATTAAAATAAAGGTTACTGAGGTTATTTTACAGATTTTGTAGAAACTAGAAGGGAATGTGTTGGGACAAAAGGAGACAGTTAACTGTGATCACACTAGATCTAAATCTAGATCTCTAGATTTAATGTTGGTTCTAAATCGAAGGTAAGATAAATTATAATTGGACATTTTACTGCATCAGGCATGAAAAACATGAGCTGGAAAAAAAAAACAGTCCAAAATGATGTCAGGGTTGCTGCTGAGTCCTGCTGGAGGCCAAAGTACTGCAAATCATACTAATTAAGATTAAGAAGAAATAATTTACATGGCAATGCAACTGCAAACAGTCTGTTCTAATTATACTGTCCAAGGGAAGCATGCATAATGTAAATAATTGATGAGAATTGAAAGGAAGGTTTCAAAATGACTTATAATTGGCTAAGACAGCTGCATTAAGTAAAGCATGAGGATGGAGGCAGCTGCTACCCTCAGACTGGAGGTATAGAAGTTCTGTCCCACTCCCTACAACCCCCACGTTTAGCCCTCTAAACACAGAGGTTATATTCTTGGTTTACCTCGATTTGCAGCTGGATTTGACTGTCTACATGTCCTAGCTCTACACTGCACACTCACTGTCGTCTAATGCACATACAGCATTCTAAGTTCCATGAATATAGCTTATTGGGTCTCAGATTCACTCATTTTATTATGATAACTTATATTTCAACAGTATTTCTCACATAGTTTTTTTTATAATTGCTCTTTAATGTTTTAATCTCCATTTATTCTATTTAGCCGTCTTATGTGGATTCTTTTTTCTTCAAGCTGCTTTTAAGTCACTTCCTGAGAGTTCACTTCCTGCTCTGGGTCCTGCACTTGGGCCATACTCAGCCTGCCACACACGGTTTCCTGGCAGTGTGGAGGACCAAAGGCTGATTCTCACCTAAGGCTGTTGGGATCATGGTCCACCTGAGGGTCTTGCGCTCGTTGGCACACAAACAGGATGTGTACAGATCACCAGAGAGAGGCGTGAGGGTGTAATCTGAGGACGGCCCAGGAGTGACAGTAACCTGTACGAGGAACACAGACATTATATTTTAAACTAGCTCAACAATCTCATGGCTACATTTAAAGCTGAGTTCAAATGTGAACACATTTTTTAAGCATCTAAATGAATGCACAAGTTTGATGTTATGAACTCATAATCAAAGTAGAAAGTAGACCTTCATTTTACTTGGATACTTTAATCACTCCCTTCCTAATCGTTTCCCTCCATCTGTTTTCTTACAGCTTCCACACTAAACTCTGTTCTACAAGGTGCATGAGAGCACAAAGAAAACTAGAGGAGGGTTGGTAGTGTAAAGACATTTGATTGGGCAATCCTGTTGTCAGTATTTGCAGGTGAGCTTGTAGGTGTTGGTGAGCAGGGGCCCTTCAAGAACGGCCTGCATCCTGCATGGTTATATTGCCAAAGAAAAAAATATTTTCTATTGTATTTTAATAACTATGATATAAATTTAGCTTAGAAAGTAATGTTTTAGGTATGGTTTTCCTTGGCTATGAACAGAAATGTATTTAAACACTTTAATCATTCATTACCATGATGCAGCTGGTCAGGTAGTTAAAGACAGTCGCCTTCAGTTCAAAGTGCTCCCCCCGGATGATGGAGTAGGGCATGGTGAGTTCAAGGAAGAAAGGTTGGAAGACTTTCATTTCTTTACGAGGAGCCAAACCAAAACCCTGAGAGGACAAACAGAAAGCCTCCGTCTCCCAGGTGGTGATGGTGTCTGGGACAGTCAGGGACACGCCCCTTTTCCCATCCTCTCTGAAGTAGCAGATACACACAAACATATTCTATAACATTATAAAAGATGTTTTTATGTCTGTAAATTATTTGTATAACAGTATGGTTACATCCTGCAGTGTGAATTACTTGTATATGTTGCATTGACAAAGTAAAAGAAAGTGAAATAATATATCCCACAAAAACAAAGCACAACTTTAAATATGACAAAACATCAGCCTGAAGCATCAAAACATGCTTAAGAAAAAACTCACAATTATTCTATTTTCATGTTTTTCATGTGTGCAAAGACACAGCAGAAAGTTCACATGGGTTTCTAAATGTGATCGCATATACTTTTTTAAAATGTAATATGCATCAGATCTCTTCACAACAGATACTTACCCAACTTCCACCAGATCCCAGATCCAAGTCTCAGGGAAGAAAGAGCGAACTGTCTCTATTGGTGCAGCTTCAGGAGGAAGATGCCCAGCATATCCCAGACCAGGACTACCTAGTTGAATAGAATTATCTCTAAACCGGGGAGCCATAGCTAAATAAAAAAAGAAAAATTAATTACCTGTTTTCTTTTTGGTGAATACAAAGTAAAATTTATAGCCAGACACAACACAAACAAGTGAATGATTCACCGTAGTAGACGCGATGAGAGTCATCATGGTAGACACGAGAGCCATCATGGTAGACTTTTCCCTTGAACTTGAGGCATGAAGGCAATCGAAAAAGCAAGTTTGTTGCCATCTTCAGTCCGACTTTCTAGATATTTCAGCAGCACACGAAGATCAGCAAAAACTGGTGCAACAACAAAAACTATTGCATTTACATTATGTTTGACTGACTCACAGGTATACATGTATTTTACCTGGAAAACTGCATAGGCGTCATTTTGCTGTTGACTGGGGTACGGCAAAACATATCTTTTTGGTCTCACATTAAGGCATTCTGTAGCATCTTCAACCTCATATGGGATACCTGAGGATTTCTTGAGTGGGAGCAAGTCAAATATCTGAAAAGAAAAGTGCAGTTCAACAAAATCTCCAAACATTTATTGCCTGCCTGCCTGGTAACATTTGATCCACATATTTTTTTTAACTCTTACATGTAGTACTTGTGTAAATACGAGTACAGATTAGGCTCAAATCAATTGCTACATTTTCTAAGAAGAATTCTGATAAAAAATAAATAAATAAAAATGATCAAATTAGCAGTAAGTGTCCGCAGATGTGAAGTGTTATAGTTGAAGTATCTGTTTACCAAATCTTACAGAAGTTCTACAATTTTGCTATAAACACCACATCGTTCTTAGTGACTTTATATGGCTACAGTAAGTCTTCTCCATTTGATGCTGTCTCTGTAGCTCCTTTACCTCACTAAGTCTCACTTTTTCTAAGTTTTGCTGTATGTTTAACATCAAAAAATACTCATGTATGTGAGCAGTTTTGATGCAAAGTTAAATTCTTCTCAAGTAAAGAAGACACTGACTGGCAGGTGATACACTTACAAATTGTTGTATGGCTGAATTATTTGCAAAAAAAAAGTCATGATCCTGGATTTATCTCCATGCTGAAATATTAATTTGCCCAAAAGGAATTAATTTTATAAGATTAAAATATTGTTGTCTGCAACCACATGAGCAACAAGCATGGTACTTACTTACTCACTAGAAAGACTGCCATCACAGACACATGCGTATGTAACCTTGAATTTTTTGATACCAGTTTGCTTTAAGACAAACTCAGCATTTGACTGTTTAAAACAGTTCAATGTACGACTGCCCAAAGAGTACTTATCAGTACCAGAGCGAAGGCGTGAGCTGTTGGTAACTCACGACACTACGGGCTCTGGAAATAAGGGATGTGTCCATCTCACTGGTGTTAATATCAGCAGTTACCTTATCTGCATCCAGAGTCTTCCCAGGCTCCTTGATGAGAACGCTCTTGTCGATGGCGCTCACACCACACAGAGAACGTGGCAGGGCCGTCACCTGCATGTTGGTCTCTTCACCTGGGACGGCTGAAGACGGTGAAAACTCCACTGACACCTGACACACACAAAACACCCGTAGATGTTTAGTGACTGTGATAACTCCCCACTCACTGCTGGCTAAATGTGCTGCTTCACTGTGGTGAGTGACAAATCATGAGTCCCATGGGATGGCTGTACACTACATTGGACACTGTATGAACACTGTGTCAGTGTTAGATAGGTAGGACTTGCATCATCATTGAAAAAAGTGCTTGTATAAATGGGTGTGAGTGGGTGAGGTTGTATTAAGTGCTTTGAGTCCTTAGGTAGAGTAGAAACAGCTGTGGAACAACCAGTCCATTTACTGATGCTAGAATTCCTCACATGATTTAGCCAACTGGAGATGACTTTGATTTGAACACCAGTGCATGACTGCAGACACCAAACACACAGCACACCTCTAGAATTACACTCACCTTGTTGCTGAAGCATTTGTCAGTAGAGAAGTCAGCACTGTGGGCAATTACATCCTCACTTGGCAGGACGGCATAAGCCACAACCTGGAACTCTGGAGCCATCTCAGGAGACACTCTGACTTTAAAGGACACCTGGCCCTCATTCACTGAAACACAGGTCCAAACATACATCCACAGATCAACAAAACAGACCAACGTCAATGCTTGGCTGTGGCATTTGTGGAAATATGGGAATTTTACCCGATCTATCTTGCACTTCAACCTGTTTTTGTCCTTGCATGGTGACAGCTCCTCTGGACAACACCTGGAAGACAGAAATCAGTTAAAAAAACAAGAATGAACTTGCACTGATATCTGTGGACATCAGAGATGGGCAGTTACTCTAATCCGATTACTTTTTTCAAGTAACGAGTAAAGTAAGGGATTACTATTGCAAAAAAGGTAATTAGATTACTGTTACTTTCCCATAAGCACGCTGCGTTACTGCGTTACTAAAACCGTGATTTTTTGTGCGAGAATGTCTCATGACAGTGACGTAAGCGAGTGCGACGTTGGTGACAACAGCTGTGTGCAGATCAACAATGGATAATATATCGAGTGCGGGAGAGAGTATGAGCGTGCAGCGTTTAAAGCGTGGAAGTACTGACCTTACTTTGAGTTTGATTCCGTAAAAAGTGACAAAAACATTAGCGTCCGTTGTGCGTGGGAAGAAAACTTCTTTTTACAGCAAAAACCCCCTAAACTTCCAAGCAAGCACTGAGTGCGCTACGACGTAATGGGAAATTCACAGAGAAACTCGCAGATTCTTCAACTGACCGCTGCAGCACACCTGCACCAGGGCAAACCTCCGCCTACCCCACTCCTGCTTTACAGGTGAAAATAGAGCAACAGGACCTCTAGTCTTTGATTTTATATATTTTCTGTTGTGTTTTACTTGCATCTATTTGAAAGACTGAGTGTAAACACAAAAAAATATTTTATTTTATGTGCTGGAATGTGCAGAAAATAGGTTTAAATGTTAAACAAATTTCTTCCAGTCAGAGAATGTTGCATATAATTAGATTTTTGCTTGATGCATAAAGTTAAAAGATTAAAACCAATAAAACAAGTTTTAAAAAGAGACTTTTCCATTTGATTACATTTTGTATGATGGATTATGCAGAAAAAGTAGAATTGGGCAGAAAGATCTATCGCTTTATCACCTATTCAGGTTGTAAATCGTGTTTTTAAAAAGTAACTAAGTAATTAAGTACTTTTGAAAATAAGTAATCAGTAAAGTAACAGGATTACTTTTTGGGGGAAGCAATCAATAATTAGTTACTGATTACTTTTTTCAAGTAACTTGACCAACACTGGTGAACATACACTACCAGTTAAAAGTTTTGACACACCTTCTCATTCAGTGTTTTTTTAATTTTTATTTTAATACTTTCTACAATGTAGATGCACACTGAAGCAAAGAAAAATATATAAATAACACTAAATATGTTTTATGTTTTAGAGTCCTCAGAGTAGTCGCCCTCTGCTTTACTGACAGTGCTGCAAACCCTCGGCCTTCTCTTCATGATGTAGTCACCTGACATGGTTTCACCTCACAGGTGAACCTTATCAGTGTCAATTGGTGGAATCTCCTGCCTTCTTAATGGGGTTGGGACCATCAGTTGTGTTGTGCAGAAGTCAGGTTGGTACACAGCTGACAGAACAGCTGACACAACTGTTAGAATTCATATTTGAATGTGTCCCCAGGTGCAGTCACAAAAACCATCAAGTGCTACGATGAAACTGGATCACATGTGGACCGCCCCAGGAAAGGAAGGCCAAGGGTCACCTCTGCTGAGGATAAATTCATACAAGTCACCAGCCTTAGAAATCACAAGTTAACAGCAGCTCAGATTAGAGTCCAGATAAATGTCACACAGAGTTCCAGTAGCAGATAGTGATAGTAAATTTGATTCTTTTTACTGAATCAAGTTTGAATGAGTCACTCACCAAAGTGAATCGGGGGTTTTGAGTCATTTGGTTCACTGAGTCAGTTGACCAGAGAGTGCAAAAAATTTACATTTTCACTCAAACTTAATTTGTTTCTCTTTTCATGTAAATCCTACTGCTAAGATGAGTGATTGAAAAAGAAAAACAACTATTTTATAGAGCAAAAAAGAGAAAAAAAAAGATTTCTAAAGGGAACATTTATTTTATTTATTTTTATTTTATTTTATTAGTATTTTCCTCACATGTGTCAAATATATATTTTCGCATCTAAATGTCGACTGAGCTGTGAGCCAGGGGGCGGTAATGCTCCTTAACATTGGTTGCCAACCAAGAAGAAGAAGAAGCTGTGACCCAAGAGGGAGGGGGTGAGTGAGTGAGTGAGTGATTTGTTTATCAATCAATCAATCAATCAATCAATCAATCTTTATTTATAAAGCACTTTTCATACAAAAAAAAAATGTAACACAAAGTGCTTTACATGGTTAAAAGCAGCCCACCCCACCCACCCTCCCACTCACTCCCCACACTCTCATTAACATAAACGATCATGAATACACACATTCCCCCCCCCCCCCCCCCCCACACACACACACACACCCACACACATACACACCTAAAGAGTAAAATTGGGCTGGGTACGCATTAGCCAAGTGAGGAAACACTATCACAGGGAGCTGTCTGCACCGGGAGCCGGTCACAGACTGCAGCCTCCAGGCTGGGCACACAGCAGGAGGGAGGCAAAGAAGCCCCCCAGCCAGGCTCAGAGGACCCACAGGGCCCCAGCAGCCACGGTCGATCACAGCCCCGGTGCAGAGAGCCCCCTCCGAGGAAACACTGGAGATATGACCTAATAAGAATATATACAGGATAAAGAGATAAAATAAATAAGAATGGGATACAATATAAATATAAATAGAGTAAGAAGATAAAAAATGAATAAGAATAAAATCAATAAATATTAGGTAAAACCTAAATTAATAATATAAATAGAATAACAGGATAGAATAAATAAGCATAAACTAAATAAACGTTAGGTGAAAGCTAAATTAAAAAGGTGGGTCTTGAGCCTGTTTTTAAAAACATGAACGTTCTCTGGGGCCCTGAGCTCCTGCGGCAGGCTGTTCCACAGTCGAGGACCATACCACTGAAAAGCTGCCTCTCCGTGAGTATGTGTCCTGACTTTAGGGACAATCAAAAGGCCAGTACCAGAGGACCTCAGGGTCCGCGAGGGTTCATATGGTAAAAGCAGATCTGAAAGATAAGAAGGCCCAAGACCATTAAGACATTTAAAAACCAATAAAAGAACTTTAAAATCGATCCTGAAACACACGGGGAGCCAATGCAGCGATTGTAAAACCGGTGTAATGTGGGCCCGCCCTCTGGTCTTCGTCAGCACACGAGCTGCAGAGTTTTGCAAAAGTTGTAAAGATGAAATATTCTTTTTGGGGAGACCAGAGAGCAGCGCATTACAGTAATCAATGCGACTGGTAATAAAAGCATGCATCAGCATCTCCGTGTTGGCCCGAGAGAGAATAGGGCGAACTCTGGCTATATTTTTTAGATGATAAAATCCAATTTTGGTTACATGTTTAATATGTGGGATAAAACCAAGCTCAGAGTCAAGAATAACACCCAGGTTTTTCACTTGTAGTGAAGGGCATAGTGAAAATGCCTGTAATTTAGACAAGAGTTTCTCTCTCTGAGCCTCAGGACCGATGATTAAAACTTCAGTTTTGTCCTGGTTAAGCTGTAAAACGTTGTCTGCCATCCAAGATTTTATATCTAGAATACAGTTAAAAAGGGCATCCATTGGTCTGGTGTCATCAGGAGACACGGAGATGTACAGCTGAGTGTCATCAGCGTAACTGTGGAAGTTCACTCCATGCCTCCTGATGACACCGCCAAGAGGGCGCATATACAAATTAAAAAGTACAGGGCCTAAAACCGACCCTTGAGGCACACCACATGTCATTTTATGGATCTTAGAGGAGCATGTATCCATACTTACCATAAAAGTTCTGTCTGAGAGATAGGAAGTGAACCAGTTGTGTACAGCACCAGAGAGGCCCACCATGTGTTTCAGTCTGTTTAAAAGAATAGCGTGGTCTACTGTATCAAAGGCTGCGCTTAGATCCAGTAGCACCAGGACTGAGAGCTTTTGGGAGTCCCAGTTACATCTAATATCATTTAAAACCTTTAGGAGAGCGGTCTCTGTGCTGTGGTTCACCCGAAATCCAGACTGAAATATCTCCAGGATCTGTCTATCATTCAGAAAATCATTAATCTGAGTGAAAACAAGTTTTTCTAAAATTTTACTCAAAAATGGTAAGTTGGATACAGGTCTGTAGTTATTAAAATCATTACAATCCAAATTGCTCTTCTTCAGAAGGGGCCTCACCACCGCCGTTTTAAAGGCAGCAGGGAAGACACCCGACTGAAGAGAGCAATTCATCATGTATAAAAGCTCAGCTTCAAAAAATCCATAAAGTGTTTTAAAAAGTGAGAGGGGATTGGATCTAAAAGACATGTGGTGGGTCTCACTGTGGAGAAAACTTTCTTAAGGTTCTCAGCATTAACCAGGACAAACCTGTCCAGTGTCTCCTCAGGTACAATCGAGCCCTCAGATGTGTTTAAAATCATATCACGAGAAGATAAAATATCACATCTGATGGTGTTGATTTTTCCCCTGAAGTGGTCTGCAAACTGCTCACAGAGTGAGTCTGTGGGGGTTCTTTGGGAGCTGTTAAAATCAGGGTTAAATAAGTGATCTATGGTGGAGAAGAGGACCTTGGGATTATTTTTGTTATTACTGATTATTTTGGCGAAGTATGAATTTCTTGAATTCCTTAGTGTATTATTGTAAATTTTAAGTTGCTTGCAAAGTATTTGATAGTTGATTTCATTTTTATTTTTCCTCCATCTCCTTTCTGCTGCCCTGCAATTTCTTTTGAGTTTTTTGACTTCTTCGTTTCTCCAGGGTGACACACGTTTTACGTTTATCTTTTTGGTGGTGAGTGGAGCAACGGAGTCAAGGCTTTTCTTCAGTTTGAGGTTAAAATGATTAAAAATAAAATCACAGGGTGCAGGTAAAATCACAGGGGGGCATTCGTCTAAAACCCTGGTAAAATTTGCAGCCACTTCAGAGGTTAGATAGCGCCTCCTCACAGTTCGCACCGAGGTCTCCCGCTGAATAAAACCGGTGATGTTAAAAAACACACAGTAGTGGTCAGAGACAGCCAAGTCAACAACAGAGGACACACTGGTGGACAATCCATGGGTGATGACCAGGTCCAGAGTGTGTCCTCTGTTGTGAGTCGGCTGCATGACGTGCTGGGTAAAATCCATACAATGAAGAATGTTTAAGAATTCTTTTGATGTAGGGTCAGAAGGATTATCTATGTGCAGGTTAAAATCACCGGTTAGAATGATCATGTTATATTTTGAGTGTATGTTTGTTAAAAATTCTGAGAATTCCTTGATAAAAGCAGCACTGTCTTTAGGTGGTCTATAAATTGTGACAGATAAAACTGGAGGGCTGCTAAAAACAATAGCGTGGAATTCGAAAGTGGTAAAATGATCAAATAAAATTTGTTTGGTGGTGAGTGTGTTGTTGGTGAAAGATGCAGTCCCACCACCTCTCTTACCACTTCTAATAGAAAAAGAGAAATTAAAATTTGGTGGGGAGGCCTCAGTGAGAACAACTGGTGCATCCGAACCCAGCCATGTTTCAGTTAAAAATAAACAATCAAGTTTATTATCTAAAATTAAATCATTAATAATAAAAGACTTGTTCAACAGAGAGCGGACATTTAAAAGTGCCATACTGATTGGGACTGGTGGATTTTTGACACTAGAGTTCAATGAATGTTGACATTTTTGAAGAGGCCGGAGGTTATTAATGTTTTTGGAGTTACTGGATTTATGATAATTGTGTTGCTCTCTGTTTGTGATTATGACGGGTATTGTGTTGACTGTGGGAGAGAGAGGTCCGAGTCCAGGGTTTTGTGTATTACTGTTAAAAGTGGAACAAATATAGGAGCTGGGACCAGGGGGACATCAGTCAGTGGCGGACAGATCAGCAGGTAATGTCGGTTTGGGGTAATGACAGGGCCGTGTGCGGGAGTGCTGTACGCCAAATACCAAATTGGCGGACAGCAAACGGCGTCCCCAGGCATTGAGGTGGAGTCCGTCTGCCCCAAAAAGATGCCTCCTCTCCCAGAAGGCATCAAAATTGTTAATAAAACCCACACCGTGGGAGACACAGGCGGAGGAGAGCCAGGTGTTAAGGCTGAGCAGTCGGCTGAAACGGCCTATCCCTCTGCCGCAGGTGGGGGTGGGCCCGGAGATAAAAGCACTCACCTGCAACTGACCGAGGAGGCTGAAGAGTTGGAGGAAGTCCAGCTTCAGCAGCTCAGATTGCTGTTTGGGGATGTCATTTGTGCCGATGTGGATGATGAGCCGGTTGGCCTGTGGGTGGGATGCCAGGATGTTGGGAATTCTGTCCACTATGTCGACGACGGTGGCTCCCGGGAACGACAGCGTGAGCACCCCCCTCATCCGCACGTTCCTGACGATGGAATCCCCGAGGACCAGCGTGGAGAGAGGAGGTGCCACCGGGGGCTGCTGACCATCTGAGACGCCCGCGCCGCGGCACCGGGGGTGTTCAGATGGAGATGCACCAACCAGACCACGTGAGTGACTCCCAGGTAGCCGCGCCGTGGGTCCTCTTCTCCGAGGAGCCGGGGTAAAGCACAGTTCTCCACGGCGAGTTTGCACCACGGCGTCGGGCTGCCCGCCGCGGCTCCGGGGACGTAGTGGTGGAGATGGCGCAGACCTCAGCGACACAGCGGGATGGCGAGGGCTAGCAGCCAGAGGAGGAAAGTCCACAGGATCCAGGACACTGAATTTATTCTCCAGCACTACCGCACCGGAGGGGTGAGGGTGCGAGAGATGGATCCTTCTGGCCCCTCTGCAGCCACCACGCGTCTCAACCACGGTCCATGGCGCCGGTTGGAGTGGAGTGGAGCTGACCAGAGCCTTGGGTCTGGCCCCTAGTTGAAACCAGCAGTTCTCGTCCGTGGCAGAAACACCAGCGACACAAGTTGAGAGCCTGGGTTGACTGTTGGCGGGATCATGGGACACAACAGCTGGGTGGTGCACTGTGTCGGCTAGCTCAGCGCTAGTAGCGGTGGTTTGAGCTTTGCCAAGAAGGATCGTGTCAAGTTCGCGTTCAGCCCCCTGGATTTGGTATAGCGTGGATATCCTTTGTTCCAGCTCAATCACTTTTTGGCTCAGGTTGATGCAGCTTTCACAACTGGATGTTGAGGTAAGTGGTGCCATTCCGAAATCTCGTACCGGTGACAGCGTCAAAACAAAAACTGCCACTTTAGCTTACGTTTAGCTAGTTGTGGCAGTTGCTAGCATGCGTGCATGCAGTCAGGATCACACCACTTGTTTACTTTCACAATCTTCACAAGATGCCACAAACCGAGCAGTTTTCCAGGGAGTTCGCAAAATTGTAGCGTCTTCTGACGGTCCTGGAATAAAATCTATCTGTCGATCAGACCGCCGTGTTAGGAGCTTATGCTACAATTCAGCCAAGAAACACAAGGAATGGACATTAGACCAGTGGAAATCTGTGCTTTGGTCTGATGAGTCCAAATTTGAGATCTTTGGTTCTACCTGACGTGTCTTTGTGCCACACAGAAAAGGTGAATGGATGGTCTCTACATGCATGGTTCCCACTGTGAAGCATGGAGGAGGAGGTGTGATAGTGTGTTGGGAGGGTGGGGGGGGGGGGGGGGGGGGGGGGGGCTTTGCTGGTGGCACCATTGGGGATTTATTCAAAACTGAAGGCACACTGAGCCAGCATGGCAACCACAGGATACTGCAGCCACATGCCATTGCATCATTTATTTTCCAACAGGACAACGACCCAAACACACCTAGTGCTGTTTGGCCAAGAAGGAGAGTGATGGAGTGCTGCACCTGATGGCCTGGCCTCCATAGTCACCTGACATAAACTCAAAGGAGATGGTTTGGGATGAGATGGACCGCAAAAAAGGCCAACAAGTGCTCGACAATGTTCACCAAATGATTAAATATGTGTTCATTCATAGTTTTGATGCCTTCAGTGAGAATCAATCGAAATAATTCAATTCAATTTATTTATACAGCGCAAAATCAAAAAAACTGTCACCTCAAGGTGCTTTATATTGTAAGGTAGACCCTACAATAAGATTAATAACAGGTATGATTCAAAGCAGAGAGGTCTATTAACCCTTTAAGACCTACCATAGAACCAAGTCCGCCAGAGCTTATATTATATTTTTACATGCTGTGGAGCCATTTTTGGGAGCATTTCAAGTTACTATACATCAATACAACCATTATAGCCCAAATTTTAATAATATGTATGCATAGTAATTACATAAATTGCAAAAAAGTGCAATAAACTACAAAAAAATTGAAAATCGTTTTTGTTTTTTTAACATATATTTCTAGTTAGAGAAATTTAAGAGGCTTATCCCTCAAAACTGTAAATACAAAAATGTTGCACAAACTAGTTTCCCACCACAGGAAATTTATTTTAAGTGTCTTCATAGTTTTATTTTTGAAATACACCAATTTTCATATACTGCAGGAAAAACGAAAATAAATATTATTTGCAAATTTGCAAAAAACCCAGCATATGCATCAAAATAAACTATTTCCAGCAGTGCAATATGAGTCCTAAGCATCCCAGAAACGACACAGAAAGTCAGAAAGTCAAACATAACTTTTAAAAACACCAGTATAGGGTCATAAGGCCACGATGGTAAAAAACTACATTTCCGCAAAATGACGTCACTTCCGGTTTCGGGCAGGTCATGGCAGACATGCGACAGTTCACGCTGATGGACGTAGGAAGTGTTATGAACAGCTGATCGGATCGGCAAAGCGTGTTTCTGGAATATTATGTTTTTGTTGCTGCAAGCGCTTTTTATGCAGTTTTTGCAAAGCTATATGTGGAAGGAAACTGTGACCTAGGATAAGCTGATGGCATAAGATGTAAGTACAACTCCTCCGGTTTCATATGCAAAAAAAATTATTGCGCTAGCTTACGTGGTTGCAGTGCTACCGGGGTTTAAAAATAGTTACGCAAAACGGAGCGTGTCCACTCCGACCGGCTTTAAAGGGTTAACACATAGTGAGTGAGAAAGGTGACTGGAAAGGAAAAACTCAATGCATCATGGGAATCCCCCAGCAGCCTACGTCTATTGCAGCATAACTAAGGGAGGATTCAGGGTCACCTGGTCCAGCCCTAACTGTATGACAGGACATTGGCCAATCAGATGAAAGGAAGAAAAATAGGGTCAAAATTTGTACTTGGAACTTGAAACTTGAGTGCAGAGTTTCTCACGTATTTTTTTGGCTAAGTCCACACACAAATTCTTTTTATGCACACATAAATTCTTTTTACACATACAAATCGTGATTTACAAGTACAAAATATTTATGACCACAATTCGAGCCCATACACATGCCACCAGAGACTGAAGACTCAAGCCAGAAAAACAAGCTAGCTTGTGAATAAGGAGAAAGAATATGGACTGCAACTGCTCACAATGTTTTGTAGAAAGGCGCACGTGGTATGGTTGTGTATTTTACTTTGTGTGTACATTTTATTGCGATTGTAATTTTATTTTGCTGACACAATATCTGTGTTTTCATTGCTTTTTTCACTGTAGTTTTTCACGGTGTTTGCTGGTGAAGACAAGATTAAAATTTTGGCTAAACATCAGTTGGAGCATGGCCCTTTATTCTACCCAAACATCATCAATAAACTTCAGGGGCAGTTACATCCAAGTTAGAGAAAGCTAAAAACGACTGCTGTGACAGCCATCATGTCCATTTGGGGTTTTAGGCTTATCATGTAATGCAATCAGGGCACAGACCCAAATGCAGAACTCAAGACACAGAAGTGGAAAGAAAAACAAGTGGTTGGTTTTTCAACACAACAAGTTCAAGATAGTCCACTGGAAATGCTAACTAAGGAAATACACTTCTAGGAAAAACTGGAATCCCAGGAAACAGTGTATGGGAACAGGAGAATAAATCCACAGAATAGAGAGGAAACACCTGTGGAACACTACTTTAACTCAATGGAGAAAAAGAGACAAGATAAACAAAACAAAGGATTAGAAAATAAAACAGAAAATAACTAAACATGGAGTCACTAAAAGACGAGACTTGAAAAGTGCAGGGGAAACACAGGGAAAGCACGATTAACTGAGAGCAGAACCCAGATGACTAAAACTACGAAGGCCTAAGAATATAAATACTTAACAGAGAGAGAAAACTAAGGATATCATGAACAAACGAGGCTAATTACTAAGCTGACAGAAAATGATGAGGGACAAAACAGAGGAACCAGACATGAAGTCTGTGATTCAGGAGACAGACGCCCTCCCTAGTTTTAAGTTTACGCTTTTTCCTTTTTGATAAAGCATATAGTTTGGGCTGGATCAGGTATTTATTCTGAAATAGATCGAGGCTGCTGGATTTCCATGATGGACTGAGAGTGTCTTCTTCAGTCATGATGGGCATTACAACAGTACTTTTTTAGCAAACACACAAAAGGTCTGGCCATGGTGAACTTTGTAGTTATGCCATAAAGTGACAAGATGAGCGATAACTCACCAGATAAATGACATCCACAGATCCCGGAGACTCTCCCACCATAGTGTAGTTGACTGATATGTCTTCTTCTGCATCACAGGGAACTGGTTTATCCTTCTTCTGCACCTCTAGAGAGCTGATTGTTTTAATATCAGGAGAAGACGGCTGGGACATGGATAATGTGTGAAATCCCCTGTCATAGTATGCAGTTCTATATCCTGGGTGGCCCAGTGTTGGTGTCAGGCTTGCCTAGTTGGGGATAGGAAACAAAAATCTAAAAACTTGATCTAAAACTAACCTTGGACAATGAGGCAGTCTTTATAAGACAGGGAAACGTGGAGTAAGATGAGTCATAAACTATTTCAGTATTGCCACTTTTTACTGTGGGAGGTATTTGGACATTTGAAGCTATGAGAAACCAGTCGAGGTTTCAGGCTGCTGTGATAGCTGCATTAAATTATAGTGTTGTTTCAGTGTGTCAGCTCACATGGAGTTGGATATCCTGGTCAAAGTTATCAGTGCTGAAAGAAAATGAGGCCACACCGTTGCTGTCAGTTGTCAGATTTTGTAGTGAGCGTGCTCGCCACATTTCTCCCGTGAACAGGTAGACCGGTGCGTCACAAACTGGTGTATTATTGTGGTACACTGCTCTGACCTGTTGAAACACACAATGCTCTATCAATGGAAAATACAAATAACATAAGTGTGCTTTGTATGACAAACTGAGCTGAAAACAACATGTTAGGCTCACTTTTCCTTCCACATTAGATCCCCGTTCCCAAACCTTGGGCATGTTAATGAAAGACACTTTTCCAAGGACATAAGAAATTGTGATTCTCTTCTCTTGAGGGTGTGAAATACCTGAATGTAGAAACGTTCATGTTATAATCCTGTGAATGCCTTTTTGGTTAAATACACATTGATGTGTCATTTTAAAGGAATAACACAACTTGCCTGTTCCCTCTTCTTCCACTTTGGCCCTGATATCCAGAACATCTTGAAGCACCTTTTGGTCCATTTTAGTAAAAATTGACATGTTGAAGGAAAATGTTGCACAGCCAGTCTTGTCTGCCTGGGAAGAACAATAAAGAAAGAAAATGACTGCTGTGTGCGATATAATCTTACTAGAATAAACCAAAATTAGAATCAAATCTCATTCACAATCGAATCTATAAAATATATTAAAAGTTCAAACTATGAGATTTTACAGAGTCATGAAAATCTTGAGCTCATTTTGAATTTGATGAAAGCAATATGGTTCAAAAATGTAGGGTGGGGGGACAAAAGTCTGGAGCGGTCAGTTGTATTAAACTAACACAGCTGAGGGAACATTTTGCAACTGATTATGTTACCTGGCAACAGGTCATTCACATAAATGTGTATAAAAAGATCATCATAGAGGCAGAATGTCTGTGAAGGTTCTCAGTCATCCAGGTCATCGTAGTCAAAGGAGCTTGCAAAGAAAAGCGTCTGGACTTCTTTAAGTTGCTTGAAGACATTTCACCTTGTCAGCTGGTAATATGATGATGTCGCGGTCTTTGCTCAGAGAAGCAACAACCTTCTTTTTTTGTATTGTGAGGTTATACCAGACGCTATCCAGACGCTTTTCTTTGCAAGCTCCTTTGAATAGAGAGGCAGAGTTTCTCAGAAATACAGATGGGCAGAGGTTTACAAATCTGCAAAAGACTGTGTCTACAAATTGTAGAACAATGACAGAATAATTTCATTCATGTAAAATTATCAAGACGGTGAATATCTCATCATCTGCAGCACATAATGTCATCAAAACGAGCAAAGGATAAGGCTGAAATCCACTATCAGATGGCTGCAGTCTCCAGGCCCTCGGGCAGCAATGCATGAAAAACTGTCATCATTCTGCCACTCAGATCACTGCATGGCCTCAGGAACACTTTCACAAATCAATATCTGTGCACAAAGTTCACCGTGCCACCCACAAATGCAGGTTAAAGCTCCATCGCGCAGAAGAAGTCAAATGTGAATGCGAACTGGAAACACAGCATTCTTTTCTGGGCAAAAGCTCATTTAAAACAACAAAAACTGCTCTGTGCTCAGATGATTCAAAATGTGAAATTCTTTTTGGAAAACACAGACACCATATCCTCCACAACCTCCCAAACATCCTTTGGAACTGGGCCTGTATAGCAGTATGATGGTATCACCTTACAAAACCACTGTATCGTTTAAATTTCCCAGCAGCATCTCATTTACATCCTGAAAATTTCAGTACTACTATATATATGTTATACAGTACTGTGAAAACTTCTTCACCCAACAACCTTTTTTTTGTTTGTTGACTTCCAAAGAGCCAAACTTTGTTAATTTCTTCCTGCTTGAGCAGTTTTTGTTTAGACTTTGGCTGCTTTCACATTCATTTCCAGTTCAGTCCCTGTACCTGATCATTTCTAGAGAAAGGTTTTTTTTTCATTCCTTTATTTGCATCAGGCACTTTATGTTGACCTATGAACCATCCAAGCACAACAAGGACACCTGCCTCAAGGGATTATTGTTTCTACACATAACAGACAACTTGTATCACATTGTTGAGCAGCCTGTTGCAAAAGCACATCCTTTATTCCCATGTCCTTCTTTGAATCTAACAGTGGGGTTTGAACTCATGAAAGCTTGCCTGAGAGACTTCAGGCTGTATTTCTATTTGTGTTTGCATGTTTCAGTAAACCCTGTAGCTATTCATTCTGCTTGTGTCAGTGTAACAGTCTGAAATTGTATTCTCTTGTGTGTCAGACATAATGAAACACACCACTTGCCTTAGCTCATGGCTCAATGAAGGCACATAACTCAGTATGTGACATATGAGACAATGAAACTGTAGGAAAAAAGTGAAGAGAACACCAGCTTAACTGAGTACAGCAGGCAATGCGTGTGCTGTAATGCTAATGCAGTGGCCTGAATGTACCCAAAGAATCAGAGAAAAAAGAGAAATGAAGCCATAACTGTACCTGCTTTGTCTCTGTGTGGCAGGAGCCACCCATCTCCCATAGGGCCAAAAGATCGTAATCGTACATCGATATACCAAAACCGCTATACCTATTAATAGGTCGGCACACATTAACTGTAACGCGTCCTGGTACAGGCTGTCCATACGTGTACCTATTTAAAGAAAAATAAATAAACATTATGAGTCATTTGCTCTCCAAACTACAGATTTTCAACAACACATAATTTGTCCTGAAAGAACTTTTTCTTACTTTGCACACACTTCAGCTTCAATGTCTTCCTGCCCAATACTCACTTCTTCAGATATATTTACTGTCACATCAAATTTGGGTAAAACTGGGGAAAAATATGAATGTCAGCATTTTCACTCCATTACAACAAAGAATTTAAAATTAAATAAGACTGACTTACCATACTTCTCCACTTTGAAGTTGTGAGATATTTTCCTTTCACCCATTGACACAATGATCTGGTACGGTCCCTCACAGGCCTCAGTGTCCAAGGAGTAAGAAAGCTGCAGTATTCTGCTATTGGATGTTTCATTTAGCCACTGTCCAATCCTGTTACTATTTGGATCCTGTTAAATCAAATGACAGTGACAGCTAATACACATAGTAGTTTTATAGATATATACACACACATACATATATATGTATATATATATATGTATATATATATAGTTTCCCCTGCCTCTAAAATGACAACAATGCCAATGAAAAGGCAGGTGTAAAAACACAATAATTCTTTTGAACATTTGTTTATTTGTTCTGTTTTCTATAATACCAATTAAAGGAATAATAAGGCGGTAATGCCATTGTCAGCTATGAGTCACAGGGAGCTAGCTTCCTAAGTTTACTGGCAGTGCAAAGTTGTGGTGACAGCAGGGCTTGACTGGTAATCTGGAATTCTGGATATTTTCCTGGTGGCTGTAAGACGAGTACAACTCTTTGTTGTCAATATCATTATACAGGCTTACAGACTGGCTGGAATGGCAGCTGCACCTGACCCTACGACAGTGATTCCCAAAGTGTGGGGCCCGCCCCCTAGGGGGGGCGCAGAGGTATTGCAGGGGGGGCGCGGCATGAAAAGGGGGGAAAAAAAACAAAACAACAACGCTTGGACACTGCTAGCACAGGGCGCCCACACAAACGCAAAGCAGGAGATGAAGCATCGCTGAATATGTTTCCAAACCAACTTCATTCTAAGCCAAAGACTAGAAAATATGGTGAAGCAGATCTTCTCTTTGGTTTCACCTGCACAAGTGCTGAGGTAGGTCTCCCTGCATAATTAGTTTTCCCTGCACGGGAGCAGCGCTGGGCTGTTCAAATCACGGAGAAACAGTATCCTACAGTTGTTTATGTTTTTGAACCCATTTTGCAGAGGGATTTTTTGAAAAATGTATTGATAGCAATGTTGAATATTATTACACAGGAAAAAAAACAACTACATGTAAAAAATTACACCATGATGCCTCTGCCTTTCTAAATGCAGGGACAGTAACTGCCTGTATATATCAGCGTGTAAAACCTGCAGAGTCAGATTAACAGTATTTCGTCTCTATCTGCCATTCTGCAATTTATCCCATGTAAACAATAACGTGGCGCACAGCGTGACATGAAAAAAGGCACATACCTTTGACGTTGCGTGACAAACTATATTCCTTGCAAACGCAAAAAAAAAGGAGTTTTAAAAAATCTCAGTTCTCGTTGATTCGATACGCCGTTTACATGTGGCCGAAACAGCTGCGTGTTCAAAAATACCCGTGTAGGTGCGGACGGAGCGTAAAAGAGTTGGTAGTTTATTTTCTTACTACCTGTAATTTATTGCAGATTATTTGTATTTGCTTAATTGTTTAATAAATGTTTGAGGTTTGATATAAACCGCAATGGAGCAAAATATGGGTGTGTGTGGTTGAAGGATGTGTTTGTGCGTGCGTGCGCGTGCACGCGCGGGGGTGGGGGGGCGTGAACATTTTTCTTGTAAAACAAGGGGGGCCCAGCAAAAAAAGTTTGGGAACCACTGCCCTACGAGCACTGACAGCAATCTCACTACTTTTCACTTTTACTTAATAATATTTTAAAGTAATGCTACTTTTACTTGAATAAAATTTTTCGATACTCGACCCACCTCTGTATATATGCGACCCAATTTGTTCACTTTTTAAATTGTCAGTGACTTGGAGTAATACTGCAGAAGCAGTGTGTATATAAGCAGGGAGCAATCAAGTCCGACTCCATGTGTTCAGCATTGTGTTGATACATTTACAGCAGAAGTAAAAACCTTTTCTGGAGATATTCCCTTACCTGAAGTTCAATGACATCATACTGAAAGAAAGAACCAAAGACAGGTGGAGTTCAGAAATTGTTGTGTAAATCACTGCATGTCAATTCTAAACAGCATCATTAATAACACTGTTCAAAAACTCACCAGCTGATTGGCCGGTCGCATGTTATTATCCATGGCAACGACTCTGAAATTCACTGTGAGAAAAATTTTAAAGAGATTATCTCTCTGTTTCTCTCATTATACTTTAAAACAAAGATCTATTAGGGTTGGGCCATGATTGCTAAAATTAACTAAATAAACACATAATTACATAACTAATTAAAATTGAAATAATTAATTAAATATCTAAACAATTTTATTATTAATAAATTATGTATTTTGTTTTTCAATTTTTAATTAAATATTTCATGGTTGCTGTGCTGCAGCGCATCGTGATCTGTCACTGCAGCTTATCAACAAACACAACATCAGATTTTTACCCTACACAGCAAGTCAATGCAGATCTCAGATAATGGACTGATATGAATTGGTGGTTATGTGGACAGACCGACCAAATGCTTGAAGGTTGCACTACATAAAAATAATAAAATCATATTTGGTGACATGGCAAGTATTTTAAAATACTGCTTATGGTGTAGGTCCATCAGGTCCAAATGGCTGTGTGCATTAAGCAGGGCACACTAAATAAACAGACACCAGGCCAAAGCAATACTTTGGACTTTGTCTAAATGGTCTGTGTCCCTGAGTTTGATGGGTGACTGATAAAACTGATTAATGAACACTGAAGAAGAGGAAACACAAAATAATTAATTAAATTGAAAACCAATAAATGGACAGTGAAATAATTAAATATCCTTGTAAATAATCAAAATGAGAAAAAATTAATTGAATATATAACAAAGTCATTAAATATGTGTTGGAAACTGGAAATTAGACATAAATACCTAAATATCTGTTAGTGTACACTCAATCATCCAGGTAAAGAAAACCCCAAAAGTTGATTCTGTTCATCAGGATGTTTTCAGTGGATAAACGTTGCGTCACTGATCCAGGTGACTTCTTCAGTCTCAGCTTTCCCCAATCTTATAAACAGTACATTTGCATAATGACTGAAACCAGCCCACTGAAGGAACAACGTGCCGTTCGCTACATGGAAGAAGTGCAAAGCAGAGCTCTGGTATCACACCCTGGCTGGAACAAAACAAAGTCACTGGTTCATAGTTTCCCCACTGAAAACAACCAGATGAACAGAAACTTTTTCAGATCATTCAAATAATTTATTACATTTTTAAATAAAATCACTGATATTTAATTAATGTGTATTGTGTGTGTATATATATATATATATATATATATATATATATATATATATATATATAATTTATTTAAATTTAATTGATATCACTAATTTATATTTTAATTAACAAGACATTTAATTTATTTTCTAATTATGTGTTTCATACATTATGGCACCCGTGGCCCTCCATATCCTTCCCTCATGATTTTTGCTGCTTTGAATTCCATGTTTGAACATAATTTAATTGTGAACAATAAAACTATTAAAGATAAAACCATTAAACTTTCACATAAAATGAATTTGACTCTGTAATCGGGGACAGATGGTACAAAAAATAAATCATGTCTGAGTAATATAATATGGCCTTTGTCCTTTGGGGGGAGTTGTGCACTCTGAGTATTCTGCATGTTTTATTTTGCATTACTGTGAATTTTTAAAATAGTTATATTCAAAGATGGACTCAGATTTCAAAGTGCGAACAAACATCTCGGTCGATGGACCGTATTAAATATCTTGAAAAGCGTTTGCTAAATGAAGCACAACTTTCACATCAATCACTGTATGTGTGTCCAAATTTTGGACCATAAAACTTGTTACACAAATTGGAGACGGTGGAGCAGCGGGCTCATGATGATGAAATTTGAATGAACTACATGTCTTATATAACATAGTAGCACATTGTTACCTTTTTGTCCAGGGAGGTAGATGGGTTTATCTGTTTGGATGAATGTGAAGGGATCAGAGGCTCGGATCATCACTTTTGTGACTTGTGTGGAGTAAAATGTGTCTCCTCGTACCTCCACCTGAAAATGTTGCACCTCCTTTTGTACCAAAGGAGCCTGGGACAGTGTGATATTTAGATAGTCATCAAAGCCAATAAAGCATACAATAAAAACTAACAAACACACTTTGTGTGTGAAAGTGCTGGTTGTGGACCTTAAACTGAACACAGGTTTGAAATTCTTCATTTGACGTATGCGTGAATAAGGTCGTGTTCTTCTCTCGAGACTTCAAAGTGACAGTCATGACCAGAGTCCCACTGGGCTGTCGGAGAGTTGCACAGAATTTGGCCTCAGCTCCAGCTTCAATAACTGCAGGAATGGCCACCAGGTACTGGCTGCATACAGCATCGCACATACAGCAGTTACTGCAGTGAACAACTCACACAGACAAAAACAGGCTGAAGACAAACTCACGGTTCAGCCACTGCTTGATCCACATGCATCCAGCTCAGGAGGACACACAGAGTGCAGCTCAGGATCCAGAGACGGTCCATGACTGGTTGTGAAAATTCTCAGTGTCAACTTCTGCTAAATATAGGCTGATCGTCCCCACCCACATACACTGTAACAGCCACGTGTTTGAAACGCACTCATGTACTCTGATCTCCACAAAGTCAATAACTTACACATTTACAAAATCCCAATCCTGCTTTCACCACTGAACACTAAACTATAGACAACAGTAAAGTTTGTGGTTGAGTGTAAAACATTACAGTAACATACAGTGCTCCCAGGTGATGTTTCTAAATCAGCTCCAAGTTTAATGCGGCTGTTACAAAAAGTTATTTCTGTTCTGAATGTTCCCATGTTTGACTTAGCATCAGTGCTGGGATACACCGCTGTAGTCTGTAACTACTGATATTTTCTAAAATCACTGGGAGTTACAGTGGGTGTAACTCCTTTTACCCAATGTGGGATGTCTGACTGTGCCATGTTTTTGACCTTATTTTTCAGGAAAGACTAAACAAACGTTTGTGTAGTGATAACAGGCTCAAAAAGAACTGGTGGATTCATCAGTGATGTCACAGACTGCTGTACACACTTTAAAGACAAAAATCACAATGTTTCTGTAAGAATTCAAAATGAATCATGTTAAACAGCTTTTGTTGCACTTTGGTAAACAACACAGATCAAACTTCAGCCACTGAAATAACTGCAGTGACAGTCACACTGCTGAGTGTGGATGGATATCTGGTCTGGTTTTTAAACTGTAACATTGCTGAGAATGAGTCATTATCTCTGACCCTCTGGACCCAGCAGTGTTACCCCATGTGATTCTGTTTGCCTTGTTTGATTTGCCTTTACGGGAAAAGGTTTTTTGTTTGTTCTGTCTCACTAAGGGGCTGTGGTGGGGCATGCTTTACACACATACAGATGTGTTAATCTATAAATGTTAATACACTTTGTTAATACTTGTTAACAAATGCAGAAAATAAAGTTTGTTTAAAAACAGTTAAATGAAAGACTGAAGTCTGTACTGATATACTGAATATTTGCTGCTGTTATGATATTATTAGATATTTATTATGATACATTTATTTATGACATGAGACATGTGCAGATCAACAATGGATAATATATCGAGTGTGGGAGAGAGTACAACCATGCAGCATTTAGAGATTGGAAGTACTCACATTACTTTGAGTTTGATTCCATAAAAAGTGACAAAAACATTAGAGTCCACTGTACACTCTGTGTGGGAAGAAAACTCCTTTCTACAGCGACAACGTTTACAATGCCTTTGAACATGAACACTGCAGGCTTACTTGTTGTTCCTAGAGTATTTAAAAGTAGAATGGGAGGCAGAGCCTTCAGTTTTCAGGCCCCTCTTCTGTGGAACCAGCTTCCAGGTTGGATTCAGGAGACAGACACTATCTCTACTTTTAAGATTAGGCTTCAAACTTTCCTTTTTGCTAAAGCATATAGTTAGGGCTGGACCAGGTGACCCTGAATCCTCCCTATAATTGTTAAAAGGCCGAAAAACTCTCTTGAGGTCAATTACTGATGTGTCCTGAAATCTGTATGTAAAACGCAGTGTAAATAACAGGTAATAAGTTGGCTCGTGCTGCTGTCTCAGAGTCCACTGAGGGTGGTAGAGTCAGCCATAACCTTTACTAACATTTTCTCAGGATTTAATGACGAAACATGAGGCGACGGAAACATGACCGTGTCAGTTTCCCTAACCATAACCACACTGCTTTTTCACTGCCTAATCCTAACCGAAGACTCTTTCCAGTCATCTTGCCTGGCTGTGTGTAACCCTTTCATAGATGGACACAGTATGCCCCTGGACCCGCCCCAACACATGGACAGTGAGATCCCAGCCAGATGGAGCACAAGATCCATAGAGGCTGGGGTCTATCACACCAAGTAAGGCCCCAAGTGAAGGCTGTATAAAGATGCACCAGCACATAACAGCAGGGTGCTAGATGCTAGCAGACAAGGCATACATGGAACGCCATAACCAAGTGGCCGGCATAGTGTACAGAAACATCTGTGCCGAATATGTCCTGGAAGTCCCGAGGTCAAAATGGGAGATGCCCCCAAGGGTGGTGGAGAATGACCGTGCAAAGATCCTGTGGGACTTCCAGATACAGACGGACAAAATGGTGGTGGCTAACCAACCGGACATAGTGGTGGTGGACAAACAGGAGAAGATGGCCATAGTGATCGATGTAGCGGTTCCGAATGACAGCAACATCAGAAAGAAGGAACACGAGAAGCTGGAGAAATACCAAGGGCTCAGAGAAGAGCTCGAGAGGATGTGGAGGGTGAAGGTAACGGTGGTCCCCGTGGTAATCGGAGCACTAGGTGCGGTGACTCCCAAACGAGGCGAGTGGCTCCAGCAGATCCCGGGAACAACATCGGAGATCTCTGTCCAGAAGAGCGCAGTCCTGGGAACAGCTAAGATACTGCGCAGGACCCTCAAGCTCCCAGGCCTCTGGTAGAGGACCCGAGCTTGAAGGATTGATCGCCCGCAGGGGCGAGAGGGGAAGTTTCTTTTTCTTTATACATTATGTATATATATATATATATATACATATATATGTGTGTGTGTGTGTGTGTGTGTGTGTATGACTCTTTTTCCCTTTATCAGTTTGCAAATATAATACAAACTCACATACGTTAGAGTGAAGTAAGAAACTTTTTTGTGACCTGTGACAACAAACCCAACAACACAAATCTGAAAGAGAAGAACTGTGTGAGAAAATGATTAAATACTGTATGTGTGACAGAGAGACACGAGACATCATGTTAATAAGTAAAAACCAACATCACAACATCATAGCGTCAGGGTGATTATATGGATATATATGATACTGATGGAGGCAGCTGTCAATCACAGGGACTGACAGGAAGTGTGGGTGTGGCCTCAGGGAGCTCTGAGGTCAGAGGGGGTGTTTCATGTTGTTTGTCTGATGCTTCCTGACAGTCACCAGCTTTGACCTTTAAACCACATGAAGCGTTTTGACCCCACATGTGACACAGAGTCAGGACACTCTGTGGAGATCCATCAGAACAGCAGAAACACGCTCGCGGTCATCATCATTATAAACTTCTAATGTTAGAGAAACAGCTGCAGAACATCTGGCTGAGGTTAGTTATCTGTTATCTGTTGGCAGAGGAAGGCCACAGCAAAGCTGCATCTTCATCTTAATACACACTAAATACTTTATCCTGTATATACACACAGGCTGCTCTTCATCACCAGCTACTCCTCCTCAGACTGTTTCTTTTTTCAAAAGAGGAGGATCAAAGTTTGTGGAGGCACTTGGAGGAGGATGAATGATGGTAGGAGGATCTGCAGAAGAGATGATGATGATGGTTCAGTCAGTTTATTATCAGGTCACAATGTTACATCATTTTTTAAACAGGAAGTGATGTCAGTGTTCTGACCTCTGACCCTCAGAGAGCCCTGAGGAGACTTTCCACCCTGATCAGTAGAACACGAGTAGAGACCTTCATCAGCCTGCGTGGTGTTAGTGATGATGTGCTCTCGTTTAAGACTATGACCAACAGAACTTCCTTTGATGGAGAAATAAGCTGCGACTGTGGCACCATTCCTTTGTCTGCAGCGCAGAATGACATCACTTCTTGTCCTCACAGGAAGTGCAGGGATCTCCAGGATGAGACCTTCATCTGACCAGCAGAGACAAACAGAGTTAATGAGAGCAGAGTCACACAGAGACAGAGACACAGCTGGAACATCTCACCTGTAGTGTCTGACTGGACACTGAAGGAGACTCTGTCACTCTGCTGTCCAGAGGAGTCCTCACACCAGAAGGTTTCACTGGGAGCAGAAAGCTCCACAACACAGTAGGAACCAAGAAGCCTCCCAAAGCCTGGAGCTGCTCCACAGTCCTCAGTGAGTCCTCCTCTGGTCCTCTTCACTGTCCATCCATCAACTGTCTCTCCATCACCAACACAACTCAGATCCACTGAAGAAGATCCTCTGAAGAACTGCTGAAGGTTTGGACTGACAGACAGAGACACTGGAGGACACACAGAGATGATAAAATCATAACTATATGTTGATTAAAGTCTAATATAAGCACAGAAACTGTTATGTCTATATCAAGCTCTTAGCATCATAATAAGCAGAAATATTTGTGTTTGTCTTCAACATTCAGATCTTAGAGGTGATTTGATTTGTGGATCAACAGCATCACTAATTGAAGCACTTTAAAGTGGAAAATTCTCCCTTATTTCAGCTGTGATCACACACTTTGGTTTTCAGAGGAACGGCCAACAAAAGGAAAGACTTGACTGAGTGAAAAAGGATGAAGATCCAAGCTGGTGATGATCAGTGTTGTGGAGTAATGGAATACATGTACCAGCGTTATGTATTTAAAATACAAAATAATGAGTAACTGTCAGTAGTGATTAAGGTGCTACAATAACACTTCTTCTCCATTATGTGCTGAGAAGTCTCACAGCTTCTGGAATGAAGCTGTTTCTCAGTCTTGTGGTTTTGCATTTAATGCTCCTCAGCCTCCTGCCTGAGGGGAGCGGGACAAAGAGTGAGTATGTTGGGTGAGTGGGGTCCTTCATGACACAGGTGGGCCTCTTCCTGCATCTGGAGGTGTATATGTCCGTGACGGTTGGGAGGCTGCCTCCGACCACTCTCTGTGCAGCCTTCACCACCCTCTGTAGAGCTTTCCTCTCTGCCACAGTGCAGTTTCTGTGCTACATGTTGATGCCAGAGCACTGAACACTCTCCACCGCACATCTGTAGAAGGAAGCTCTCAAGTCCCGCATGCTTCAACCGCCTCAGGAAGTAGAGCCTCTGGTGAGCCTTCCTGATCAGGCAGGAAGTGTTGTTTTTCCAGATGAGGTTGCTATCCAGGTACGTACCCAGGTACTTGTAGCTGGGCACTACTTTGACTGCAGATCCTCCGATGTGCAGGGGTGTGTGTGTGTCTTCCACTCCTGAAGTCCACAATCATCTCCTTCGTCTTCTTCTCATTTAAGCAGAGATTGTTTTCCTGCACCAGTTCTCTAAGTGTTCCACCTCCTTCCTGAAGCCAGTCTCATCATTGTTTCTGATGCAACCAACCACAGCTGTGTCATCCGCAAACTTCACAATATGACAGCCTGGATGGTTGGGTAAGCAGTCATATGTAAGCAGCATGAACAGGAGGGGACTTAGCACACAGCCCTGAGGGGAGCCAGTGCTGAGGACTGTGGAAGATGAGGAGACATTGTGGATCCTCACAGACTGCGGTCTGTTGGTCAGGAAGTCCAGGACCCACTTACAAAGAGAGGAGCTCAGTCCCAGGGTCAATAATTTGTCAACAAGTGTCTGCGGGATAATTGTTTTGAAAGCGGATGAGAAGTCCACAAAGAGCAGACAGTCGTAGGAATTCTTCTGCTCCAGGGGGGTGAGGGTGGTGTGAACCACAGAAGAGATGGCATCTTCTGTGGATTGATTCTTCCGGTAGGCGCACTGGTGTGGATCTGA
The DNA here is from genome assembly GCF_036321145.2 of Pelmatolapia mariae. Taxonomy (NCBI): domain Eukaryota; kingdom Metazoa; phylum Chordata; class Actinopteri; order Cichliformes; family Cichlidae; genus Pelmatolapia; species Pelmatolapia mariae. Next base: position 4,692,141 of record NC_086229.1, on the reverse strand, counting down.
AGTGACACTGATGGTGGCTTTGATGTGGACCATAATCAACCTCTCAAAGCATTTCGTGACGATCGGCGTGAGGGCTACTGGCTGATAGTCATTTAGACCTGTCACAGCAGAATTCTTGGGGGCTGGAACGATGGTGGCGGTCTTCATACAGGTGGGGACAGCTGCCTGGATGAGGAAGGAGTTAAAAATGTCTTTCAGGACCACAGAGAGCTGATCAGCACGGTTCCTCAAAACCTGCACGGGGATGTTGTCTGGGCCGGCAGCTTTGCGGGGGTTAATCCTCTTGAGGGTCCGCTTCACTTCAGCTGCTGTCACACTGAGGGTTTCTTCATCTGGTGGTGGGGAGAGTCTGATCCTGGTTGGGTGCGTGTTAGGGTCCTCAAAGCGGGCGTAGAACTGGTTGAGAGTCTCAGGCAGAGAAGGGTCCCTGGGGCGTTGCCTATCCCCAGTTTTGTGGTCAGTGATGCACTAGATACCCTTCCACATACTGCGTGGATCAAGGGAAGAAAAATGACCCTGAATCTTCTGTGCGCATGTGGCTTTGGCTCTCTTTACACCTGCAGTCAGTTCTCTCCTAGCCCTCTTGAGTTTCTGTGCATCACCAGACCTGAAGAGGGCGTCCCTGAGTTTCAGCAGGGAATGGACTTCTGCATTCAGCCAGGGTTTCTGGTTTGGATAGCACATCACAGACTTGGTGGTGGTAACATCCTCCACACACTTACTAATGTAGCTGAGGACAGCCGATGTATACTCCTCTAAATCCAGCTTCCCCTTATACACAGCAGCATCCCTGAAGACCTGCCAGTCTGTGCAGTTAAAGCAGTGCTGCAGTGCAGAGTCACCATCGTGGGGCCACACAGTGATGGTTTTCTGTGTGGCTTTGGAGCATCCTAGTTCAGAATACAGTTACTTTGTTGAAATAAATGGATTACACGGCAGTGTTTCCTGTTTCAAATATTAGGCTATGTCCTCTCTATTTTTGGTAATTCCACGCCGGTGGAAACCCAAACAAACACGCATTAAGAGGCTCTAAGGCCTGTGTCTCAATCTCGTGGCACATGTCACCTCTACTTGCGGCCTGCATAATGGTGTGAAGAAATATCTTTTTTAAAAATTATATTCAAAAAATGATTTACTATGAAGGCAATAGGCAGAGTGTTACAAGCATAGCCCTAAAGGATGTAGCCTCATGGGCAGTGTAGTCCGTGCTGCAGGGAGAATGGACTGCCATACCTGTTATATGTCTGTGAGCACCAGAAGGGAGAAAAAGCAAAAGTCCGAGCTGTCACTGAGCAAAAACGGGAGCTGGAAACATGTAAATATAATAATAACCACAGCAGCCAAGAAGAGTGCCTGACGAGCCCAGCTGTAAGTAAGCTATTAAGACTCGACTGTACACTGTGTTTGTGTTTTCCTCTGAAACAATAAGTTCCGTTGGAGCAGCTTTTCAACGCCTCTCTTTGTCTCTCGCTAGCAAAGTTGATCCAGACAACAAAATAAAGCTAGTTTTCAGCTACGAGCCAGACATGAACCCGACATATTAGCCAGAGGCCCCTTTACTACTGTTCAGAGCCGCTGACCTGTTTTATATATGTGCGGAATAGTTTTCTATACGAGATCGCTGCAAAAACTGCAGCCTTACCTAATGTCCACTTACTGTTACTCATTTATATTAAGATTTAAACATCTAGTTGGTATTGGTATGGCGAGTAGCCTACAGTAATAGTAATAAATCACACAGCAATAGCACATTCATGTAGTTGTAGAAAACATGATAATATATTATTCTGAATACGTTACTAGGGTCGCAGATGCAAACAGACTCGATAAACTGATCCATAAGGCCAGTAGTGTTGTGGGGATGGAGCTGGACTCCCTCAAGGTGGTGTTGGAGAGGCGGATGTTGTCCAAGATAAAGGCAATGTTGCATAACACCTCCCACCCACTCCATGACATGCTGGTCAGTCACAGGAGCACGTTCAGTGAGAGACTGAGATACCGAAAAGCACCACTGAACGACACAGGAAATCATTCCTGCCTGTGGCCATCTCCCTGTACAACGCATCCTCTTAACACACACATGTTTCTTCTTTAGCTATTTATTAATAAACGACGTATGTATATATATGCCTGTATATATTGTACTATTCTTAGTTAGTGTATTGTCCGTCTTGTTAATGTCTGTTTATTATGGAGCACTGTAACAAAAAATAATTTCCCGTAGGGATCAATAAAGTATTCTGATTCTGATTCTGATTCTCTCATTAAGTAACTACTGAAGACTGGAAGAAGGTATTATGGACTGATGAATCAAAGTTTGAAATCTTCGGTTCATCACGCAGGATCTTTGTACACCATCGAGTAGGTGAAAGGATGAATCCACAGTGTGTGGCATCAGCTGTCAAACATGGAGGAGGAAGTGTGATGGTCTTTGGTGTTTGAAGGCTTCTGTGTATGTAAAACAGAGTGTGTTGGTGGGAGGCTGGACAGGTAAGGTTGGGGTACCCTGTACACTGGCAGCAGAGGTTTGACTGTTACAGACACTGGGTTATGCAGGTGATGCCACTGTATGTTTTTACTGACCTTTTTTGTCGAGCAAAAGAGGAGGATCAAAGTTTGTGGAGGTGCTTGGAGGAGGAGGACAGTGAGGAGGAGGAGGATGGATGATGGTAGGAGGATCTGCAGAAGAGATGATAAAGATGGTTCAGTCAGTATATTATCAGGTCACAATGTTACATCATTTTTTTAAACAGGAAGTGATGTCAGTGTTCTGACCTCTGAACCTCAGAGAGCTCTGAGGAGATTTTCCACCCTGATTAGTAGAACATGAGTAGAGACCTTCATCAGCCTGTGTGATGTTAGTGATGATGTGCTTTGGTTTAGGACCAACAGAACTTCCTTTGATGAAGAAATAAGCTTTGACTGTGGCACCATTCCTCTGTCTGCAGCGCAGAATGACATCACTTCCTGTCCTCACAGGAAGTGCAGGGATCTCCAGGATGACACCTTCATCTGACCATCAGAGACAAACAGAGTTAATGAGAGCAGAGTCACACAGAGACAGAGACACAGCTGGAACATCTCACCTGTAGTGTCTGATTGGACACTGAAGGAGACTCTGTCACTCTGCTGTCCAGAGGAGTCCTCACACCAGAAGGTTTCACTGGGAGCAGAAAGATCCACAACACAGTAGGAACCAAGAAGCCTCCCAAAGCCTGCAGCTGCTCCACAGTCCTCAGTGAGTCCTCCTCTGGTCCTCTTCACTGTCCATCCATCAGCTGTCTGTCCATCATCAACACAACTCAGATACACTGAAGAAGATCCTCTGAAGACCTGCTGAAGGTTTGGACTGACAGACAGAGACACTGGAGGACACACAGAGATGATAAAATCATAACTATATGTTGATTAAAGTCTAATATAAGCACAGTGTTGGTGTGCAGGGCTGTTATATGCTGCTGACATATTATAAACTGTTATGTTTACATCAAGCTTTTAGCCTCATAATAAGCAGATATTTGTGTTTGTCATCAACATTCAGATATTAGAGATGATTTGATGTTTGGATCAACAGCATCACTAATTGAAGCACTTTAAAGTGGAAAAATCTCCCTTATTTCAGCTGTGATCACACACTTTGGTTTTCACAGGAACGGCCAACAAAAGGAAAGACTTGACTGAGTGAAAAAGGATGGAGATCCAAGCTGGCGATGATCAGTGTTGTGGAGTAATGGAATACATGTACCAGCGTTATGTATTTAAAATACAAAATAATGAGTAAGTGTCAGTAGTGATTAAGGTGCTACAATAACACTTCTTGTCCATTATGCGCTGAGAAGTCTCACAGCTTCTGGAATGAAGCTGTTTCTCAGTCTTGTGGTTTTGCATTTAATGCTCCTCAGCCTCCTGCCTGAGGGGAGCGGAACAAAGAGTGAGTATGTTGGGTGAGTGGGGTCCTTCATGACACAGGTGGGCCTCTTCCTGCATCTGGAGGTGTATATGTCTGTGATGGTTGGGAGGCTGCCTCCGACCGCTCTCTGTGCAGCCTTCACCACCCTCTGTAGAGCTTTCCTCTCTGCCACAGTGCAGTTTCTGTGCTACATGTTGATGCCAGAGCACTGAACACTCTCCACCGCACATCTGTAGAAGGAAGCTCTCAAGTCCCGCATGCTTCAACCGCCTCAGGAAGTAGAGCCTCTGGTGAGCCTTCCTGATCAGGCTGGAAGTGTTGTTTTTCCAGATGAGGTTGCTATCCAGGTACGTACCCAGGTACTTGTAGCTGGGTACTACTTTGACTGCAGATCCTCCTATGTGCAGGGGTGTGTGTGTGTCTTCCACTCCTGAAGTCCACAATCATCTCCTTCGTCTTCTTCTCATTTAAGCAGAGATTGTTTTCCTGCACCAGTTCTCTAAGTGTTCCACCTCCTTCCTGAAGCCAGTCTCATCATTGTTTGTGATGCAACCAACCACAGCTGTGTCATCCGCAAACTTCACAATATGACAGCCTGGATGGTTGGGTAAGCAGTCATATGTAAGCAGCGTGAACAGGAGGGGACTTAGCACACAGCCCTGAGGGGAGCCAGTGCTGAGGACTGTGGAAGAGGAGGAGACATTGTGGATCCTCACAGACTGCGGTCTGTTGGTCAGAAAGTCCAGGACCCACTTACAAAGAGAGGAGCTCAGTCCCAGGGTCAGTAATTTGTCAACAAGTGTCTGCAGGATAATTGTCTTGAAAGCGGATGAGAAGTCCACGAAGAGCAGACAGACGTAGGAATTCTTCTCCTCCAGGGGGGTGAGGGTGGTGTGAACCACAGAAGAGATGGCATCTTCTGTGGATTGATTCTTCCGGTAGGCGTACTGGTGTGGATCTGAAGTGACACTGATGGTGGCTTTGATGTGGGCCATAATCAACCTCTCAAAGCATTTCGTGACGATCGGCGTGAGGGCTACTGGCTGATAGTCATTTAGACCTGTCACAGCAGAACTCTTGGGGGCTGGAACGATGGTGGCGGTCTTCATACAGGTGGGGACAGCTGCCTGGATGAGGAAGGAGTTAAAAATGTCTTTCAGGACCACAGAGAGCTGATCAGCACAGTTCCTCAAAACCTGCACGGGGATGTTGTCTGGGCCGGCAGCTTTGCGGGGGTTAATCCTCTTGAGGGTCCGCTTCACTTCAGCTGCTGTCACACTGAGGGTTTCTTCATCTGGTGGTGGGGAGAGTCTGATCCTGGTTGGGTGCGTGTTAGGGTCCTCAAAGCGGGCGTAGAACTGGTTGAGAGTCTCAGGCAGAGAAGGGTCCCTGGGGCGTTGCCTATCCCCAGTTTTGTGGTCAGTGATGCACTAGATACCCTTCCACATACTGCGTGGGTCCTGGGAAGAAAAATGAACCTGAATCTTCTGTGCGCATGTGGCTTTGGCTCTCCTTACACCTGCAGTCAGTTCTCTCCTAGCCCTCTTGAGTTTCTGTGCATCACCAGACCTGAAGAGGGCGTCCCTGAGTTTCAGCAGGGAATGGACTTCTGCATTCAGCCAGGGTTTCTGGTTTGGATAGCACATCACAGACTTGGTGGTGGTAACATCCTCCACACACTTACTAATGTAGCTGAGGACAGCCGATGTATACTCCTCTAAATCCAGCTTCCCCTTATACACAGCAGCATCCCTGAAGACCTGCCAGTCTGTGCAGTTAAAGCAGTGCTGCAGTGCAGAGTCACCATCGTGGCGCCACACAGTGATGGTTTTCTGTGTGGCTTTGGAGCATCCTAGTTCAGAATACAGTTACTTTGTTGAAATAAATGGATTACACGGCAGTGTTTCCTGTTTCAAATATTAGGCTATGTCCTCTCTATTTTTGGTAATTCCACGCAGGTGGAAACCCAAACAAACATGCATTAAGAGGCTCTAAGGCCTGTGTCTCAATCTCGTGGCACATGTCACCTCTACTTGCGGCCTGCATAATGGCGTGAAGAAATATTTGTAAAAGTTATTATACAAAAAATTATTTAGTATGAAGGCAATAGGCAGAGTGTTACAAGCATAGCCCTAAAGGATGTAGCCTCATGGGCAGTGTAGTCCGTGCTGCAGGGAGAATGGACTGCCATACCTGTTATATGTCTGTGAGCACCAGAAGGGAGAAAAAGCAAAAGTTGTCACTGAGCAGAAACGGGAGCTGGAAGCATGTAAATATAATAATAACCACTGCAGCCAAGAAGAGTGCCTGATGAGCATTAAGACTCGACTGTACACTGTGTTTGTGTTTTCCTCTGAAACAATGAGCTCCGTTGCAGCAGCCTTTCAACGCCTCTCTCTGTCTCTCGCTAGCAAAGTTGATCCAGACAACAAAGTAAAGCTAGTTTTCAGCTACGAGCCCAACACGAACCCGACGTATTAGCCAGAGGTCCCTTTACTACGGTTCTGAGTCGCCTGTTTTATATAGGCGCGGAATAGTTTTCTATACGAGCTCGCTGCAAAAAGTGCAGCCTTGCCTAATGTCCACCTACTATTACTCATTTATATTAAGATTTAAACATCTAATTGGTATTAGTATGGAGAGTAACCTACAGTAATAGTAATAAATCACAGCAATAGTACATTCATGTAGTTGTAGAAAACATGATAATATATTAAGTAATCGAAAGTATTCTGAATACGTTACTCTCATTAAGTAACTACTGAAGACTGGAAGAAGGTATTATGGACTGATGAATCAAAGTTTGAAATCTTCGGTTCATCACGCAGGATCTTTGTACACCATCGAGTAGGTGAAAGGATGAATCCACAGTGTGTGGCATCGACTGTCAAACATGGAGGAGGAAGTGTGATGGTCTTTGGTGTTTGAAGGCTTCTGTGTATGTAAAACAGAGTGTGTTGGTGGGAGGCTGGACAGGTAAGGTTGGGGTACCCTGTACACTGGCAGCAGAGGTTTGACTGTTGCAGACACTGGGTTATGCAGTTGATGCCACTGTATGTTTTTACTGACCTTTTTTGTCGAGCAAAAGAGGAGGATCAAAGTTTGTGGAGGTGCTTGGAGGAGGAGGACAGTGAGGAGGAGGAGGATGAATGATGGTAGGAGAATCTGCAGAAGAGGTGATAAAGAAGGTTATTATCAGGTCACAATGTTACATCAGCTTTTAAACAGGAAGTGATGTCAGTGTTCTGACCTCTGACCCTCAGAGAGCTCTGAGGAGACTTTCCACCCTGTTCAGTAGAACATGAGTAGAGACCTTCATCAGCCTGCGTGATGTTAGTGATGATGTGCTCTGGTTTAGGACCAACAGAACTTCCTTTGATGAAGAAATAAGCTGCGACTGTGGCACCATTCCTCTGTCTGCAGCGCAGAATGACATCACTTCCTGTCCTCACAGGAAGTGCATGGATCTCCAGGATGACAGCTCTATCTGACCAGCAAAGACAAACAGAGTTAATGAGAGCAGAGTCACACAGAGACAGAGACACAGCTGGAACATCTCACCTGTAGTGTCTGATTGGACACTGAAGGAGACTCTGTCACTCTGCTGTCCAGAGGAGTCCTCACACCAGAAAGTTTCACTGGGAGCAGAAAGATCCACAACACAGTAGGAACCAAGAAGCCTCCCAAAGCCTGGAGCTGCTCCACAGTCCTCAGTGAGTCCTCCTCTGGTCCTCTTCACTGTCCATCCATCAGCTGTCTGTCCATCATCAACACAACTCAGATACACTGAAGAAGATCCTCTGAAGACCTGCTGAAGGTTTGGACTGACAGACAGAGACACTGGAGGACACACAGAGATGATAAATCATAACTATATGTTGATTAAAGTCTAGTAGAAGCACAGTGCTGGTGTGCAGGGCTGTTATATGCTGCTGACATATTATAAACTACATCAAGCTTTTAGCCTCATAATAAGCAGATATTTGTGTTTGTCATGAACATTCAGATCCTTAGAGTTGATTTAATTTGTGGATCAACAGCATCACTAATTGAAGCACTTTAAAGTGGAAAAATCTCCCTTATTTCAGCTGTGATCACACACTTTGGTTTTCAGAGGAACGGCCAACAAAAGGAAAGACTTGACTGAGTGAAAAAGGATGAAGATCCAAACTTATGATTCAAGATTTTTATTTGCCATTTGTTCACAGGACCAACAGTCATATGCACATTGGAATTCTTTTTGCAGAGCTCGGTATCCATGTCACATTTAAAAGGTAAAAGCAAAGAAAGTTAAGAAAGTAGAGATCAAGCAAAGAGTGGAGCAGTCTTCTAGTAGTATTTACAATATCAAGGATATAAGAAACATTGTACAGGTTGTGTGCTGATACAAGTACTTGCTGGTGAGAGTTCAAATGGTATATTACATATAAATAGTGTAATAGGGTTGTAAACATAATATTGCACATTTCACAGATCTGAGTAAATAATTGCGTATTCATCCATGATTTTTCCAACTTCATTCAGAATGAGGTAAAGTAGTGCTGTGTTATTTTTAGGTGTTCAGTGTTTTCTGTTTGCCATCAGTCTGACAGTTGCGGGGAAGAAGCTGCTGAATAACCTTGTTCTGTGTGTGATGATGCTGTCTGCTCTGTTGTGTCTCAGATTGTACGTACAATTTTTGTGTCTGAGCAGTGAGCTGGATGGTGTGAGTCCCTAATAATTCTCTCTGCTCTTTCCTGGCAGCATTGTGTGTACAGAGAGTCCATGGAAGGAAGTTTATTCTCTGTAATCCTCTCCACTGTCTTTCTGACTCTTTGCAGAGCCTTCCTCTCTGCATGTGTGGAGTTTCCATACCAGACAGTGGTGCCTGCGGTGAGGATGCTCTCTTTCAGTCCTCTGTAGGGCAGTGGTTCAAGCCAGCTTTCCTGAACAGCTTAATAAAATAAATCACTGTTGCTGTGTTGTTGAGATTCCAGCTCAGGTCTAATGTAACCTGCAGTCAGCTTCTCAGTCAGCTTGCCCGGAGGGATGATGTTGAAAGCAGAGCTGTAGTCCAGGAAGAGCGACTGGTGTGAGTGCCGTTGATCTGAAGTTGTTCAGGGCGGATAGGTCTGTTTTTTTGGAAACTGGTATAATGATGGAGGTTTTAAAAATGCATGGGACTACTGCCTGGGATAGTGACAGGCTGAAGATGCCAGTGTACACTCCAGCTAGTTGTTCCCCACAGGCCTTCAGTACTCTGGGAGGAACTCTATCAGGTTGCACCGCCTTGTGGGGGTTCACCTTTTTCAGAGCTTTCAGCACCAGTGTGTCACCTGGAAGACAGTGTCTGTGGGGTTTCAGGGGGTCTTTGAGGGTGTGTCTGTGTTCAGTCTGTCAAACCTGGCATAGAAGGTGTTGAGGCTGTCTGGAACGGTGGTGTCTCAGGGGTCTGTGGATGTTGTTGTGGTTCCCCTGTAGTTTGTGACACCTTGAATTCCCTGCCACATACTACGTGTATTGTTTTTGTTGAGGTAGTAGCCTTCAAACTTTTCTGAGTGGGCCCTCTTTGCAGCTCTGATGGACGCCAACAGTTCATAGCGGGCTCTCTTATGCTCTGCCTGATCTCCTGCCTTCAAGGCCTCCCTCCTCTCCCTGACTTTCTGTTTAATGTCTCCATTGACCAAGGGTTTTTAATTGGGAAACCTACGCACAGTCCTGGGAGGGGCACAAACAGACGTACACCAGTTTATGTAATAAACACTGTAAGGTGTTAATAGTCGTGACTGTGACTGGGTTTGCTTAATGAGGGCTGCCTTCCGCCACCGCGGATCTTGCCACTGTCCAAAGTGCTTCTGTCCTCTGATGAGCGATTAATCCTCTGGTGTTGTTGCCATAGCAGGTGTTCTCTCCCCAAGCCAGGTTTCACAGAAACCCAGTATGGAGCACTCCTGAATGTCTCTTTGTGTGAAAATCCGAGCATGGAGTTCATCCATTTTATTTTCCAACTACTGAATGTTTGCAAGCAGTGGCCTTCCTTTGCTAATCATGCACCGGAACCTTCTGTCAGCTCCTTCCCGTCTGCCTCCACTCCAGCTTGTTGTTCTCAGGAGAGTCCTCTGCTTCGCGCCGGCCTAGCATCAGGTCAGCGTAGCATGTTAGCTCTGGACAGGATTCCAGCAGGTTCAGATTTAATATGTGTCTTAGCTCAGCACAAGAGAGTAGTAAGGAAGAGGAATGTAAAACGTAACTTGACTCAGAGTGCTCTACGATGTCGCCCTCTGATGAGCGCCATCTTTGGAGGTTGGTGATGATGAAGCTGGTGATGATCCAGTGCAGCTGGTCTCAGGGAATAAAGAAAACACTATCTGGGGCTGTTTGCTAGATCCAGCTTGGTGATGTATACTGAACCAAAACAGCTACCGCAGCATTCTGCAGCACCATGCAGTACCCTCTGCTATGGATCTAGTTGGTCAGGTGTTCATCCTACAGCAAGATATTGACCCAGAAAATAAGTCCAAGCTGTACCAGAACTACCTCAGGAAAAAATGGTAAATGACCTGTATTTGTATAGCGCTCTATTAGTCCCTAAGGACCCCAAAGCACTTTACACATTCAGTCATCCACTTATTCACACACTGGTGATGGCAAGCTACGTTGTAGCCACAGCCACCCTGGGGCGCACTGACAGAGGCGAGGCTGCCGGACACTGGCGCCACCGGGCCCTCTGACCGCCAACAGTAGGCAACGGGTGAAGTGTCTTGCCCAAGGACACAACGACCGAGACAGTCGGAGCCGGGGCTCGAACCGGAAACCTTCCAATTACAAGGCAAACTCCCAACTCTTGAGCCACGATTGACCCTAGAAGAAGAAGAAGATGGTGAGCTTGAAAACATGGAGTGTCCAGCAATCTCCAGAATTGAACTCCATCGAGTTAGTTTAGGATGAACTTGTCAAGGTTTCAGTCAGTGCTGGGTTTTTTCCATTGTACCGGTGTTTCCACCTCGGGGTGGAGCCACCATTCTACTCGCATTGGTAACACCTGTGTGTAATCAGCCTGCTGGGATTTAAGACCAGAGCTCACAACCATTTCTTGCGAGATCGTCTGCTAACATCAGTCAGTGAATGTTGTCATAGTCCAACCTTCTAACCATTGCTTTGTTGGAGTTGACCGTGTTTCTCTCTGCTCTCAGTAACCTTTTGGATTCCTGCACTGCTGTTGCTAATTCAGCTGTTGGTCTGCTCACAGTTTTCAGTGTTTACTCACCTGCCTGCCTCCCTGCTCAGTTCACAGTCATGTCACGGTCCGCGAGCAGACCGAGTGAAGGTGTGTGTGGACCCAGGCATGGACACAGATGAGGAAATGGAACAGAAACTCAAATTATTAGGCTCGCGCCCTTCATGGCTTACTTGTTAAGTGTGTTTTGTTTTTGTTTCTCATTTTTGTAATAAACTTCACATCAGGTCTCCGAGTTTTGTCTGCGATTAAGTCCACTCCTTTGTGTTTGGCCGCATGGACGTGACAGACCTGGACAGAAGAGTGCAAACAAAGCAACCTACAAGTTCCACATTTATGGGAACTTCTGGGAAAATATTTGATTGCTATTGCAGAAAGAATGGCACGGGTGTGTTCAGCTGTTATATTTGCCAAAGGGGGCTACTTTGATGAGTCAAATACATTTTGGTCTATAAATTGATTCCATGATTTCTTAACTTGACTTGCTTATTTGTACCATGCTTTTATTTCAGAGTGCAATGAGACATTAAACTGCATCATTTTCAATAAACAACTGGAAAAATTGAAGTGTTCTTTTGACCTGTAATGTCATGTTGGGCTGTGTGCAGCAGGCAGGAAAGGACCCAAACGCAGGACTCAAAACAGGGAGGTTAAACTTAAAGCGCAGCTTTATTGCTGGGGAAAACTCTTAATAAATTAAACTCACCTAAAACAAAACTCTGAACAGGGAAACTAAGGACTGAAATGCAGGACGAGAAAAACTAAACAGGAGCATCAGACAAAACACACAGCATGGACAGGGTACCAAATATTAATGACGCAACAGAGGGCAAAGGCAAACACAGGGGGCTTAAATACACAGTGGAGCGATCAGGGAATAGGAAACAGGAGGGAGACACAACTGGGATAAATTAGGGCTAACGAGACGGGGAGAAGAAAAATTGAAAACACTGACATTGACATAAGACATGGACCTTCAAAGTAAAAGAGGAAACCAGAAACAAATCACAAAGATGCAGACTTGACACTGAAATAAACCTACACTAAACATGAGGACACAAGAATGAAACCTAGGAACTAAACTCATTACCAGGACCAATCTGAAACCTATAATAATAATAATCAAAACAGCACAACTACAGAATCAGAACATGAATCATAATACAGAAGAATACCAAAACACAAGAAACTGAAAATGCTGGGTCAAAATGACCCAGAACCATGACCACTAGTGTACATTTAATGAGTTACTGTGAAAAGAAGTGCCTTTTAATGGGAATATAAACAGAACTTTCAATTTTTCCATTAATGACAAAATTATGGTAATGACACAGACAATATGCTGTAAATCTGCAGAATTTTCTTTTTTACCATTTACAGAAATGTCTGAACTTACACTTCCATCAACTCACCTGCAGAAACCGTCGGTGCAGCCAGCAGCAGCACACACACACCTGCAACAGGAGGACAGAGGTCACTAAAGGCCAGAGATCATTAAAGGTTAAAGGCCTCTCCACCACCATGTGTACAGTACAGATTCTTGTTAATCTTCCATTAACATCTGTTGAAGTTATTAATATCAGCTTATTAATTCAACATGATGTCAAATTATATTAAAACACTGAAAGTCTCCATGGCGTTAAAGTGTTAATTACAATGTTCTCTTTTTTCTTTCAAGTTTTCTCTTTCATCCCTCCCACAACACAAGTACAACAGTCTCACTGCACACACAGACTTATAGGACACACACACTCAAGCGCGTTCACTCATATTAGTTATTATGCACACACACAGTCAGACTTATGGAGCATCTCTTCACATTTTTTCTTTCTCTTTACACAGGAGTGATGTATTTCCTCTCCTCGCCCGTCTAAGTGTCACCCACAGCGTGCATCATTAGCCATACACACACAAATATGGGCACACTAAGGTTGTCACATGGAATGTAAATGTAGCTGGCACCAGAGAAAAGAGGTTCCCGTCACCCCAAAAGTAAGAAATATACTTTCTTCTCACATGTCCATCACTCCCAGTCTCGTCTGGATTATCTCCTAAAGTAAAAACTGGAGATTTAATACATCACTGCTTAAAGATGAAGACTTTATTAAATATTTTTAAAAAGAGTGGACTCTATATTTAGACTATAATGACCTGTGTGGAACAACAGCATCTGTTCTATGTGAAGCAGGGAAAGCTGTGATGAGAGGTAAAACAATGTCTTTCTCATCACACAAAAGAAAGGAGAAAACAAAATTATTCAGGAATTAGAAAAAAACATCAACTCCTTAGAAGAAGCCTACGTGTCCCACCAAGATCAGGAAACACTGAACAAAATTCACAAAACAAAACTAGAATTAAATGAAATTATTAATAAATGAAATACAATTCTTAGTACAAAGACTTCGCTGGCAGAATTTTGAACGCAGTAACAAATCCGGTCGATTTCTAGCTAAACAGTTAAAAATAAATAAATAAAAAAACAACTATATGAGCTGTAAATGATTTATCTGGGAAAATAAGATATGACCCTGAAAGATTAAACAACATTTTCAGGAATATCTATGAAACTTTATATTCACCGCATATAAACCCGTCTAAAAATGAAATTGACCAGTTTCTTGACAACGTAGCTCTTCCAAAATTATTAGACAATCAAGCAATGGCACTGGATTCGCCACTGACGCCAGGTGAACTCCAGGAAGCCCTGATAAGTATGCCCACTAATAAGGCTCCAGACAGACTTGCTGCAGAATTTTGGACACTTCTTGTACCTGTATTCCACAGAATGTTGCAGGAAATCAAGGAAAATGGCAGACTACTGCCAAATATGAATTCTGCCAATATTAGTCTCCTGCTTAAACCAGGCAAAGACCCTGTATTTACCTCAAGCTATCGTACAATATCCCTTATTAATGTAGGCTTCAAAATAATCTGCAAAGCTGTCTCAAAGAGATTAGAGAAGATATTAATAAACTCTTTTTCGAGAGTTTCAGATTATTCAATAAACAGGTTTTTGCTTTGGCTCTTGACGGAGGCGGCTGCATCTTTCTCTCTCTCCATCACCTTATCGTTCCTGCTTGACTTCTCATGTCCTTGTCTAGTCTGGTCTAACTCTAACCCTCAGAGTCTCTTAGTCTTGTTCTCTAAAACCTAAAGAAAATGGATTTGATCAACTGGTCCCTCAACGCAATTGATACTCTCTTCTTCAGATTCTTCTTCTTCTGATTGTCCTGCAGAGAGATAAATGAAGTCCAGTGTTCAGACCGCATGACCGGAACTTAAATGTTGCAGTAAACAATGCCATCAAGAAAGAAAAGACAAACACTGACAGAGCGTTTGGCTCCATTAATGCATCATTTGCATACAGCTGGCAGAGACGACGGGAGTCCACAAGGAACAAAAGGAACTCGAACTGCTGCAACATTGGAAAAAGAGTTTTTCCTTCAGACAGGAGCCGCCATTCGTTACCCAACTTGACGTGGCAGGACATGTGTGTTTTGGAGGCTGTGAACGCAGCACTGAGGCCCATCACTGATTTTACTGACATTTTATCCACAGAAAATGATGTGACTGTTTCTTCCATCGTGCCCATGCTTCACCATCTGAGAGATTCAGCTCTCAAAGTGGAGGCAGGTGATGCAAAAATGACAAGAGTCATAAAAGAAGAGATTTTGGTACAATTGGATATAAAATATGACAATAAAATAGCCCGCGCTTGCTGCAGACTGCAACTTTGCTTGACCCTCGCTACAAAGGAACCATGTGACAGCAGCCCGGCTTGACTTTATCCAAAGTAAACTGCAGGCTGAGATGGTGGATTTCTGGAAAGTGCACATTAAGGTGAAAAATGAAGGAGGAGAAGAAAGTGTAACACAGCCACCAAAGAAGAAGCCTCATTCTTTGGGCAGCCTTTTGGGGAGAGGGAGGCCTCCAACCTGCTGCACACTGGAGGAGAAGGTGCAGATAGAAATGGAGTTAGCTCAGCGAGGAGGTCGTAGAAGAAGAACGGTTCCCATTGATGTCACACATGGCACAGAAATCTTCAACGCGTCTTCAGCACCGCTGCTAATATTGTTAACAACACTGCTAACACCTGATCAAGTAAACATGCTCGTTTTCCTGTCAAAGAATTGATAAGTTTTGTTTTACTTTTGTTGGTTTCAGCATTAATACAGCTTACTTTGTGGATTATTCATTTATTTATTTAAGATGCACCAAATCGCACAAAAGATTTGACATTACATACGAGGGTTTTTATGTTTGCTGGAAGAAACATTTAGATTGTTAACTTCCTTTTGTTTAAATGTGTATCTGTTGTTTGGTCGACTGTGTCAGACAGAGAAACACTGGAACAGCCTGTAAACACGGTTGTAGTGGGAAAAGAAGCCAGTTTCTCTTTGTCTCCCTCCCCACCATTGTGGTTTTTATTGAAATCAAATGTTTTTGGGGGGTTTTCTGAACACAGGCTGCTGCCTTTCTTTCTGTTCTGTGTTTGAGTAAATGAATCTTTGCATTTCGGCCGTTAAAACAGCGCTGTTATTGTTTTCTGTTGACTGCTTCTCTCAGCTTCATCCACCTTTATTAGGAAACTTACTCATGGGAAATCAATCAATCAATAAGTCGCTCTTGTAAAAACGATCAGTGAAAGGCTCCGCCCTCACTGCTGTCTGTACTACACACGTTTAACCACACACATGATCGGTGTGTGGGATCAAACCAGCTGAAAGTGCAGGATCCGCCATGCATGGAGGTCCCGGGGACGAGCTTCGTCACATGAACGAGCTTGAGTACAGAATAATGTGCCTAACGTGAACATGAGCGGCTATAAAAACAGTCTGGAGCCACGTCCGTGTGTGTGTCCGTACGTGTGTGAGTTCAGAGCGGGTTCTTACCGTGTAAGAGCAGCACGATCATCAACATCTTGACCATAAAAAGTTACAGCTGATCCTCACCGAACCACCGACAGCTCTCAGACAGATCCGTCACTCTGCAGATGATGGCGCACAAAGAAAACTGAGGCCGTCTCTCAATACTCCGCTAGTCCGGACTTCGTAAGCTCACAGGCGAGACTTGCCGAGCAACGCAGCGATCGTTAAACAGCAGTGTACTTGATGACATCACAGCTCCATCCCCTCTTCATTTAACTGTCATTAATATTTCTAATGGAAATTACACACGACATGAAAAAAATGGCACATGTTCTAGATTTCTTTAAGGAAAACAAAAGATAATTCAAAAATATCTTAAGCACTTTGGGAAAATTCACTTTTATATATGATCTGTTATATAATGTCTAATAAGCTTCATAGAGTTAAGCACAGTCACTACATGACGGAAACACAAGCTTCATCTCTCTGTTAATAAACATAATACACATGTATGTGTGAATAGAAACAAACAGGTGAGATGTTAGAAAGCTTTTATTTTAGTAAACACTCAGACCTGCAACAGACAGCTGCTGGGGTTTGGAAGACAAGTGAACTAATGTTTGAAATATAATATAATATAATATAATAGCCTATGTTATAGCTTTAGAAGCTGAAAAAACAGAATCGAGTGGACGGGTTTGTTTACCATAGAAAGAAAGATAGAAAGACTTGGCTCATGCGAGGGTTTAATTTAATGGATTAAAATTATCTACGAACTTACAGAAGCTTGTGTTATAACCGATGGTGTCCAATCATCAGCCTCCCCACTGTGAAGAAGAACGAGGCAGGGCTGTCCTCTGTCCCCTCTCCTCTTTGCATTAGCACTTGGACCTCTAGCTGAGGCCATTCACCAAGATGTGCATGATAAGTGCAAGATGTGCAAGATGATTCCACTGGGTGGAACAAATCATAACATAGCTGACGATATTTTGTTATTTTAGAAAGCAGAAGCATCAATATCAGCTGTTATGTCCATTATATGTGAGCTCAGCTCATTCTCTGCTCACACAATTAATTTGGGCCAGTTAGAGGTTTTGCTGCTGGGTGACCAGGTCTGCTCTGCCAAATATTTGCAATCCCTTTCAGTGGTCCCCCAGCAGCTTCACGTACCTTGGGCTAAGAATTCCACCAGATCTTAGTAATTTATGCATATTTGTGAACTGAGTTTTGTAACCTTATAAACCAAAATATGTGAAATGTTATGTTTGTGCATCTACAGATGAGAATTTGTGTGTGTCTAAAAAAATAAATGTACACAAGTCGTAAATATACACATTTTGTATGCTTGTAGATACTAAGCAGAAAACTACGTGTAAAACTCTGCATGTGAGACAAAAACTAATTTTGACACAATTTTTTTTCCTTTCAGCTGATTGGTCAATGTCATGTTAATCACAAATGTAACAATCCAATGAGAGAACAGATGGGTTTGGCTGCCGGACGGGTGCTCAGGGTGCAATTCTGTGTGTGTGTGTGTGTGTGTGTGTGTGTGTGTGTGTGTGTGTGTGTGTGTGTGTGTGTGATTGTCTTATAATCTGTATTTTGACCTGGTCTGATGGACACAGGAGCAACTTAGGTGTGAAACCATCAACCTTGTTGTTAGCAGACATCCTGCTCGGCCTCCTGAGCATTAAAGATAATGTACTTGAATGGGCACTGACAGCACCTGACTCATGGTCTGTTCCCCCTTTGGCTCCTAAAACGTCCTTGATGCCCTCTAAATGGACCTGGTTGTTCCTGTAAGTTGTAAAGTGGCACAGACACAGTCACTGTGTGGCAGTTTGAACTAGCGTAGCTCCTCTAAAGGCTCTCAGCCACCACAGCTGGACTTCTGTCAGTCTCTCAGATATTACACTGCCCACATTTCCTGTTTCCAAGACCTTCAAACAACACTGTGTTTATTTACTGCCACTGAGATCATAGATGTTTGTCACTTCCATACTTCATCAACAGGCTCCCAGCTGGAGGCATTGAGTGGAGTTCTTTTAGGTGCTTGTCTACACCCTCTAGCTGTGGTCTACACCTCCCTGCAGTCCAACAACCTCATTTTCTTCTATTTTCTTCTATTCAGCAGCGTCTTGGCTTCAGGAGCAGACTGTGAGCTGCTGTCCAGCGTGTCTTCACACCGCTATCCCCACATGGTCGACTCCATCACTGCCTGTCTGGATGCTTCCCTCTCACTGACTTTGTGTGATCACTGCTAATATCAAACAACAGTCGGTCTTCTATAAATGATACCAATCATGGCCAAAGTGTCCCTGTACAGGTGGGAGCTGCATTAACAAGCTGTGACCTGAGTGTCCACCTCACTTTAACCTACTTCAAGTTCCTGTGTTTGTGAGGAAAGCTTCTACCTCCGTCTCTTCTTACTGAGTCCTCTCCTCCGGTGGAGTTCTGCAGTTCCTTCACACCTTCATCCAAACAGGATGGAGGCTCTTATCCCTCCTTTCTACCAATCACAGGTCAAGTCAGTCTCTTTCACTGGTTGGACTCCAGTTGGCTTTGGTTGATTTCAATACCTCATAGGTTTATATCCTCTGTGTAAGCACTGATACATGAGGAAAACTTAGCAGTCTGTCGCCCTCTGCTGTTCTCCCAGTGGTTTCATAGGCCACCATATTGCCTCAGCTGATGCAGTCCTGTGTAGCTGCAGTGAAGACCTCCATGCTGGTGGTCCAGGGGTCTCAAGACACAGTGGGCGTGGCTCTACAGGTCCAACAGGACTGCTGCAGGCTGCAGGACACACTGGGCGACCTTTTGGGTTGCTACATGCAGCCAGGTGTAGATTTCAGTGGAAGTGGGGAACAGGCAGCAGTTCTAGCTTTGACCACACCCACTGTGGTGTCCATGTGACCCTGCTCCCCCTCCACAATGTGACATGTGTTCCCTGTCATATTATCAGGATTTGTTTGTAACTAATGATCCAGGATCACAGATGTGTTTTGGGAAAGTTGATGAACTAATCAAACCTCGTTTCCAACGATCTGTGAAAGAGTTCAGCTGTGATGCAGCAGCTGAAGCCTTAATAGGAACTTTGTTCTTTCTTTCAGTCACATAAAGAAACAGTAACATGAAGAAGTTTGTTATTCTATAATACTCATACATTCACACTTTAATGTTTATCCATATACAAAGGTAAACTTAAGAAGTATAGATTTATTTTTCAGTCAAATCCTTATTTAGCTGCTGTGCTTCCTCAGTGCTTCATGCACTCACAGTCCACTGTGGTGGACTCACTCGAGTCTAAATGCTTCATTGTTTCAATGGTAGATGGACAACACTAACGTGACACTGTCACAGTGGGTACCTCCCACTACAGCTGGTCGCTTGGTGAATCTGTTTGTAAGAAGTTGACCAACAGTGTTTGTTTCTTTTCAATAAATGTGTTTTTGGTTGTTTCAGATATGAAACAACTCTTTAAGTTACACATTTCCATCTAACCTATCAGTTCATTCCACTCTTAAGCTTTCAGATGATCCGTCTTCTCATACTGTTGAGTGACATAAGCAGGAACTGTATGAAAGTGTCATCATGCTATATCTATCGTTTAACCTGTGCTCTGACCTTAGCTGTGACCTTCCTACTAGCAGGACAGCTGTGAACATATTTTACATCCAAATATTTTACAGGTGCATTTTTCATTTCAAGCACTAAAATGAATAGAAGCTGGTAACTTTGCACTTGTGCTGTTGCTGCTGTATATTGTTCAAACCTCCCACATGAAACCAGCACCAGTCTGAATTTTCTGGCTGATGTCACAATATCCCAGCTTGACACACAACAGCTGTTTTGTGAACCTGCTTTGGTTTCCATTATCATGTTTGGTTCATATAGACCTGTGAGTAAAAGCTAATGCTACTACTGTACTGATTGTTGAACATGAAGGTAAATGTTGGCCCTGCAGGCCTCCAGTGGACAAAACAGGATCTGATGCACTCGCTCATGGCCTCGCTAAGGTTGCATCACTGGGTGCAGATAACATGTTCAACATCTACTTCTTTGCACCACCTTTATTTCTAAATTTTACAAACATTAGCCCCAGCTCTCGATGGTTAACCTTATTTGCTCTCAGTAACAACCTTTCCTCATCACAGACAACCAGCACACTTCTTAATGAGGAGCAGCTGTGCAGGACCTGGAACCAAAAGGCTACCTACTGATTTTAAAATACACAATAAATACACACAAAATACACAAAAAATAATAAATAATTCAACTATTCCGTGCAAATGTTCTTTATGTGCAAATCTATGCTTAGGGTGCAATGCTCAATAAAGTGCCAGATAAGGCGCTTTTAATAAAGTGCAATATTATTAATATCACTGTGTGGAGATCTGTTAGCCCTGCAATAATAGAGCATCCTGAAGTTGAATATCCACAAGCCTGGGTTCTGGATTTGCTGCACTGGGAACCTGAAGTATATGATTGCAGAGAGATTGAGCACTGCTCAGCAGAGCGCTGATCTTTAACCTGCTGTCGGTTCATCAGTCGGTGTAGCTGATTCAGGTTGATATTCAACTTTATAATCATCAAAGTAAGCTGGGAGATAGCTCTGATATAACTGAGTGAACAGCAGGCAAGTAGTACAGCAACTGGCATACTCGGTGAGGATATGGGGGTGTGTATGTGTGGTTCTAAATAGCAGGAAACAGGAAGAATAACTATTATTACATGACAAATATGACAATCATTACTGTTCAACATCATACACCATTAATCAATTACACCATAAACAATCAACTGAATGATCTGACTGAATGAAATCTCACAGTGCGATTTTAAACAGGCAGAAAGCAGGAATATCTGCATATCCCAAGCAACAGAAAAGGCCTAATATCTCAATATTAATGAAAGTCAACAGTTAGGTGGTCATTAGAGCCCTCTAGTGGTCAAATAACCTAACTACTTTACCCAAGTCTGCCCCACGTCAAAGGCTGCGGTGGAAAGTCACATGCTTCTACCAATATCAGTCAAACCTCCCAACATACTCCATATCAGGTACATGTTCTATAATGTGATACTCTAACGCAGTGGTTCCCAAACTTTTTTTGCTGGGCCCCCCTTGTTTTACAAGAAAAATGTTCGCGCCCACCCCCCACCCCCGCGCGTGCACGCACACGCACACGCACAAACACATCCTCCAACCACACACACCCATATTTTGCTCCATTTCACACCTCAAACATTTATTAAACAATTAAGCAAATACAAATAATCTGCAATAAATTACAGGTAGTAAGAAAATAAACTGCCAACTCTTTTACGCTCCGTCCGCACCTACACGGGTATTTTTGAACACGCAGCTGTTTCAGCCACATGTAAACGGCGTATTGAATCACCGAGAACAGAGATTTTTTAAAACTCCTCTTTTGTGTGGACGAGGATTACAGAGTTTGTCACGCAATGTCAAAGGTATGTGCCTTTTTTCATATCACGCTGTGCGCCACGTTATTGTTTACATGAGATAAATTGCAGAATGGCAGATAGAGACGAAATACTGTTAATCTGACTCTGCAGGTTTTACACGCTTACATATACAGGCAGTTACTGTCCCTGCATTTAGAAAGGCAGAGGCATCACGGTGTAATTATTTTACATGTAGTTGTTTTTTTTCCTGTGTAATAATGTTCAACATTGCTATAAATACATTTTTCAAAAAATCCCTCTGCAAAATGGGTTAAAAAACATAAACAACTGTAGGATACTGTTTCTCCGTGATTTGAACAGCCCAGCGCTGCTCCCATGCAGGGAAAACTAATTATGCAGGGAGACCTACCTCAGCACCTGTGCAGGTGAAACCAAAGGGAAGATATGCTTCACCATATTTTCTAGTCTTTGGCTTAGAATGAAGTTGGTTTGGAAACATATTCAGCGATGCTTCATCTCCTGCTTTGCGTTTGTGTGGGCGCCCTGTGCTAGCAGTGTCCAAGCGTTGTTGTTTTGTTTTTTCCCCCCCCTTTTCATGCCGCGCCCCCCCCCCCCCCCCCCCTGCAATAGCTCTGCGCCCCCCCCCCCCCCCCCCCCCTAGGGGGCGGGCCCCACAGTTTGGGAATGTCTGCTCTAACGTAAAACCCCTGAAGGATGTAAATAATATGTCCAAGTATAGATCTGTCTCCTCCCAGTTAGCCTGAGTGGAGATGTGCACTTTAGCAAAATGATACCACAGCTTTCTAACAACTTCCCGAAGTTAACAGTAGACTTATATCCATCCTATTCCATAAATTTGGGAATTGAATCTTAGAGCTAGAGAGGTTCTGACCCATGTTTGCACAGGGGTGCACACAGCTGGAAATCCCTCGCACTCATACAAATTGGGCTTAGTGCTTATTCGAATCGTAGTACGGCTGGACAGTCATAAAAGCATGTGACATCATCACCAGCAAACAGTGAGAACAAGGTGAAAACTTATTGATGTTTAAGGAAATTATCACTATTTCTGTAGCAGGAGGGCTCTGTATGTGTTGTAGATGTTGCAGGTGTAGACTCCACTTTCAGGGTCAGATTGAGGTCTTTACACTGTACAGCATGCACCACATGTACAGTGCAGCGAGGAATGCCCAGACCTCTTCATCGGAGAGACCAAACAGCCACTTCACAACATAGAAGAGCCACCTCCACGGGACAAGACTCAGCAGTCCATCTGCATCTAAAGGATAAAGGTCACTGTTTCGAGGATGCCAACGTTCACATTTTGGACAGAGAGGACAGATGGTTTGAAAGAGGAGTGAAAGAAGCCATTTATGTCCACTGTGAGCGACCATCTTTGAACAGAGGCGGGGGTTTACGACATCAACTGTCTGCCATCTATAATCCAGTTTTGAGATCCCTTCCCAGACGCCTTAACGCCCACTCACATCCTGGGCCATCTGACCTCAGGAAATAACATGATAGGGTGGGGCCAGGTTTCACAATGAGCTCACCCGAAACCCTGGCTGATTAGGACCCACACCCGCTTTCACACCTTGGCTCAGGCGATTAGAGGATCACCAGGGGGTCCTTTGTCCCTCTTTGGGGGGATACTCCCACTGGGTTTAAATCTGGGACTCTCCACCATTTCACCTTAGAACTGAAGAAACTTCTCGGATGAGAGGTGAAACGTCTTCTAGCAACTTAAAGAAGTCCAGACGCTTTTCTTTACAAGCTCCTTAGACTATGATGACCTGGATGACTGAGAACCTTCACAGACACTGAGGTCTTTAGTTGTCAGTGGATCTTGCGACCTCTTTAATCCTGGTCCTCTTTACCTGGCCGATTGTTTCCACTCTCATACACATGACCCTTCATGTTATTGGAGTCTCTTCACTCCACTGTGACGTTCTGAGGAAGGTCAGCTGTGGTCTTAAAGGGCAGCAGATCAGACCTCTGCCACTTCCATTCATTCGATGTTGTCGCTATCGCTGTATTAGTTTAGCACTGTGGGTGTGTGTGGATGTGGGTTGGGTTTTTTTAATCATTTACCAGCTGGATTGAACAGCTATGATTTTGCTTGCTTTAAATTAGAATCGTTGAGCTTGCAGTTTTATTTCAGAATTATTCCTTGTCAAAATTGAAACCTGCGGTTTCAGAAAAAGAAAAAGCATTGCGCTGATCGTTTTGAAAATAGAGGTTGATCGTTTAAATCTCAGTAATTAGAAAAGTTTAATTCATTTTCGGTCCTAAACAATAAAAGGAAACTTAATAATAATTAGACCTGGGAGGAAGAGAGTCCTTATTCCTAGAAGAAAACAAAAACAGGTAAAACAAACATTAAGACTTATCTGGAAAAGGGATCGAATTTTGACATAAATTAAACAATAACAATGAGAATTTTTTTAAAGATGGGATCAGTGGAAAAGGAAGGCTATATATCATCTTGTCTTGGGGGGCCATTACCCAGCAGTCCAACCATATTCCAAATAGAAAAACAAGCTAGTGACGAATATGAGCATCCACACTCAGAATGGAAGAAGGAAGGAGGGAAATCAGGGGGTTCCAAAAGGAAGGAGATGGACAAAAAGGAGAGACAACCATAAATATGTGCTACTGGATGCTAAGAGGAAAAGGAAGATGAGTAAGTGTCCAAACTCCAGACTACAAGACCAAAAATTACAAACATCATCACTAAGAAGTGGACTACCACACCTGGAGCTTCTACTGTGTTTAAACTGAACTACCGACTGTTTGAGTGTGCCTGAATCTGACAGCACATCGGGGGACATCGGTCATCCAGGGAACTTGAATTCAATGATGGTGATGATGGACGCCATACCTGAGGGAAAACCTGATTCAGAGAGAGAAAAACAACGAGGTGTTGGTGAACAGAGTGTGAAGGAGAAGCTATCGAGAGATTGGTCGAACATGACCACCAGTTAAGATCTAGCCAAGCAAACTCAAACGGCACAGATGTCAGGCAATGAAAGTTACAAGTAACTCGTTTCTGCCCATCTCTGGTTATTACACATATTGCAAAATGTGCTTAGAAAAGTTGGCATTCTGTCTGTTAAGAGGTTACAAGCTTTATCTGGTGAGGTGAAAGGTGAGACAGAGCGCAGTCAGGCCGAGGCACGCTCGCCTGCATACACAGACATTACATAGACTCATTTCTAGGTAAGAGTTAAGACATATTTTGCTTGTAACTGCATTTTGTGGCTGCATAAGCAACAGTTTTTTTTATAGAATGTGCTTCTGATGTTCCAGAGATAAGCAAGAAGAAAAAAATCAACAGGAAGCACCTGGCATGGAGACGAAGATGATATCTTTTTGAGTGTGTCAAAGGTTGTAAACAGAAGAGCTGTGGTTACGGTAACCTATGCATGTTATGTATCTGCTTAATGCAGGAAGGGGTGTGATACCCTGACATGTAAAACATTCTAAGTCTGCTTTCTTGTGGGGATTTATGCTGAGGATTGGGACGGTGCACTCTAAAAAATGTTTTGTTGGCTCAACTTAACCCTGATGCTCCCCGGCGGGGTCTGGTCTGGTCTGATGTGGTGTGGTCTGATGTGGTGTGGTCTGGTCTGGTGGGGTCCGTCTGTTGGGGTCCGGTCTGGTGTGGTCTGGTCTGGTGGGGTCTGGTCTGTTGGGGTCTGTCGTCCGGGGGTGCGCTGGTCCCCCCACGGAGATAGCAAGGGGGTCGGGTGTGTGTGTGTGTGGGGGGGTCTCACGAGCCCCCGGGGGGAGGAGGAGGAGGAGGGGGGGGGGGGGGGGGGGGTGATAGAGTGGTGGGGTTGGGGGGGGGGGGGGGGGGGTGATAGAGTGAGTTGGGGGGGGTTGGGTGGTGTGTGTGTGGCGACGGTGCGCGCGTCGAGGAGAAACACCCTAGCGAAAGCAGAGCGCGTGTCGAGGCGAGATGATAAGAAAGTGTACGGCGGGTACTAAGCGCGTTGGTGTTTGGTCACGGAGGCAAGGGCTCCAACAAGGAGAGGGAGGGAGTCTCGTTAGACAAAGACAATGTCACGCAATAGACCGTGGGAGGGAAAGAGCACTAAGCTCGGCGGTACAGGCGTAGCGCTTTCGCCTTCAGCGTCACGGTGGTCGTCCTCCTCCTCACCATCACCATCGCCACCATCGCCATCACCGCCGCCACCGCCGCCACCGCCATCGCCATCGCCATCGCCACCTACGGTTTCAGCCTACACGGGCTCGGCTCCGGCGGCTGGGTTGTTGCGACCGGCCACGTTCCGCTATCGAGGCCTAGGGGTCGAGGAAGACCAAAAGCAGCAGCAGCAGCAGCAGCAGGAGAACTCGGAGTTGGAGGAGGAGGAGGAGGAGAACTCGGAGTTGGATGAGGAGGAGGACGAGGAGGACGAGGAGCAGCAGCAGCAGCAGCAGCAGCAGCAGCAGCAGGAGAACTCGGAGTTGGAGGAGGAGGAGGAGAACTCGGAGTTGGAGGAGGACGAAGAGGAGGACGAGGAGCAGCAGCAGCAGCAGCAGCAGCAGAACTCGCAGTTGGAGGAGGAGGAGGAGGAGAACTCGGAGTTGGAGGAGGACGAAGAGGAGGACGAGGAGAATGAGGAGGACGAAGAGGCCGAGGAAAAAGAGCAAGAGGCCGAGGGGGATAACGACTCGACAGAGGAGGAGCGCTTCTACTCGGAGGCTCAGGAGGACGAAAACGACGGGGTGGCGGACCATAGGTATTTCGCAGAAGAGGAGCACGATTACGATACGGCGTTGCAACTCGAGTCGAACCGCCGCGACGGAGAGGAACAGGAAGAAGCAGACGCCGAACCGGGGCGGGGGACACGGGAGCTTTGGCAAGAGCAAGAGGGTGACGAGGACGACGAGGACGAGGACGACGCCGGCCGCGCTGCAGGTGGCGTTCGCGATCCTGGGCGCGATCGCGGCGCGAAACTCGGTGAAACTCGCGACGCAGATGTAGCCGATGATTACGACGACGACGAAGAAGACGAAGACAAAGACTATGATGATGATGATGATGATGAAGAAGAAGAAGAAGAAGAAGAAGAAAAAGACGACGACGACAACCTCGACCCGCGAGGACGAGGCCCCACCGAAGAGGCCCTCGCGGCGGCGCGAGACGAGGCCTCCGCGTTCATGGCCTACTTCCCGCCGGAGATAGAGGACTCGGTGATCGCCATGACCAACCTGGAAGCGGACAGGCGCAGGCCCGCCATCGACGGGTGGAAGCGCATGGGACGCGTCGAGTTCTGGGCCTACGTGGGGCTGCTGGTGCTCGCCGGCGTGTACAGGTCCCGGGGAGAGGCCTGCGAGAGCCTGTGGGCCTGCGAGAGCGGCAGGTCCGTGTTCAGAGCCGCCATGCCGCTCAAGAGCTTTCGAGCCTACTCGAGCGCGCTGCGCTTCGACGACAGAGAGACCAGACCAGCCAGGCGAGGCGAGGGAGGCGGCGGCGGCGGCGGCGGCGGCTACGACAAACTGGCCCCCATCAGAGCCGTGTGGGACGAGTGGTGCGCGAGGCTGCCCGCCATGTACCGCCCGGGACCGGAGGTCACCGTCGACGAGAGACTGGTGCCGTTCAGAGGTACATACGTGGCGCGTGTTGTGTGTGTGTGTGTGTGCGTTGTGTGCGTTGTGTGCTTGCGTGACTGGGGGATGAGAGGAGGAAAAGGCAGCGGGGAACGGCGACAACGGTGGCTTGCTTTGTTGTATATTCGTGTTGGGTTCTGCGTTTGTGCTTTTACATGACCGTATATCTTCCACGCTTGCACGCGCGTTCTCTGTCAAACTGACGTCTCTTCTTCCGTTTCTGCCCCAATCTCTCCCCACTTTCCCCCACATCTCTCTCTCTCTCTCTCTGTCTCTCTCTCTCTCTCTCGCCATCATCAGGAAGGTGTCCGTTCAGACAGTACATGCCCAGCAAACCGGCCAGGTACGGGATCAAGATATGGGTGGCGTGCGACGCGCGCTCCAGCTACGCGTGGAAGATGCAAGTGTACACCGGCAAGCCCGACAAGCGCGGACCTCCCGAAAAGCACCTGGCCACTCGAGTGGTCGTGGACCTCACCGAGGGATTGACGCCGGGACGCAACGTCACGTGCGACAACTTTTTCACCTCGCGCGAGCTCGCCGACAGGCTCTTTCGCGAAAGAGGCCACACCGTGCTGGGCACTCTGCGAGCGAACAGACCCGAGATCCCCAGAGAGCTGCGCTGCGTCAAGGGCAGGGCCGTGGGCTCCGTGGAATCTGTGGTACTCTGCGGCTCCGCGGCACGAGGAGGAGGAGGAGGAGGAGGAGGAGGAGATGGCGGAAGAGGGCCAGACACCATCATCCTCTCCTACGTGGCCAAGAAGAATAAGAACGTGCTGCTCCTCACCACCGCTCCTCGCTACCACCACCACCACCACCACCGCTCCGGCCCCGAGCCCCGGCCAGCGACGACGGTGGCAGCAGCAGCAGCAGCGGCAGCGGCGACGGCGGAAAACCTCCCTTGGTGCTGCATTACAACCGCACCAAGGGAGGCGTCGACAACCTGGACAAGGTCGTGAGCACGTACAGCTGCAGGAGAAAGACCTGCAGGTGGCCCGTGGCCCTTTTCCACAACATGGTGGACGTGGCGGCCTACAACGCGTTCGTGCTCTGGAGGGAAATTCACCCCGACTGGATGGCGGGCAAGCTCAACAGACGACGGCTCTTCCTCGAGCGACTGGGCAAAGCGCTCGCGCGCCCCATGATCGAAGCCAGGGCGTTAGCGCGAGGAGGAGGAGGAGGAGGAGGCCGAGTCGCGGCCCGAGGTACCACTGCTGCTACTACTACTACTACTACTACTACCGAGGCCGACGATGCCGACGCCACGCCGCGCCAGTCCTCTCCGGTCAAGAGGCGAAGGTGCCGCGTGTGTCCCAGGAGCAAAGACGTCAAGACCAAGATCCTGTGCCGCGAGTGCCGAGCGCACGTGTGCATCAACTGCGCCGTCACGTACTGTCCCAACTGCGCCGCTTCACGCACCGCCGCTTTCCCAGACGACGCCGACGTCGTAATACCACAAGCGCCCCTCGGGGGTCGCTAGGACCCCCACCCTAATCATCATCATCATCATCATCATCATCATCATCATCACACACGCTCCCCTCGGGGGTCCTAGCGACCCCCACCCTCATCATCACCCTCATCATCATCATCATCATCATCACCATAACACACGCGCCCCTCGGGGGTCGCTAGCGACCCCCACCGTAAACATCATAACGCATATGCCCCGAGGGGGTCCTAGCGACCCCCTCCCCCCTAATCATCATCATAACACACGCGCCCCTCGGGGGTCCTAGCGACCCCCCACCCTAAACATCATAACACATATGCCCCGAGGGGGTCCTAGCGACCCCCCCAATCATCATCGTAACACATATGCCCGAGGGGGTCCTAGCGTTGATGATGTTTTCTTTAGCAAATTTTTACTCTGTCCACCTCTGATGTTCACTTTTTCACTCTTCAGTAAAAGATAGCCACAATGCTCCTGAGATAATGAATTACATAATTAACTTTTAAGGTGTGTAAGATTATCAGTTATATTCAGTTTCTTTTTTCTTACCTCTTGCAACATGTTCCTGATGCGCTCAATCTTAATTTTTGCAGCACCGCCTTTTGAAGAGACCAGGGACATTATTCTTGTGGAATACTGGTCCAGTTTTGCCATGAATGTTGTTTCCAAGTTAACAGTGGTGATCCTTTGGAATTCATCATTTATCTGTAAAAAATAAAAAAGACACAATTAAAAGCACAATGTGTTAATGTAATGCACAATATCACAATTATAAGTTATCCTATAAATTATTTAATAAAATCACCTATGCTGCATCAAAAAGCGCAGGCCATCTACGTCTGAAGTCGTTCACAGGTGGTGCCAGATTAACAACTTCCTGTCTGCGATTCGAGAATGTTATGGCCATTTTTTCACTGATGATCCGATAGTTGTTCCTCTTCTTCACTTCATCAAGAAGTTCCAATCTTTCCTTTTCTAAGCTATCCTCTGTTTCTCCTTGTGGGTGAGGTGGCAAATAGTTCACCTCAGCCTTTCTTGGCTTTTTGAGATTCTTTGAAGGTGTCTTCTCATGTGCTTGCTTTCTTTTGAGAGAGTTCACATCCAGCACAGGGCACCCAAGCCCTCTGAGTTTACTTCTGTAATTGCCCATTTTATATTTCAGTCTTTGTTGCCATCCATAGCATCCATTATAGGATCCCAGTTCTTTAAGGCAAGGATGTTGTTGAACAAGTGCTTCAGCTACATCTGCTAATTGTGCAGGTGTTGGGTAGGCAACATACTGAAAGATCGTTTCAACCAGTTTCTCAAGGATGTCTGGAAGAAGTGGAGTATAGTTAAGTTTAGTTCCATCCTTTTTGAAAGTTTCATTTCCTGAAGCAAGTAAAAGCTCTGTGTTATATAAGCAAAGCGAGGAACAGAAAAATTAGTAGGCCAGCGCTGTAAACGCCCACTCAAATGTTCAGGTGAGGAAAGAATGACTGTATCCTGGATCCAGATGAGCAACTGGTGCCACAGGACACACTCGATGTCTCTGAGACTGATGTCTCTGAAATTGCTGAAGCATTGACCAAGGTCTCTGATGCAGATTTGAAGGAACTGTCTATATCACTAAATGTCAGAGTAATTGTGGGAGGTTCAATAATCATGCTCTGCTGTCTGCAAGGTCTATCAGCTAACCAAATGCACCCTGACAAGTGACAAATTTTAAGTATAAGTGGAAAAATTGACAATGTACTCTCGTCTTTGCGAGGAACGTTTGCTAGCTAAAAGAAAGCTAGCTAACAACTTTAACTTTAGCAACTTTACTACTCTAAACTATGATTACAACCATCAAAATTAAAGTGTACAAATATAACTTGTAATTAATCTATTTAGAATTCCATGCTTAGTTAACTCACCGAACACAGTCTAGGGGAAACACACCTCTACTCCCACAGAGCGATACGAATGTAGACAACTGCTACGCCTGTGATGATACGAACATATGCCACGGGGTTACCCTCTGCTGTATGCATGGTCTCATACACACCTGTGGCTAACCAAAGTAACCACCAGAGTGACAGATTTAATTGACAGATTTAATTAATAACAGGAAAAAATACAAACGCTCTTACTTTTATAGAGTAACAACTAGCATAACACAGAGTGTCAATTCTCATATAGCTGCCATTGTCAGATTAAACTTACGCAGTAAATTCCTGTAACTAGTACATATTTATAAAAGACTATAAAACAAGAAACCTACCAGGTGGTGGTGCCAACCTCTGTTTTTTTCTGTTTCTTCTTTTTTTTTTATGACAGTTGTAATTATTTTTTCGTTATGGTCCAGTTATGGGCAGTTCAAACACGAAGGATGTTCAAACTCACTCTTACATGTTACACAAGTTAATATTTTCTGTTGTTGATTGATGACAAAAGTATTTTGTTCAATATACTCAAACATTTAAGTTAAGGAGGTATTTATAAATTTCTGTGTTGCACTGACTTTTAACATTGATTTGAAAAATGCTTTTTTGTTAAGTTCTACCTACAAACACCATGAATATTTTTTAGAGTGTGTATTTCTTCCCACACGTGTGTTTAATAAAATCATTGTTTTGATGCACTTCACTCAAAAAAATAACTCTTTGAATGAATATAAAAAAATCATGGAAAGAATTTCCACGTAATTAAATTGCTTTATTTTAGCATTATCCAATTCTGTTATTCCAACTTGATTAATTAATGATGAATCAACTGTTTTACTACAGTTGAGTCCAACTTAATTTAATTGAGTTGATCCAAAATGCTTAATCGTGATAGAAAGCCATTTATTAATGTGGAAATCAGTTCCATGATTATTTTAAGTTTATTTAAAGAGTTATTTTTTGGAGTGTTCAACAAAGTGTAAAAAACAGTTTAGAGTGTGGTTAACATACAATGTTAATGAATTTATAATGACTTGCACTCCTCTTATCTTTACCAGGGTTGCAGTGATGCTGGGGCCTATTCCAGATGTGATAGGGTGAGAGTCAGAGTACGGGACAAGACACCACCAGTCTATCACAGAGAGACAGACAACCATTTGCACTCGTGTTCACAGATATTTTAGAAACACCAATTAACCTAACCCTAATTACTGCATGATTTTAAACTGTGGTAGGAAACTAAAGTACCCAGAGAGAACCCACTGCAAACTTGGCCAGATTGCAGGTTTGAACCCAAGACCTTCTTGCTGCGAGACAACAGTGCTAACCACTGTGCCACCGAGCTGTCAATCTAGACTTCAAAAAAATAGGGAAACTATGATTACAAGGCTTTATATAGAATTTTCTGTACGTTTTTGTCCTTTACAGGTTAAACCACAATAAACAGCATATACATAGTGTGTGATTTTCCTGTGGTCTTGTGTGATCTTGTGAATTTTGTAAATACAGGCTACTAACCACTCCTACTACATTGTATCATGTCATCTCAACAAGAATAAATTAAGTTGCTGGATTTCAGGCAGATCCTACATGATTTAATTACGTTAACCACAGAAACATGAAATTATTTTGTTCACATTAGAAGTTTGAATTTTGTAAATGTAACAACCACCCAATTTCTTTTCTTTTTTTTCTTTTTTTTAGTTTTGGACCAGTGGTCGTTTGTCTCACACCTCAATCACGAATCGGGACTAAAACATGTACAGACAGACATCAGTGTCCTTGTATTTAAATATGAAACACTGTAATCTAAAAATGACAAAAGCCTCAACACGGCATTTAATCTGTTATTAGACTCAATTGGCTTCTCTCAAAATGTAAAAGAACCCACCCACCACTTTAATCACACTCTAGATCTTGTTTTAACATATGGCATAGAAACTGAACATTTAACAGTGTTTCCTGAAAACCCTCTGCTGTCTGATCATTTCCTGATAACATTTACATTTACAATAATTGATTACACAGCAGTGGAGAGTAGACTTTATCAAAGTAGATGTCTTTCTGAAAGTGCTGTAACTAAGTTTAAGAATATAATCCACCCACTGTTATCATCTTCAATGCCCTGTACCAACATAGAGCAGAGCAGCTACCTGAACGCTACTCCAACAGAGGTCGAGTATCTTGTTAATAATTTTACCTCCTCACTACGTACGACTCTGGATACTGTAGCTCCTGTGAAAACTAAGGCCTCAAATCCGAAGTACCTGACTCCGTGGTATAATTCTCAAACACGTAGCCTAAAGCAGATAACTCGTAAGCTGGAGAGGAAATGGCGTGTCACAAATTTAGAGGATCATCATTTAGCCTGGAGAAATAGTTTGCTGCTTTAAAAGAAAGCCCTCCGCAAAGCCAGAACATCTTACTATTCGTCACTGATTGAAGAAAATAAGAACAACCCCAGGTTTCTCTTCAGCACTGTAGCCAGGCTGACAAACAGTCAGAGCACTGTTGAGCCAACAATCCCTTTAACGTTAACTAGTAATGACTTCATGAACTTCTTCACAAATAAAATTTTTATCATTAGAGAAAAAATACCAATAATCATCCCACAGATGTAATATCGTCTACAGCTACTCTTAATACCATTGATGTTAAGTTAGACTCTTTTTCTCCAATTGATCTTTCTGAGTTAACTTCAATAATTAATTCCTCCAAACCATCAACGTGTCTTTTAGACCCCATTCCTACAAAACTGCTCAAAGAAGTCCTGCCATTAATTAATTCTTCGATCTTAAATATGATCAACCTATCTCTAATAATCGGCTATGTACCACAGGCCTTCAAGCTGGCTGTAGTTAAACCTTTACTTAAAAAGCATCTCTAGACCCAGCTGTCTTAGCTAATTATAGGCCAATCTCCAACCTTCCTTTCATATCAAACATCCTTGAAAGAGTAGTTGTCAAACAGCTAACAGATCATCTGCAGAGGAATGGCTTATTTGAAGAGTTTCAGTCAGGTTTCAGAGCTCATCACAGAAACAGAAATGATATATGAGAATGTAGAAGTGAACAAAATGAGTCACTAACATCATCATTCAACTCTGTGTTGTTTCCTTTCTCAGTAACCTGGGTCTATTTATGTTGTGGTGCTTCCTCCTTTTCTTCTTTACAGAGCAGGGTCACTTATTAGATGTTTCAGATGTGTTTCTATGTCTTTTGATATCCAACATTTCAAAACAAAATGACATTAGAATTGGTGAGCTTGCAATGTTACAGCTTTTCCTCAGCAGCTCTTTTTATTTAGCATTTAATGGATGAAGACAAATATGGATGTATTTCATAAATTATGTAAACAAATATTTATCTATCTATGAAATGTGAGCAGAACCTGGATGAAGCTCATGCTGCTGACCACAAACAGAAACGAGACAAACTGAGAATTCACTGCTGCTATAATTTTTCACTGTTAGCAAGTTAATAATGTTAAAGTCTTCTTCAACCTCAGCCAATCACATCACTGGAAATGTGGAGGCATATTTCTGCAAAGAAACAGCAAGAGTGAAGCTTGTGAAGGTGACCGCCAACCTCTACAGATCTGCTTGGATAAGCTTCAGCTGCTTGTGCAGCCCTGAATTGGATAAATCGATGGATGTATAGATAGAAATGCTATTAGCACCTGTGGCAGCAGGTGGGACAGATGATAGGGTAGTATGATGAACTCTAGCTTGGCACATGATAACTACAGGCTGCGGCGCAGTAAAGTAAGCCCCGCCCTCACCAACCACACAGTGTGGTGGAGTTCAGCCAGTGAAACACTTCATGTGTTAAACGTGTTAAAGGGGAAGTGATGAAACTGAAGGCGTCTCGCTGCTGCTCAGACTGATGTTCAGTCGTCATCCAGACACGATGAAGACTCCGTGTGTCTCTCTGCTCCTCGGTGAGTCAAACTCAGAGCTGCTGCTCATTTATTCATCAGCATTAAACTGAATGGAAGCTCTGCTACACACAGCCGGGAATGTGGGAAACTGTGATGCAGGACAGTCACAGACACTAAATCCACACTGTGAAATCTAATTAGCTCCCAGAACTAAAAAACTAATAAACTTGTTGCCTCAAAAAAACAGAGTAAAGCTTAAGATGATTATATTAGGACAACTTATTCATTAAGTGCACAGTTCTAAGAATAACTTGATGACTGTGTAACACTGATTGTTCACCCACTGACAAACATGTCAAGTTCTGCTACATTAAAGAACAGCTTGTAGTAACTTATATTAATATAACACTGTATGCAAATGTGATTCAAAAAGAATAATTAACAACACTTCTTGTAATGGTGTTTAAATCAGCCCAACTTTTACTTTGAAATGTAAAACAATATAAAATCCTGGACACTGTTCTGCTGAACAACAACAGTTATACTGTCATCACTGTTACGACTGCTGGCTAAGGGTAAATGTAAATACAGTAAGATCATAATTCACGATGGCAGTAATGACACCTGGTTACGCCAATCGGAGATCACTAAAATCAATATTGAATCGGTGTGTAACTTTGGCAAAACAATGTGGGACTCTGTAGTTTTCTCTGGTCCCCTCCCCAATCAGACCAGGAGTGACATGTTTAGCCGCATGTTCTCCTTAAATTGCTGGCTGTCTTCTCTCCTCCTGCAACCGCCCCAAAAACCCATCTCCATTGAGACTGTGTCAGCTCCCAAACAGACAAAAAACAAACAAAAAACCAGCAACAAACAACTTAAACATAAAAAATAAAGAAATAACAATACAATATCCACATCTGAACCAAAGAGTAAAACTATGAAATGTCGATTATTAAATATTAGGTCTCTCTCCTCCAGGTCTCTGTTAGTACATGACTTAATAATTGATCAACAAATCGATTTACTCTGCCTTACAGAAACCTGGTTGCAGCAGGATGATTATGTTAGTTTAAATGAATCAACACCCCCGAGTCATTCTAACTACCAGAAACCTCGAAGCACAGGCCGAGGGGGCGGTGTGGCAGCAATTTTTCACACCAACCTATTAATTAATGAAAGACCAAGACAGACTTTTAATTCATTTGAAAGCCTGATGCTTAGAGAGGAATGCAGAGGAATGGCTTATTTGAAGAGTTTCAGAGCTCATCACAGCACAGAAACAGCTTTAGTGAAGGTTACAAATGATCTTCTTATGGCCTCTGACAGTGGACTCATCTCTGTGCTTGTCCTGCTAGACCTTAGTGCAGTGTTCGATACTGTTGATCATAATATCCTATTAGAGCGATTAGAACATGCTGTAGGTATTACAGGTACTGCGCTGCAGTGGTTTGTATCATATCTATCTAATAGACTCCAATTTGTACATGTAAATGGAGAGTCCTCTTCACCCACTAAGGTCAATTATGGTGTTCCACAGGGTTCAGTGCTAGGACCAATTCTATTTACATTATACATGCTTCCCTTAGGCAGCATCATTAGAAGACATAGCATAAATTTTCACTGCTATGCAGATGACACGCAGCTCTATCTATCCATGAAGCCAGATAACACACACCAATTAGTTAAACTGCAGGAATGTCTTAAAGACATAAAGACCTGGATGGCCGCTAACTTCCTGCTTCTTAATTCAGATAAAACTGAGGTCATTGTACTCGGTCCTGAAAATCTTAGAATCAGAATCAGAATCAGAATACTTTATTGATCCCTGGGGGAAATTATTTCTTTGTTACAGTGCTCCATTATACACCAACATTAACAAAACAGACAACACGCTAACTAAGAATAGTACAATATATATACAGTTAAGCCCATAATTATTCATACCCCTGCCGAATTTTGACTTAAAGTTACTTTTGTTCAACTAGCAAGTTCTTTTTTGAGCAGAAATGACACAGGTTTCTCCCCAAAGATAATAAGACGATGTACAAGAGGCATCATTGTGGAAAAAAATATTTCTCAGGTTTTATTTATATTTTAGCAAAAAGTATCATGTCCAGAATTATTCATACCCTTCTCAATAATCAATAGAAAAAAGCCTTTATTGGCTATTACAGCAATCAAAAGCTTCCTATAATTGCAGACCCGCTTTTTGCATGTCTCCACAGGCATTTTTGCCCATTCATCTTTAGCAATGAGCTCCAAATCTTTCAGGTTGGAGGGTCTTCTTGCCATCACCCTGATCTTTAGCTCCCTCCACAGATTCTCAATTGGATTCAAGTCAGGACTCTGGCTAGGCCACTGCAAAACGTTAATGTTGTTGTCTGCTAACCATTTCTTCACCACGTTTGCTGTATGTTTTGGGTCATTGTCGTGCTAAAATGTCCACTGGTTCCCAAGGCCAAGTTTTTCTGCAGACTGCCTGATGTTGTTGTTGAGAATCTTCATGTATTGCTCTTTTTTCATGGTGCTGTTTACTGTGATTAGGTTCCCTGGTCCATTAGCTAAAAAACACCCCCAAAGCATTAGGTTCCCACCACCATGTTTGACAGTGGGGATGGTGTTCTTTGGGGTGAAGGCTTCTCAATTTTTATGCCAAGTGAAGGCAACATCATTGTGACCAAATAATTCAATTTTTGTTTCATCTGACCATAACACTGAAGACCAGAAACCTTCTTCTTTGTCCAGATGAGCATTTGCAAAGGCCAAATGAGCTTTTGCATGCCTTAGAAGTGCCTGGAGAAGTGGCGTTTTCCTTGGTCTGCATCCGTGGAACCCAACAGTGTCCGTTGGACTGTCTGCCTTGAGACATTGCCACCAGCAGAGCCCAGATTCACCAGAATGGCCTTGGTGGTGATCCTTGGATTCTTTTTCACCTCTCTCACTATTCTCCTGGCCAGCACAGGTTTCACTTTTGGCTTCCGACAACGTCCTCTGAGA
This sequence comes from Pelmatolapia mariae, assembly GCF_036321145.2. Classification (NCBI taxonomy): domain Eukaryota; kingdom Metazoa; phylum Chordata; class Actinopteri; order Cichliformes; family Cichlidae; genus Pelmatolapia; species Pelmatolapia mariae. The sequence continues at coordinate 4,654,865 of NC_086229.1, read as the reverse complement.
TTTTCCACAGTGCGGAACATCTTTTAGTTTTTAATAATACTTTGCACTGTAGCCACTGGAACTTGAAAACATTTGAATATGGCCTTGTAGCCCATTCCTCACTTGTGAGCAGCCACAATGCACAGCTGCAGGTCCTCACTGAGTTCCTTTGTCTTAGCCATGAATGTCCACAGACCACCTGCAGAGAGCTGCTGTTTTTCATCTGTTGAGTTGATCAAAACAGCTATTTCCAATCAATCATGGTAATTAGGATGCTTTAGAACAGCTTTGACTATTTGGAATGGTATGGAACTTTGGATTTTCCCAGAGACTGTGACAGTTTGAGAATGGTATGAATAATTCTGGACATGATACTTTTTGCTCAAATGTAAATAAAAGCTGAGAAATATTTTTTTCCACAATGATGCATCTTGTACATCATCTTATTATCTTTTGTGAGACGCCTGTGTCATTTCCAGTCAAAAAATAACTTGCTAGTTGAATAAAAGTAACTTTAAGTCAAAATTTGCCAGGGGTATGAATAATTATGGGCTTAACTGTATATCTATATATATATAGACATAAGTCACAATAATAAATAGCAGGAAAGAAACATAAGTCACACAATAATAAATAGCGGGAAAGAACCGTGTAGTTGTGGCAGTAACCAGTATGTTAAGCAGATGCATTATACAGGGAGATGGCCACAGGCAGGAATGATTTCCTGTGACGTTCAGTGGTGCTTTTCGGTACTCTCAGTCTCTCACTGAACGTGCTCCTGTGACTGACCAGCATGTCATGGAGTGGGTGGGAGGTGTTATCCAACATTGTCTTTATTTTGGACAGCATCCGCCTCTCCGACACCACCTTGAGGGAGTCCAGCTCCATCCCAACAACATTACTGGCCTTACGGATCAGTTTATTGAGTCTGTTGGCATCTGCGACCCTCAGCCTGCTCCCCCAGCATGCCACAGCATAGAGGATCGCGCTGGCCACAACAGACTCGTAGAAAATCCTCAGCATTTTTTGGCAGATGTTGAAGGACCTCAGTCGCCTCAAAAAATAGAGACGACACTGGCCCTTCCTGTAGAGTGCTTTGGTGTTTTTAGCCCAGTCCAGTTTATTGTCAATGTAGACTCCAAGGTATTTATAGTCCTCCACAATGTCAACACTGACCCCCTGGATTGAAACAGGGGTCAAGTGTTTCCTTGTCTTCCTGAAGTCCACGATCAGTTCTTTGGTCTTTGCCACGTTGAGCTGCAGGTGATTCTGCTCACACCACGTGACAAAGGAGTCGACCACAGCCCGGTACTCTGTCTCATCATCCCTGCTGATGCATCCAACCACTGCTGAGTCATCAGAAAACTTCTGAAGATGGCAGGTCTCTGTGCAGTGGCTGAAGTCCGTGGTGTAGAGGGTGAAGAGGAAGGGGGAGAGGACAGTCCCCTGTGGTGCCCCTGTGTTACTGATCACCTTGTCAGACACACACTGTGGGAGACGTACATATTGTGGTCTCTAGAAATATGGTATCTAACCAGATTCTTAATCTGGATGGCATTACCTTGGCCTCCAGTAACACTGTGAGGAACCTTGGAGTCATTTTTGACTAGGATATGTCCTTCAACGCACATATTAAACAAATATGTAAGACCGCTTTCTTCTATTTGCGCAACATCTCTAAAATTAGAAATATCCTGTCTCAGAGTGATGCTGAAAAATTAGTTCATGCATTTATTACTTCCAGGCTGGACTACTGTAATTCGTTATTATCAGGATGTCCTAAAAACTTGCTGAAAAGTCTTCAGGTGTTTTGTAGTTACATTACTTCTGTAATCAAAATAAAATGTATTTATTGTTCAGTCTCCAGATCAAACAACACATTTGTTTTACATTCAAACACAGGAGCTGGTGTGTTGTAATATTTTAAGGATGCTTGTTTCCAGTCCAGGCATCACTGCCTGAATGACTCTCATGAATCGAGGTGATCCAAATGTAAGTGCAGCAGAAAGTCTTTAACTTCCCTTCAGTACAGTGGCAGTGGATGTGGGCTGGAGATCCAATGACCTTCGACCTGCAGTTCACTGACCGACCATCTGTGATGGAGGACTCATCTCTGCTGGTGTCCTGCAAGCACACAACCAGATTCTTTAGAACAACAACTTATTTGGGGCGATCGTGGCTCAAAGAGTTGACATTTTGTTTTGTAAACGGTAGTGGTGCAACGGATCACGATTGATCTGATATCCGAACCGATCCCACTCCACGGTTCGGTACGCACGTGATCCGAAGATTCGAAAAAGAAAAAAAAGTATGCGTATGGTGCGCGTGGTCAGTCTGTCAAGCGGTAGTTATGGTCAGCGCTAGCGGTCCAAGTAGGGGAGCAGAGGAGTTTGCAGCATTTAAGCAGCCCTTTGCTGCCCAGTCCGACCGGGCTAAAGCTAAAAGCTAATGGGGTGTTTAGCTGCAGACGGGAGGCCGTCGTCTGTTGTATAAAACAAGGAGTTCAAACGATGATGAACGTGCTTGAGCCACGCTATGATATCTCGTTGCGCGTCCACTTCAGTGACAAGATTAGTGATGGGTTGTTCGTGAACGAAATGGCTCTTAGAGCCGGATCTTTGAAGTGAACGACGCGAGCCGGCTCCTTATCGCGAGCCGTGGGGTGTTTTTTCTTTCTCTCACCCTCTCTCTCTCGCACTTTTTTTTCCGCTTCACTCCGCACGCGAGCCTTGTGCTTTGCGCTGGGCAGAGGGGGGAGGGGCGGTAGTTACAGTCGCAGTAGCAGAGGAACAGAGCGGGAGGGAGAGACAGAGAAAGAGAGCCAGGGACAACAACATCACATTAAAAAGGTATAGTATTCATGATAAAGGATTCAGAAAGTTTATTCATGCAGGCCCATATGACAGAGAATATGCATCTTTTTTTTCATATCTTAATTTATATTTAATTGTGTTGTGGTTTGCAGTGTTTTGTGTTGTTTCATTTTAAATTTGTTTAAAAGGAAAAGCTGAAAATTTAAATAGTTAAAAGTTGAACAGTGACTAGTTGGTTTTTGTATTATATGATTTATTTATTACATTTTATGTGGAGTGATTAAATAAAAGTATATTTACGGTGGCCCCTAGAGACAAAGCAGCACGTACAAACTTCAAAACACGTACAAACCCTGAAGCACGTACATACTCCAAAACACGTAAAAACTCAGAAGCACGTAAAAACTCCAAAACACATAAAAACTCCAAAACACATAAAAACTCCAAAACACATAAAAACTCAGGCTACATCCACACGTACCCGGTATTTTTGAAAACGGACATTTTTAAAAAATGCCTGTCAGGGTGGGTATTTTCGAAAACTCCGTTTTTGCATTCACGAGTGGATGTGGAAAACGGAGAAAACGCAGCGTCAAAGATGTGCGCCTTTTTTGACGTCACACTGTTTTGTTTCGGTGAAATGAATTTCTACAATACTGTTACTGTTAATTGTACTCTCCGCAGTGTTTAAATGCTTACATATACACACACAGTTACTGTCCCTCCACACATACGACTCGGTTCTGCTTCTATGCCCCATCTTTGTTTATTTCCCACCGAGGCTTCTAGACTTCTGATTGGCCAACATTTCTACACGTTTAGGAATATATCGGCACCTGTTGCTTTGGCATGCTACTAGCAGCGTTTTCCTTCATTTCTGCATTTACATGTGGACGGGATTATTTTTTAAAATGAAAACGGAAAATCTCTGTTTTCAAAAATACCAGTGTACGTGTGGACGTAGCCTCAGAAGCACGTAAAAACTCCAAAACACGTACAAAAGACAACAGAAGTGCTCCACAATGCTAGGCGCAGTGTTGAGCTTTTGTTACCTAGAGGCTACACAAGCCAGCAAGTACCAACGACTGGTGTGTGGTAGTAAGAGGTAAATGAACTTTTTTTTTACTTATTTGAATATATATGAGTGCTTGTGTTTAAATACACAAACAATAAACATATGCTTTCAATTGTGTAATTTAAGTGATCTAGGTAGCTCTGTTTTGGAAGTTCAGTTAACGCTAGAAATGTGTTTTAGAGTTTGCTTTTTGGAGTTTGTACGTGTCTCTAGAGGCCACTGTATATATTTATATATAAACACATATAAATAAAACCACTTTTTTTTACATTAGTAATTCCTTTTGTGCATAATTTTATATTATTGTAATAATAAATTAATTAAAGCAACAAAACAACCTGAAGAGCCGGTTCGGAGCCGAAAGAGCCGGCTCTTTTTAGTGAGCCGAGCCGAAAGAGCCGGTTCTCTAAAAAGAGCCGGAAATCCCATCACTAGACAAGATCCTTCCAAGCATGTATGAGCAGGAGAAGTTTAAAGTTATGGCTGAACTGTCCCAGGCATCTTCTGTTGCTCAAATGGGTGGAGCTCCAGGGCAATGGAAAGCCACGTGACCGTGGCCGCTCGTTATATCACAGCGGAGTGGTACTGTAGATACAAAGCCCTGTACTGACCTATAGATTACATTAGATTAGATGAAAAATTATTTATCCCTCGGTTGGGTTCAAACTGAAATTCAGTTTCCAGTAGCACAGCACTGACAGAAGCTGCAGAATGTGAGCAGAAATATACCATATATACACATATATAAATACAGATTATACAAAAGGGATAAATAGAATAAATAGGAATAAGAATACAAGGGAACGGCACACTTCAAGTATTGTGAGTCTATTACACCGTTGGATATTAACAAAAACTATTGCACAGTGAAAAGGCACTACAGCTACTTGTTCCCCCTCCTCTGTCCCCGTTTCCCCTCCAGCGAGGAGTTAAACAGTTTGATGGCGTGTGGGACAAAGGACTTTTTAAGTCTGCTGGTCCTTGACTTTGGGAGAAGCAACCTGTCACTGAACAGACTCCTCTGGTTGTTTATGGCCGTGTGCAGAGGATGCAGAGGCTGCCCAGCATGGTCCATAATGTCCATATTGCACCTTAATTTGTTTTTATATAAGTGCTTGGAATGAGTCTTCAGTTGAATGTTTTTTTAATAGACAAAAAAATACTTAAATAAGTAAACAGCGAGTAGAATTTTTGTCTTTTTTTTTCTATTTTGGCTGATCCGATCGGTGACTTTAAAACCGTGATCCGATCCGAACCGTGAGATTTTTGATTGGTTGCACCACTAGTAACCAGAAGGTTGTCCTTGGGCAAGACACTTCACCTACCGCCTACTGGTGATGGCCAGAGGGGCCGATGGCGCGATATGGCAACCTCGCCTCTGTCAGTCTGCCCCAGGGCAGCTGTGGCTACAACTGTAGCTTGCCTCCACCAGTGTGTGAATGTGAGAGTGAATTGTAAAGGGCTTTGAGGGCCCCGAAAAGCGCTATATAAATCCAATCCATTATTATTATTTGCTTTATTAAAACATGTTTTTCTGCATTTGCTATGGAACATAACTCAATTTAGACTGAATCTCAGGCTCCACCCCCACCAGAGAGGTGACATTCACTGATAGCTCTGACCACCACCCAACACACAATAATGTCATGAAAGCACATTTTTAAAAAGGGCTCTGCAAACATGGCCAATAACTTATTCTGATGATCTGCAGAATAATTTGGGCACAAAACTAATTTCACTGTTTAAAAACTTGCAGACTTCACTATATACAGTGCAAACAGTGTGGACCCTCTAAACTAAGTCTGTGGGATATGATCTTTGAATAAATGCAGACCAAACTGTCATTGTTTGTATTTACTTACACAGCATGTCTTGTAGGATTAACTGGAATCATTACCAACAGCACAGAGCAGTCACATCTCAGGTCTAATAACAGAAGACAGGAAACCAAAGCACAAATAAAACAGCAAGTAAAACAGTTTGATCTAAAGTATGATTAAAGTTCAGATTAATATAAATGTGACAGCTACTAATATATTGCGGGAAGTAAACTGTGACCAAAATACTTCCCACTCAGCTGATGTCTTTCTGTCCAACAGCTCCTTTTCTAGACTTGTAAGAGTTTAATGTCATGTGTATAAGTTGCCACAAAGAATTAAAATAAATACAGAGGTTAAGAAGATGCAGGTCATATGTTACATTTACATTTATATAAAGCGATAGATCTTTCAGCCCAATTCTACTTTTTCTGCATAATCCATCATACAAAATGTAATCAAATGGAAAAGTCTCTTTTTAAGACTTTAAATCTTTTAACTTTATGCATCAAGCAAAAATTTAATTATATGCAACATTCTCTGACTGGACGAAATTTGTTTAACATATAAACCTATTTTCTGCACATTCCAGCACATAAAATATTTTTTTTTTTTATGTTTACACTCACTCTTTCAAATAGATGCAAGTAAAATACAGCAGAAAATAAATCAAATCAAAGACTAGAGGTCCTGTTGCTCTATTTTCACCTATAAAGCAGGACTGGGGTAGGCGGAGGTTTACCCTGGTGCAGGTGTGCCACAGCGGTCAGTTGAAGAATCTGCGAGTTTCTCTGTGAGTTTCCCATTACGTCGTAGCGCACTCGGTGCTTGCTTGGACGTTTAGGGTTTTTTTTTTTGCTGTAAAAAGAAGTTTTCTTTTCACGCACAACGGACACTAATGTTTTTGTCGCTTTTTATGGAATCAAACTCAAAGTAAGGTCAGTACTTCCACGCTTTAAACGCTGCACGCTCATACTCTCTCCCGCACTCGATATATTATCCATTGTTGATCTGCACACAGCTGTTGTCACGAACGTCACACTCGCTTATGTCAATGTCATGAGACATTCTCGCAAAAAATCACGGTTTTAGTAATGCAGTAATGCAGCGTTCCTACGTGAAAGTAACAGTAATCTAATTACCGTTTTTGCAATAGTAATCCCTTACATTACTCGTTACTTGAAAAATGTAATCAAATTACAGTAACACATTACCCATCTCTGGTTTTAACCCTTTAAATCCCAGTTTCTTTACATGAGAGTTTATTTTAGCCGAAAAAACCCAAAAAACCCCATAAAACTTAAATATTTTCCATAAAACACATTGGCCAGCGATTTGTCTGCCTCCTGTATGTGTAGGTGCCAACAACCTAACAAAAGAACAACAACAAAAAACGAAAACATAAAACCTTTGTATATTTTACACAAGAATATATAAGCATGAATTAATAAACTGTCCGCAACTGATGCGTAATGACACCCACCTTATCCAGGTTGTCGACACCTCCGTTGCATCGCTTGTAATCTCCAATGATCACGGGCTTTCTTTTGTCTTCATCGGTGACCTCCGGACTGCGATGCTTGGTGCTGAGCAGAAGCACAGTTTTTGCCCTGTCAGGGAATGTAGGAGACGAGTGTGTGCTTTTTTGTAAAGGCAAAGGTGTATGAGTAGATTGCGCTCCCTCTTGCCTGGCGCAAAACAGGTGGAATTACAGGCTTATTCTGGCAAATTGTGCCCACATGTGCCAGTTTCCTCTTCAGCAGTTCCTCCGCCAGTGCATATGATGGGAAAAAATTATCACACGTGATAACGTGTCCCTGTAGCCCCTCGGTCATTTGCAGCACCACCCTCATCCCTTGGTTAACTTCGGGTCGACCGCCAGCTGCTATCCCCGTGTACACCTGCAGCCGCCAGGCGTACGATGTTTTCGCATCACATGCTGCCCAAATCTTGGTGCCATATTTGGCTGTTTTTTTTGGCATGTACTTCCTAAAGCTGCACCTGCCTTTGAACGGGACCAGGTGCTTATCTACAGTAAGGTCTCGGTCGGGGCTGAACAGCATCATCAGGCGTGATGTCCAGATGTCCCATACCTGGCGCGATGTAGCCAACTTGTCATTGTGGCGTCTAGGTCGGGAGAGCTTGTCATCAAATCGCATTGCCCTGGAGATGTAACAAAACCTTTTGTGGGACATCCTTGCCCGGAAAATGTTCCAGAGGCTGATGGTAGATTCATGTTTTGACCGGTAAACGATGAGCCCCACATAAACCTGGATTTCGTCTATGTCCAAAACTCGCCAGGCTTTCATTGTGCGTCTGCCGTGGGGGTTAGTCAAAGCAACAATATGATGCATGATCTCATCTGTGAGGAACAACATGAAGCTGGAGATCGGGTCAATTATCCGGGCGGCGGTGTAGTGGGTAGGTCCTGGAATAAGCCCCATGGCTGCTGGGAGGTAGCGCAGCGTCTCGGTACTTGTGGGAGACCATACTATCTTTCCATTTTTCGTGGTCTATCCCGCTGCTTTGTCATGCATCTCCCCTTCGCTCTCATCTCTCATCTCATCTCAGGGAAGGTCAAGATGGCGCCTGTGTTTGGCTGTGCCGCTGCCTTCGTCCGAGTGTTTGTTTATTTTATATGCTATGCAAGTGTTTTTGTTACAGTTCTTTCTGGTGTCACCTCCCTTCGGATTTATGATCGTCATGCGTTGCTAGCGATCAAATCTGCAATGGATAACTTTCAGAGTCAACGAAACGAGGCTGTTTTCCTATCGCCGTTAGAGCACGACGCAACACCAGGTCTACCTCCACTCTTGCCGGTTAGCTCATTTTTGCTTCAGAGGCCTCGTCGGAGAAAGCGGGGGAAGCGAGCCGGCCTTTACGTCCTGCTCCGTCGTCTCCGGAAAGAGATGGACCTTCGGGGGCTCTATTTCTGGGTTGCTACCGGTGAGATTCGACTGAAATTTGTCGGAACCGGATTAATCCCCACAACCCACTATGAGTACCACCCAGGCTGTCATCTGAAAGCATGGAAACCCAAGCCTCAACGCGGCAGGAACCCTGTTTTGCTGCGCGGTTTAGCGCATAGCGCGGACACTTTCCTTGGAAACTCTACCCCTGTCCTGGTGAGTCGCAGCCTTAAATGGATGTTAATTAATGCCCGCTCAATCCCCAATAAGTCTTATATTTTAAATGACTTGTTCTGCTCCGAGAAGCTTGACTTCATGTTTATCTCTGAGACGTGGCAACGTGAGAATGAAGTCTCACATCTTTTAGAGCTTTGTCCCGCTGACTGCTCATTTCTCTGTGCACCTCGGATATCTGGACGAGGAGGTGGAACAGCTGTAATTTTTAAAAAGACTTTTTTATGCCAGATGATTTCCTCAAGCTGCTACAACTCTTTTGAGATGCTTATGATAAAAATTGGAAGAGAACAGCCCATATACGGCATTTTAATTTATCGTCCACCTGGGTCTGCTGCTTCTTTTCTGTCAGACCTACAAGACCTTTTAACTTCTACCATTAAAATGGGCAAGGTTATCATTGTTGGCGATTTCAACATTCATGTGGATGACTCAACGAACAATACCACTAAGGAGTTCCTGAGCATTATGGACTCTTTCAACTTTGTTCAGCATGTAGCTGGGCCTACTCATAGGGCTGGGCACACTTTGGACTTGGTCTTCACCTGTGGTGTTTTCCTGGACCACATGAACTTAAATGAAGTTGTTTTCTAGCGACCATAAGTCAGTTTCTTTTACTGTATCTGTTAATTCAGAGTCCCACCCTCAAGGTTCTATTAGGCGCAGGCGCTTTATTGATGACTCTACAATTTCTGAGTTTTTCTCTCTTTATAATTTTAAAAGTTCTTCTAATGAGGTTGAGCTTTTAACTAATTCTTTTAATGAACACTGTCTTGCCATTCTAAATCAGGTTGCTCCTTTCAAAAGCAGTTATTGCTTTCTTAATTCACGCACACCGTGGTTAAATAATCAGACTCGTGGTCTTCGACGCTCCTATCGAAAACCAGAGCGTCTGTGGAAGTCCACTGGTCTGACTGTCCATCGTGAGCACTTTAAAGAACTACTTTACCTATATAATGAGTCAGTCAAAGAGGCCAGATCCTCTTACTTCAATAATCTTATAAATCGTCATAAAAATAATTCAAGAATTCTATTTGATACCATCAACAGTATTGTTTCTCCTCCAAACCAGCATGCTCTGCTGCTTTCTGATGAAGATTGTAATACTTTCCTAAATTACTTTGTAAATAAGGTCATGGACTTGAAATCCAAAATTTCCTCAAGTGCCTCCCCTTATGAAGACACCCCTTGCTGTCTTGGATCATTTACCTCCTTTTCTCCAATCACACTAAATGACTTAATTATAGTTTTAGGTAAAATGAAATCCTCTTCATGCTCTGTAGATATATTACCTCACTCTGTCCTGCCTGGGTCTATCACCAGCATTGGTCCCACTTTACTATTCATCATCAACAGTTCACTGAGGCAAGGCTGTGTTCCATCTTATTTTAAACATGCTGAGGTAACCCCTCTGTTAAAAAAAACAGAACCTTGATCCTAGCTCTACTAGTAATTACCGACCTATCTCAAAATTGCCATTTTTAAGTAAATTACTTGAAAAAATTGTTGAAAATCAGTTCAGGTCTCTATTATGTAAACTACACATCCTTGACCCTTTTCAGTCTGGCTTTCAAAAGCAGCACTCTACAGAGACCGCTCTCCTAAGAGTCTATAATGATCTGTTAATGGCATCTGACGCAGGGAATTGTTCTGTGATCATTTTGCTCGATCTTAGCGCAGCCTTTGACACCATCGATCACAAAATCCTACTTAACAGGCTCAAGGTTTTTGCTGGTATATCTGGCTCTGCCCTAGACTGGTTGTCTTCCTACTTATCAGACAGGACCTTTTCTGTTAGGACTGACAGGTTCACCTCTGACATTGCCGCCCTGACCTGTGGTGTCCCACAGGGTTCAGTTTTAGGTCCATTACTATTTTCTTTTTATATACTTCCTTTAGCTGGTATCATTCAATCTTTTAGCGACCTGTCTTATCATTTTTATGCTGATGACATTCAGCTCCATATGTCTTTTAAGCCTCACCAGCTGGATAGGCTGTCCACCCTAGTCTAGTGCTTAACCCAGGTTTCTGATTGGCTTTCAAGCAACTACCTCGTTCTAAATACTAACAAAACCGAGACCATGATCAGAGCTCCTCCTGAGCTACATTCTAAAATCAGTCAGGTTCTTGCCTCCTTCTGTCCATCTGTCAAGTCAAATATTCGAAATCTCTGAGTAATATTTGACTCTTCTCTGGGCCTCGACTCTCATGTAAAATCTTTGTCTCGTTCCTGTTTCTATCATTTAAGAAACATATCTAAACTGCGACATATGATTTCCTCAGCTGAACTGCAAAAACTCATTCATGCATTTGCGTCATCACACTTAGATTACTGCAATTCCCTGTTTACTAGCTTGGATAAATCATCTCTCTCTCACCTCCAGGCAATACAAAACGCAGCAGCCAGACTACTAACTCGTTCTACCAAGCGTGTTCACATCACTCCCATCTTATATTCTTTACATTGGCTCCCAATAGAGTTTAGAATTCGCTTTAAAATTCTTGTTTTAACATACAGAGCACCAAATGGCCAGGCCCCAGATTATTTATCCAAGCTTCTTATAAAATACACTGCTGCTCGTCATCTCCGCTCACAGACTCAGAGTCTCTTAGTTGTTCCCCGTACACGACTGAAGACAAAAGGGGACAGAGCCTTTGAGTCTGTTGCACCAAGGCTGTGGAACAATTTACCACTACAGTTACGTTTGCTTGACTCTGTGGATTCTTTTAAAAAACAGTTAAAAACTTTTCTGTTTAAACAAGCCTTTTGTTGATTTACTTATTTTATATTTTTACATTATTTACATTTGATCTTTTATATTGTGTACATTGTCTATTGATTTTATTGTTTATTTTAATATTTATGTACAGCGCTTTGTGATTGTATATCTGTGAAAAGCGCTTAATAAATAAAGTTTACTTACTTACTTACTTACTTACTCCAGAAGACGATTTCGAAGAGGACTCCAGCTGATCAGTGTGTATGGACGAATCCTCTACGTCATCACCGGAATCGTCGGCGGGTGACAAGGAGCGATCCTCGCTGTCAGAGCACATTAGGATATCCACAACTTCCTCCGTGTTGTAATAGCATGCCATGGCTAAAATGCCTACTCCTGCGCTACAGCTTATTCTTATAAACTCTGCTGGAGTGCACCTGCATAAACAAACTGAGCTTGAAATAAAAATAGTCTAATTTGTTTTTTGTTCTTGCTTTTATATTAGATTTATTTGTATTGCAGTGTGGACTTAAAATAGAAAAGACTTCTGACTTCAGACACAGAAATACTTTTTCTAAAGTTAGAAACAGACACAAACACGTTTGTGTTTTAGGCAAAAAGACCTTTATTTATTTTTTTAAAGCACTCCTGCAGTTATCTAGCATTAAAAGTGACACATAAGCCATTGCAGAAAGGGCAGAAAAGTGCTGCACGTTTTAAATGTGATATAATGGCGCCACCTGCTGGTCAAATAAAAACATTACAAATTTAAGCCCCCTACTCCCTAGAAAAATCCTTAAGTCCAGAATTGCATTTGTTTATGTTATTATAAATTTGGGGTGAAAAATAGCATTCATAATGGTTTTCAATGGGACACTTTTTGTACATAGGCATAAAGGTGGATGCATTTCTGTAGCTTAGCCATTTTAGGTTAATTTAATGAACTTAGACCGCAATTAGAAAAAAAAAATTTAAAAAAATTGTTTGATAAATTTGGGTATATTCCACTCAACACAGTGAAGATGATTTAAACTCAAACAACGCAAAGGACACAAAATGTCCTTAGGACCCTCCAAGGGGACCTAAACTAAAACATTGTAACTTGTGTACATATTTTTACACACACACATTCTCATCTATGTATGCACAAACGGAGTTTTCAGATATTTTGGTTAACAAGGTTACCAAACTCACTTCACTACTAGGCAGTCTGATTTACAAGTGCAAAATATTTATGAGCACAATTTGAACCAAACCCAAAATGGTGTTCCTGTGTGGGAACTCTGTCTGATCATTTGATGAAACAACGTGGTTTATGTCCTTTCTGACATAAAGCCTGGTGATGTTGGAAGTTAGTCACATCAGCTGACTGCAGGTTGGAAAATCTGAATTGGTTGTTGGTTTGGATCTGACAGGGTCTGGGTCCGGACTGTGGTCTGCCTGTTTGTGACCTCTGACCTTTAGTGACCTCTGTCCTCCTGTTGCAGGTGTGTGTGTGCTGCTGCCGTCTGCACCGACTGTTTCTGCAGGTGAGTTGATGGAAGTGAAAACAATCAGTGAGACTCCAACAAGAACACAAATACACTTACTCTGTGTGTGGGTGTGTGTGTGTGTGTGTGTGTGTGTTTGTGTGTGTCTGTGTGTGTGTGTGTGTGTGTGTGTGTGTCCTCCAGTGACTCTGTCTGTCAGTCCAAACCTTCAGCAGGTCTTCAGAGGATCTTCAGTGTATCTGAGTTGTGTTGATGATGGACAGACAGCTGATGGATGGACAGTGAAGAGGACCAGAGGAAACCTCACTGAGGACTGTGGAGCAGCTGCTTCAGAGTTTAGTAGGGTTTACAGTTCCTTCTGTGTTTTCGGTCTCTCCACTGGTGGAAATTTCCTGTGTGTAAACTCATCTGGACAGCAGAGTGATGAAGTCTCCATCAGTGTCTCAGGTACAGACAGATGTTCCAGCTGTGTCTCTGTTTCTGTCTGTCTCTGTGTCACTCTGTTTGTGTCTCTGCTGGACAGAAGGAGGTGTGATCCTGGAGATTCCTGCACTTCCTGTCATGACAGGAAGTGATGTCACTTTGTGCTGTACACCCAAAGAGGGAGAAAGACGAAAATCTTACTTCATCAGAGATAATGTTACACTTGGATCTGGACCTGAAGGAAAGTGGATTCTCTCTAAAGTCCAGCGGTCTGATGAAGGTCTCTACTCGTGTTTTACTGATATTCATCCACCTTCTCCTCAGAGCAGACTGAGGGTCAGAGGTCAGGGCACTAAAATAATTTCCTTTTTAAAAAAACCTGATGTAACATTGTGACCTGATAATAAACTGACTGAACCATCTTCATCATCTTTCCTGCAGATCCTCCTACCATCATCCATCCTCCTCCTCACTGTCCTCCTCCTCCATGCAACTCCACAAACGTTGCTCCTCCTGTAGAAACTCCTTTTACACATCCTCCCTGTTCTCCTCCTCCTCCTCCCTCCCTCCTGGTCCCAGTTGTAGCAGGTCTGGTCTCCGTGGTTCTCCTGGTTCTGGTTCTGGGTGGAGTTCTGTTCCTCTGCAGTAAACTAAAAGGTGATAAACCTGCACAGAAGTAAAAGTCTTGTTCCTTTATCCCTTAAAGCTGACGAGAGCAGCCGCGCTCCCATCAACTCTTTTAAAACCTGCTGCAGGATGAGTTGGAACAATAATGTTTGCGCGTTTGAAAACAGAGGAGTTGTGCTTACACATCACACATTCAGCTGGTCCCAGGTTTCCTTCCACTCGTGTATCTGCAGTAGGGCTGGGCTATATCATACCGTTCATGGTAATACCGGTGTAATGTTGGGCAACGATAGGAAAATGAAATATCGCGATAGAATATGGGTAAAGCGTGCATGCGCAGTGCCTTTGTTTACATACGCACGTGGCGGCAACGGAGAATGAGAAGAGCGAAAGTGGATCGTTGAATGAAACGGATGAACCAGAATTGGTTTGTAAAAATGCTGCAACTTCAGTGGTGTGGTACTGGTTTATTTTTTGTCCGTCAGATACACAACAAAGCACTATTTTTGATAGAGCATGCTAGCGGGCCGTCGTTATTACTGTGTTGTTTGGAAAATACGGCACACTTAAAATCAATCCTTTGATTTTTTGAAAATCGACAGTGTCCCTTATAATCCCGTGTGCCTTATGTATGAATTCTGGTTGTGTTTACTCACCTCGAAATTATTTTATGTACACGGCGCTCGAAAGTCTGTCAAAGGTTTCAGCACGGCTTTGCTAAGCTACGAAACCGCACCGCTTGATGGATTGTTGGAGCATTACGGCTATCGTGGGAGGCACCTCGCAGACTGATACGTTCTGTGCTTCAACATAATATTACCGTATTGTGTGTGTATAACCTCTTTTTAAGTTTTGTGGATATTATACATGGTTATGCTGAGGATATGTCGGCCAGTTTCCACTGGAAATGCCTTTTGGTTAAACTGTCAGCAAGGAATTGCATTTGCACTGTTAATTTTTTATATAACTTTAATGCACTTTAAAAAGCTACTTATTTGAGTGGAAATACATTGATTTTTTTTTTTTTTGCACTAATAAAGTTGTGGAGTTTTTGTCTAGTGTCAATTTTAGTTATATCGTTATCGCAAATTTTCAAATGGATATCGTGATAAATATTTTTGGTCATATCGTCCTGCTCTAGTCTGCAGGAACAACAAGTTCACAGCACTTCCTACTGTCTGACAAACACCATCACGCTGTCAGCACAAACCATCACATGAGTTTGATGTGCACCATTACTCCTCCTGTGCTGATGTTTCTCTGTGTGATGTAGGAGGTCGGGGAGCAGACCTGTGGAGCTGTGGAGGTGACGGCTGTCTGAGACGGAGCGTCTGCCTCTGCTGTGAGTCTCCTTCATGTTTCATGTATTATCTGT
Organism: Pelmatolapia mariae; assembly: GCF_036321145.2. Classification (NCBI taxonomy): domain Eukaryota; kingdom Metazoa; phylum Chordata; class Actinopteri; order Cichliformes; family Cichlidae; genus Pelmatolapia; species Pelmatolapia mariae. The sequence continues at coordinate 4,639,403 of NC_086229.1, read as the reverse complement.
GTTTCCACCACTGGAGGGCGCTGTGGGTTATTGATGTGTGGGAACAGTAACCAATCACTGCAGTCTGAATGCTTCTCTTTGGTCATGTGACCATTTGATCTCTGATCAGTGTGTTCTTCAGTTTCAGGCCTGTTTCTGCTGACTGCTGCAGGTGAGCTGATGTTCCTACACCTGTCTGTCCTCATCATGACCTCTGACCTTTGGTGACCTTTAGTAACCTCTGTCCTGTTGCAGGTGTGTGTGTGCTGCTGCTGTCTGCTCTGACCGTTTCTACAGGTGAGTTGAAGGTAACAGGAACTCTGAGGTGATGTAGGTGCTCTGCAGTCGCTGCTCCATCATCATGTCTAACAATCCTCGGTCAGCCTCTTCTTCTTCTTCTCTCCTTTATCTGACTGACTGTTTACAGCTGATAAACAAAGCTTTAACTTCTGTTTAGTTTTTCCTGCTTGAGCTGCTGTTCTTTGAACAGCTTTTTAACATTTTCTTCTGACTGTAGGAGTTTTTTAATTCTTTTTTTATTATAACAAATTTTTCAAAGTTTATGAAACTCTGAGGGGAATTCAGTCTCTTGGTGTGTCCACACTCACTCAAAGGGCCTTGAACACTAAGAAAAAACCTGTCTTCCACACGAGGAACTACAAAGACCATAAAACCACAGTTCTAACAATGTAACCTTGGCCTGCAACACCCACAGGTTTGGGCCAGATCTGACCCACAAACATGTACACCTGAGGGTCAAAGGTCAGAGCTGTAGATACAAGGCTGACCTTCAGTGCAAATTTACTTACAGCAAGATGTCCAAGGCTCTGTGTGGTTATAACAGGCAGCTCTATGTCTACAGTATGCAGGATTCAAAGTACTTCATGATGTAATTTGAGTAATAAAGACCTTCTGACTCCTCCTCTGTGTCCTCCTCTTTCAGCTTCTCCTCCTCCATGTGAGTCTGTGCTGAGGCTCTTCTGCCATCTAGTGGTCTTCTGTCCGTACTGCATCTCCACTGGTCTGCTGCTGTCCATCTGCTGCAGCAGGAAGACACCGAACAAACCGGCCGTCTCCATGGAGATGATCCAGCGTGATAGAGGAGGTCAGGGACTGGCTGAAGATGGTGATGATGTCACTGATGATGTCACCACTGAGCATGCCTTCTGAGCTGCAGACTGTGTGTCAGGGTACCAGCATCTGCAGTATTTCTGTATCTTGGTTCCTCTTTTGCTGTATTGGAGCAAAGTTCTAAAGTTTACTGTCAGTGTGGATTAGTTAGGTTTGAGTTTATCTCTTCATCCCTGTTTCCTGTGTAAGTCTCTCCTCTGTTAAGTTATGTCTCCTGTGTCTCATCTCCCTTTGTTTCATGTTTTCACTACATGTCTCCTCTGTCTGTATTGTGCCTCCTGTACATTCTCTCCAGTCCATCACGTGCGTCTCTTCCCGTTGTCTTCTTCTAGTTCTTCCGTTCTTCCCTCTCGTCTCCTGTGTCATGTTGTGTGAATTAGTGTTTCCTGTTTTACTTTGACAGTGTCACATCCTGTGTTCAGTTTTTGTAGTTTTGCTTCCTTTGTGTCGTCAGGTCTCCCTAATTACCATGTGTGCTTACTGTATATTGTGTCTGTTTTCCTCTGTGTCTCTCATGTCATGTTCCAGTTTTCCTTGTTTTTTTTGCTTTATTTTCCCCAGTTTAATCAGTGAGTCCAGTCTCGGTTTCACATTTTATGTATGTCAACATTCCAGCCTCAATAAATGACTGTCTTTCTGTTTAACCTCATTCTCGGCTCAGTTGTCTATATTTGTCTCCTCCTCCTCTCTCCAGCTGATCTGTCGTTGCAGATTGTGACACTGTGGAGCTCTGATGTGTAAGTCAGTAAGTTTACCTCAGCATACGAGGTGAAAAACTAACTTCATCATCTTTAAATTTGTTACTGAGGTCTGGACGATGAAGATAAACCTGTAAACCCTCCCACTGATACTTCAGGATACTTTCTTACCCAATAGCATGGTCACTGCTGAATAAACACAGCTTTGTGTTGAACCAAAATCATACATGTTTCCATGTAAAAATGATGCTGATGCACGCTCAGTGATCCAGGTAAGGAAATCCCTAAAGGTTGACTGTCGATCTGACCTGTGTGAGCTATGAGGCTCCATCACTGAGTGTATTCAGCAGATACAGATACAAACATTTCCCCCTGTTCATGTCAGTGTGCAGTGCTGTTCACAGCATCCACCTGACCGCTGAGACTGGGAGGAGTCACAGCTCCTGGGTGGGCCGGGTCAGGAAAGCTACCAGATTAAACCTGAGGACCCAGCTGCTGTGGACCCAGTTACTGTGGATCCAGCTGCTGTGGAGCCAGCTGTTTCTTCATAAGAGGGTCAGAGTTCACAGGTCAGATGAATCACTCAGATCCCGGTTTGTCCAGAGACGATGGCTCCAGGACCTGAGCCAGAGAGACGACCAGGACTGAATCCACCCAACTGTACAAAAACACTGGACGATGAAATATGTAAATAACAACTGAGCATATTTAACTCACAATAGAAGAGAGAAAACATGGCAAATGTTTAAACTGAGAAAATGAACCACGTTAATAAAATGAGCTCCTTTTTAATTGGCTGGCATAGAAAGAGCATGTTAGAGAGGCAGACAGAGGTTCAGCAGCTGTAGAGTCATGTTCCTCACTGTGAACATCTCATCATCTACAGAACATGATCTGATCAGGACACTCAGGGTTCAGTTAGCCTTTGACCTTCAGCAGCGCTGCTTTGACCTTTGATCTCCAGATGTGACCACGATGGAGAAACAGCGTTGTCTCCTCAACAGAGGATCGGTTTGATCAGACACTGCTGGGACTAAGGAGTCTTTCTAACTCGTCCATTTTTGTAGAACAGGACTCTAGACTTTTTGCCATGGTTGCACCGGTGCTGCGTATCATCACTGATTTCTATAATCCATTCGATTCCGAATCTCAAAGTCCTGACTGGATTCAATTTAGCCTCAGACTGTCAGAAATATTACAATTCTGATCATTTATCAGTACTGATACATGTGAGACTTCATCAGAATTGTGAACATCACAGCAGATGCCTTTGTGTCAAAGTAACTGAGAATAAAACAGAAAAACATGAAGGAGATTTTCCTGGTCTGGTTTTTTATAGCAGATAACCTTAAAAATATTCTGCAATATTCTGCAAAATTTTAAAAGTTTAAATTTCTTCAGTATTGAACAGCAGAAAATAGGCTTTCTTGCCCGAGGTCATTTAAGTGAACAAAAAAGAAAAGAAAAAGACCACGGCTGACAGCGCTGTAAGCAACGGTAGACTGGTGGGTGATAAGAGAATGAATAATGCAGAAAAAAGAGATTTGAGACGGGAAACTGTTCATGAATTACACAGAGAGAGAGAGAGAGAGAGAGAGCTGTGCATGAAGTGTGATTTTTATCGTGGTGGAAGCAAAACAGCAAAACTCAGAGGGAATTCATGAGGACATTGATCAAATGTAAAGCTGCTTTTTTGCTGCTGGCTCGGGGAATTTTGGTTGGAGAGAGACAAAACCTGCAGCTCAGAATCAGCGCAAAAAGACGTAAACACAGAGCGGATCCGACGCATCAGAATCGCTGAGCTGCGACAGCGTGTCCGTCTGCGGGCCGTCGGGTGAGAAAGCCGAGAAAGACAAAGCTCATTCTGATGCGTTGGGTCTGTGTTTACGTCTTTGTGTGGAGTCCGTGTACCTGCTCTCATTTGCTGTTTGGTGGTTGTTGAAATAGTTTTGAGAGCTTTAATCTGAGAATCTGGCATTTCTGGCAAAACACAGTTATATTTAAAAGTCGATCCCGGATTTAATGAATCGATATCACTTTAGCGTTTCGAACACGCAGCACAACAATTAAGAGGAGCTAACAGAGGAGAGTGACTGCCGTTGGTTGAAAAGAGAGGTAAAAAAATCTTCAGTGGTGTGGAAACATTATGGGTTTGCGGAGTCAGACGTGGATCAAGTAGACATAGTGTGGAAACTTTGGTGTCGTAGCTGCACCACAGAGCGACATGGCAAAGTTCACTAAACATAGATGTTTACATTTTATTTTTTATATTGCAAACATTTGCACTGTTATCAGTATTTGCACACTATTTTATACTATTTTTGACAATCTTTAAAGCCATTATTCAGTACATTGTTATTGTTAAATAAATATCATCAAATAATCGAATCTCAATTTCAGTGAAAATAATCGTGATTATCATTTTTGCCATAATCGAGCAGCCCTATATGTGACATATTGAAATCACATTTGAATTTGCGGTTATTTTTTGCTTTCACTTTGCAATCACGCGAACTGTGTATAGAGAGCGACAGTACTGATTGGTGTGAAGTAGTCAGACACGAACGTCAAGGAAGGTGGTAGGGAAGCAGACTACGCAGGCATTTCAGATTTCCAAGGTGAGCAATTTATTTACAGTGAACTCAATATAATAGAACTTAACAAAACTTCCCCCCAAATCAATTCAGTTAACAAAACTCAACATAACATGGCTCTGGTAACACAGCTCACCTCTCCTCTCCCTTACATCTGATAGAGACTGGCTTTAAATAGGGCCATCAATTTCCCTCCAATTGCCCAGCCAGTACCACTCACTCAACTGAGGGATGTAAAACTCTACACAGATGATTAAAAACACAAAACCTCGACAAACTTCTAATATGCACATTCACACAACTAAATGGCAATATTAACAAAAGGAAAAACATTCAACAAATTCCTTTAAACCTTAACACAAACAAAATGAAGCATCTCTATGGAAAAAGAAACCCCTCCACTTAGTTTGACCCGCTGATGTCATGTGTGACATCATCAGGATTTTAAAATGAGGAAATGCCAGGCGGGCGTTTCCCCACACCTGACCCTCATGAAGACTGAAAGGACAAACAAAGTAAGTATGAACAAATGACTTAATCTGTAACATAATAAAATATAAAGAAACATAACTTAGTATTTGTCTTAATTTGCAGAATGTTAATTTGCCGGCAACAGAACGCTTACACAAACAAACCCGGGATAGTGAGTGAAGCAATGTTACTTGACAAATAGCAAATGGAAGCAAATACATAGAAACAAAATAATGTGTATAATGTGCAAAATAAAGTAAACACATATGGGGGACAAATGGAGAGCTTTACAACTGCTCCACTTTGTCACAATAGAGAGTGACAGTACTGATTGGTGAGTGACGATAATTTTGTGCACCAATTCCTCTGACATCGTCTTATCAATCGTTAGTTTACTATGCAAACCTGACAAGTGAAATCTCCCGCAGGAAGCTTAAACATGTGAGAGGTTGATCGCGCAGAGAATCGCTGAGCGTTATGTGAGTGCTTGTGTAAAGGCAGCAGGATATATATTTTAGTTCTGCTGAGCCAAATAAGACCGGTCAGGGTGAAGAAGTGACAGCCAAAGAAAAGCTTACCACAAAACGGAAAAGTTATGACAAATCAGACTATAAGGCAAAAAGAAAGTGCAGCTTTATGGTTTCATGGACAAAAGAATTTCTGTGGCTGGAATATGACAAGGTAAATAACCAGGGGTGCACATAAGTGGTCCACAGGTGCGCATTCGCTGTCAAAATAAAATACGCACACAAGATAAGAAGTTGCACCCGTGTAAATAACATAATGTTCTGCCGGGTGTTTTGTTGGTTTCCCTCGATACAGAAAGACCCGGACTGATGGTTGAATCAAACTTCTTGCTGTGAGGCAACAGTGCTAACCACAGCGCCACCGTGCTGTGATCAAGTGGGAAACATGGCCTATCATCGGAGGGCTCCAACCAGGTCCAGCCCTCTTGCTGGCACTTTCCGGCACTTTTCCTTTTCCACTGGTCTGTTCCTCCGGCCTGCAGGCTCACCTCTAGTCCCATTTGGGATCCTGAGCAACGGGTGTAGGTGGTAGTTTCCGGATCTTTTCACCCACACTTCCTGTTCCCCACCCCAGAATGCCACATCTTGGCAGCAAGACCGAGCTGTCGGTCTACCTCACCTGACTTAGCACAGTAGCTTCATCACAGGGCAGTGAACCACAGTTTGCTCTCACAGAGTCGACGGGGTCTTTCCCCAAACTTGGGTTTTGAATTTCTAGATTTTTAACCTCCTAAGACCTCAACTGTTCCACAACATGCATTTTTAATTTGACTTTGATATTTGGGCTGATTGGGGCCCAATGAATGTAAAAACAAAGAATTACCAGATTTTTTAACTTATTTTTGTTTTTAAGAAAAATAAGAGCCACATATGAGGAGATTTGTTTAAAATTTTGATAGAACAGTAGCAGTTTAATGTCCTCATAAGTGGATATCAGGCCCTTGTAGAGCAAAAAAAAAAAAAAGACAGAAAATGTGATATTTTCTTTTTCTCATGAATATCTGGATTGTTCTAAATAGTTGTTAGCTTACATGGAATAAGTGAATATTTATTTTTTAATTCCCACCAGGCTGTCAGTTATAATGCTTCAAACTGGAGGTAATGAAAGGCAGGCTAGAGATTTTTACACTTGTATCTTTACCATAACTTTTGTTGTAGGTTTTGTTTGCTTTTCATCCTCCTGCCACCAGGTGGCGCCTTGTAACCTTCAAATGAGTATCAGGTGTGGGAGTTTGGGCCGCTAATGAGACACACATCACCTGGTAGTGTAGTGTGTTTTTATGGTGTGGTTCTGTTGAATGTCTGAGCTCAGTGTGATTGATTTAAACTCAGCATCAATGAATCTGAACAGCTCAGTGAAAACAAGCTGAGTCAGTGGTTTTACACTGTCATTAATAAACTGGCTGAATATCCAGTTTGATCTGACTGATTTGGTGTGTTTACTGTTCATGAAAGGATCAGTGATGCGTTCAGGAAACATTTGATAAAATCAGACACATTATTATCAGAGACATGACGGCTGCTCCCAGAAGGACTTTAATCAAAGTGACGTCCACTTTCTGAGCTAAACGCAGAGCTGAATCTAGTGATGTGTCCTGTGTGTCGAAGTTTCGATACCTGCGTCGGGTAATCTCTGAGGAGTTTTTGTGAAGCGTGTATCGAGGCTTGCTATATTTACGTATGCAGTGACGTTCGAGGCCGTACCATGTGACTGATTCAGGAACTGGCTCGCCGGTTCGTCCCGTTCAATACTGAACAAATTTAAACTTTTTAAGATTATGCAAAATTGCAAAACGCTTAGCTGTGTCTGTAATCAAACCTCTGTAACTTTGCTCTGCTATATTTCAGCAGCATCAGGTAATGTTCACATGTTGATTAATGGTTTTCTTCTGTTTTTGATGTATTGCAGAATATTTTTATAAAATCCCAGGCCAGGAAAATTGCCTTCACGTTTTTCTGTGTTTTATCCTCAATGACTTTGACACAAAGGCATCTGCTGTGATGCTTGTTACCTTTGATAAAGTCTCGAAAGTGTCAGCTTCCTTTTTATAGATATAAAAATATGGAAATGTACTGATGCATGATCTGAGTTATAATATTTCTGACTGTCTGAGGCAAAATTTCCCCGAATTGAATCGATTGTGGATCAAATCGATTCTAGAAATCAGTGACGATACCGAGCCTTAACAGTTACACAATCATACCAAAACTCTGTCCTGATAGTTTCCAGTTTCTCTTTTGTATCAGACATACTGAGACAATATTCGAGATAAATAACCACGAAAACAATTTATTTATTCAGTTTAGAGGTTTACACATCACATCATTATAATCACAGAGCCTGTTTCACTTGAATCATCCACTTGATGGCGCAGTAGAGCAAATGAATCATCACAATGCTTCGAACCATGGGTCGACCACTTCGATGGAAAGCTTCAGTTCATCACGAGGCTTCATCTCACCATCACTACTTTTCACCCCTACAGCTACTGAGTAAAAAAAAATATTGATAACTATTTACATCTATTTACAACACGGCAAAAGCTTGCAGAATACAAATTCACACGCAGCCACATGCACGGTTCGTTGGAAACAGGAGGTAGGCGGGGGCATGCTGGTTGAAAAGGGTCCTCATTTATAGCCGGCCTCTCCCAGTCCTCCACCAATGGTCAGCCTCCACCTGGTACTCACATAGCAGCAATAACACAGGACACAAACTATGCCACCCTCTGGTGTGGCAGACAAAAAACACAGTACAAAAATATCAATAACACTGAATCATAACATCCCCAAGGTCTGTACATACTGACTGTAATAAAAGCCTGTGAGCAGAGGCTGGAGTTACTCTGTTTAGGTGACATACAGGAAGTTACATACACAGGCAGCAAATCAGTTACTGATTTATAAATAAATGGTAAATGGCCTGTATTTATATAGCGCTTTTACTGGTCCCTGAGGACCCCAAAGCGCTTTACAAATCCAGTCATCCACCCATTCAGGCACACATTCACACACTGGTGATGGCAAGCTACATTGTAGCCACAGCCACCCTGGGGCGCACTGACAGAGGCGAGGCTGCCGGACACTGGCGCCACCGGGCCCTCTGACCACCACCAGTAGGCAACGGGTGAAGTGTCTCGCCCAAGGACACAACGACCGAGACTGTCCAAGCCGGGGCTCGAACCGGCAACCTTCCGATTACAAAGCGAACTCCCAACTCTTGAGCCACGATCGCCCCCAAAAAACATACCAATGTAATAGTCTACAGTGACAGGGAAAAGACATTTTCTTAAAATGTAAGCGGTAAGAGTCTGACATCCTGTGATAAACAGCCTCCAACATCTGACTGGGGCCTTAATATACACTGTGGCCGTTTATCAATGCCCAAGTACGCGAGTACGTACTCGCGTGCTCGGTGAGTACGTACCCGCCGACAACGCACGGGAGTACGTACCTGCCGAGAACGCGAGCACGGACTCGTCGGCCGTTTCTCAATTCTCAAGTACGCGAGCACGGACTCCTGATTTGTACCAGCGTACGTGATGATGTCACAGGTCCGGAGTTTTTACTGCCGTCCCCTCTTAATTTAACTGTGAGTAACATGTTATGCAGCTTAACTTTAATCACAGCCAAACCGGTTTAGTCAGGAACAAATAAAACACTGAAATAAACCAAACATTAACATTTAGAAGTGATCTAAGTAACTTATATATCATTGTTAACCTCAGTAGTGAAACCTCTATTAATAAAAATAGTGTACATGTACATACGTGTACATACCTTAATAAAAACAAGCAGGTGAGATGTTAGAACACTTCTATTTCTATTCTAGTGGACACTCAATACTATAGACAGCTGCTGGGGTTTCTTTAACCTGAGTAGTGAGAAGACCGCGAGCGGGCGGGGAGGGGAGGGGGGGGGCGATGTGCCGGGAGTCCGCTGTTGAGTTTTGGACGAAATGCATTCTGGGATATATAGCTGTCCCAAGTCTACACCGATGCATGCTCGATAAAATGGGCGGATCGAGAACACATCCGGGACTTTTTCGCGTTCTCGGTGTGATGCGTACTTCGAATTGGAACAGTACTTGGTCTCCGACTGATGACGTATCACGAGTACACGAGAACGCAAGTACGCACAAGTACGCATATTGATAAACGCCCAATGTGACTAAAGTCAACATGAAGTTGGAAGGCAGCAGCAACAAGGCCTTCTTTCACATTAAATGAAAAACATGATTTGCTTCTATACAAGAACCTGAGTTTAAATCTGAGCTTTGTAAAAATAAGATATGTGACTTAATAGAAAGATTTTCATCTGTTAAAATACCCAGATATTTATAACAAATTCAGCTGGGAAAACTTGTGCAGACATAATACTTGGAATTTTATTTTATTTTGAAAACTACATACCCTTCACTTTGTCAGCATTAAGTCTCAGTTTAAGAAACAAATGAGACAGTATGACAGTATATTTATAGCAATGCTTTGAATGTTTTATTAACTCCAACACCAAATGCAAACCTGGTCATACTTTTCACAGCTGAGGTGTTTAATCAGTGATGGCGACTCTATGACCTCATGTCTGCTGGAATCACTGAGATGGTATTTATCTATCAGCCACTGTGCTGCACCACAACCCACTCACCTCAGAACCTCCACCCTACAGCACACGAGCATGAGGTCACTTTGAACCGTCGACCTGAGGAAGGCTGCTGATCCTGACGGTGTCCCAGGCCGGGTGGATGGAGTCTTTAGCCAGTGTCTGTCCCACTATGCCTGGAGTCCTCCACCATAATTAAACCCCATATTTCCAGCTTCATCAACTCCTGACACACCCTACCACCACCCTACCCTGTAACAATAATTGCTAAGTTGCTCAGGGATAAGCTGCTCTGTCTGTGTTTATTGTTGGGTGAAAGCTGTGTTTGGATCAGGCTGCCTGGTCTGATGGATCTGCCTGTTCAAAGCACCAACATGAGTGTGTTTGTGCAGCTGCAACACAACAGCACAGTGTTTGTCTGTTTGACATGTTTGTGGTTTCTAACCAGCACCACACCTTTACTGTCCTTCTACTCATTACAGTCACAGTAAAATCTACTTTATTCTATTCTGACGTAGTCCGCACAGACTGAAGAATGGTGACTCCACTTTACTGCAGGGTGGTGTTTCTCCACTGAAGTCTGGGTGGATGAGATGCAGTCTGAGACAGCTGTTCTCCATCAGTCTGTTTGTACATTTTACTGTCAGTGGGAAAACCAAAAGGAAGAGGTACTTAGTAATTACTGCTCTGTGTTCTCTGTCACAGTGAAGGCCGCTCAGAGTGATCAGTGACTGACAAAACAAACGTCACACATTAGTTCCCTCAGGTCACATGACTGTTTTCCCTTTGTCAGTTTCCAGAAATAATAAAACTCACAGACGTTAGAGTGCAGTAAGAAAGTTTAGTATCGTGTGAAAATGAAGTGATTTATACAGAAGTGTTCAGATGATTTTAACAACAGAAGCTGCTGTGTAACCTGTAACAACAAACCCACAACACAGAGAGAAGAACTGTGTGAGAAAATGATTAAATACTGTAAACGTGACAGAGAGACACGAGACGTCATGTTAATAAGTAAAAACATTTAATGTGGTTCATACAGCACCAACATCACAACATCATAGCGTCAGGGTGATTATATGGATATATATGATACTGATGGAGGCAGCTGTCAATCAGAGGGACTGACAGGAAGTGTGGATGATTGGAGCTCTGAGGTCAGAGGGGGTGTTTCATCTGTTTATTTTAGCAGGAATATTTCTTACAGGGTTCATATTGCATTGAATTTGTTTGTCATCACATTCATTCTATTCACAGGTTGAGTTCACTCTATACTTATGATTAATTTATACACAATGCATAACTGTGCTTGTTTAGAGTTGATGTTCTGTCCAAGAGGGTTTTAAGCTTCACTGGTGAGAGTGTCCAGGTGATACATATTGAGGGAGGATGAGAACATAGCAGGTTAATCGCATGCAGGCTTACATTTCACATATTAATCTAGTAGCGAGCCTGAGCGAAGGCCCAAGTGTCTTCTGCTCCTTCCTGAGACTGGCTGCAGTTAAAGTTTACTTAGTGATTGATAACGAGGGTCCATTATTAGCTTTTAGAGACCCTGTAGCTTGAAGTATGTTACCTTAAAAGGCAAGTGTCTTTGACCTTTTTGTAACCGGCTGCCTTTTTAGCTACTTGGTAACAGACGACTGGAGGCGATAGCCAGCCTTCAGGCGCTCTGAAGGTTTAAGACTATGATTGTGCATTGATGGTGTTGCAGAAAAGGGAAGTTATATGTCTGTTCCATGTCTGTTTATAACTATTAAAGATGTACAAGATATATCATTGACTGTATGTGATGAACTCTTGACTTGTGTTGACGCCATGGGGGGGCGGATACCCCAGTGCTTTAAAATGTTTTTCACATGTATTTTTTGTCAGAAGACGTATGTTGATATCTCTTCTCCTGTGTTAATAAACTCATAGTTTGATTGCACTTTTCTGGAAGCCTCCGTCGTTTGTTGTCTGGTCTGCAGTTGATCGATCTCGCTTCACCTCATAGGTAAAGACACTCACCTCTGTGACCCTGCAAACATACGTCAGCTCCCCTTTGACCTCAGATTTTGGTGCCCTCCTCCTCCTGAGACGTGCCAGCATGTCTGCCATGGCTCCCACCAAGGTTTCTGCAGAGGAGGAAACAGGAGCGAGTCTCAGAGCTCATCAATGTATTTCCACATATGTGCTCTTTCCTCTCAGCTGTGGTTTAGTTTGAATAGTGGAAATAACAGAATCCTGAGTGGAACATCTGACGAGTCACCCTCCAATGCTAGCAGGCAAGGCATACATGGAACGCCATAACCAAGTGGCCGTCATAGTGTACAGGAACATCTGTGCCGAGTATAACCTGGAAGTCCCGAGGTCAAAATGGGAGACGCCCCCAAGGGTGATGGAGAATGACCGAGCTAAGATCCTGTGGGACTTCCAGATGCAGACGGACAAAATGGTGGTGGCTAACCAACCGGACATAGTGGTGGTAGACAAAAAGAAGAAGACGGCCGTAGTGATCGATGTAGCGGTTCCCAGTGACAGCAACATCAGGAAGAAGGAACTGAGAAGCTGGAGAAATACCAAGGGCTCAGAGAAGAGCTCAAGAAGATGTGGAGGGTGAAGGTGACGGTGAATCGGAGCACTAGGTGCAGTGACTCCCAAGCTAGGCGAGTGGCTCCAACAGATCCCAACATCGCAGATCTCTGTCCAGAAGAGCTGGTGTTGGTGGAATTCAGTCTTTATATGACAGTTATATTTCATGCATGATTTATTAGTCTGATTGCATAATTTAACAAATACTCACTGAGACCTGTGACTTGTTAACTCACCTCTGACTCTGAGAGTCACTGATTTCTATATCAGCATGTGTCCATGCTTGTTGTAGACGGTGCAGGTGTAGACTCCACTGTCAGAGAGGTGGGGATATTTCAGGGTCAGACTGAGGTCTTTAGTTCTCAGTGGCTCTTTCTTCATCTCTGTGTAACCTCTATGTAACCCTGGTGCTGTTTACCTAGCTGATGTTTTCCACTCTCATACACGTGGACCTTCATGTTGTTGTGTGTCAACTCCACTGTGAAGAAGGTCAGCTGGGAATTTAAAGGGCAGCAGGACAGACCCCTCCCCCTCTGGCACCTCCACTGCCTCTACTTTGTTGACTGAGAAGAAACCAGAGCATGAACACAGACAGACATCAGTGAGGTTGATCCTCCATCATCTCCTCTGCTGTGTAACCAGCAGATCTTCACTCCTGTTTTAAGTCACTGTGGACAAACAGATGTTACACTCACCTCTGACACTGAGAGTCACTGATTTCTGTAGCAGGATGGCTCTGTATGTGTTGTAGATGTTGCAGGTGTAGACTCCACTGTCAGTAGGATGGAGGCCTTTCAGGGTCAGACTGAGATCTTCAGTTCTCAGGGGATCTTTATCCATCTCTGTGCGACCTCTGTAACCCTGGTCCTGTTTACCTGGCTGATTGTTTCCACTCTCATATACGTGGACCTTCATGTTGTTGGAGTCTCTCCACTCCACTGTGACGTCCTGAGGAAGGTCAGCTTTGGTCTTAAAGGGCAGCAGGACAGACTTCTGCCACTTTGGCACCTCCAGCACTTCTGTCTGGGAAACTGACAGGCACAACATAAAGTGTACAGACAGACATCTGGAGGATAAACCGGAGACAGACACTCAGGTTTATCCTTCATCCTGTCCTCTGCTGTGTAACCAGCAGCTCTTCACTGATGTTTTACAGTTTTCCTGATTTATTTACAAGCTATTTTGGACCTTTGACCCAGAGCAGGCGGTCTATGCTGGCTCCGCCCCTGCAGGAACAAAACCTGATCATGTGACCTTCTCACTGCTGTATCAGGTGGACCAAACAGACCGAACGTGAGTTACTGACATTTATTCAGCCTCAGATGATGTGAGAGTTTTACTGAAGCAGGGGACGATGTCAGTCTGCTCCAGGACACAGCACCAGACATCGCAGGTCCAGGTAAACACAAATATTCTGTTTAATATTTATATGGAATATGTGCAACCCATTCACCCATGTTAACTTTATCATCTCCTCAGTGTGCCACTGTGATACACTGTGTGTGGGAGTGGGTGGGGTGGGGTGGGGTGGGGGGGAACGGTGGGAAAAGCTCTGGGCTCCATTTGCTGAGAGATTTTTGTCAGTTATACTGAAAAAACAAAACAAAAAAAAATTGAGAAGTAGTGTGAATGTGCACTTGCTAGAGAGGGAGTGAGACTGAGCTAAAACAGGAAGTATGAGAGTGCGCAAGTAAATTTCAGAATAAAGGACGTATGCAGCGTGGCATTTATCCGGATGTGAACAGGATCTAGTTTAATTGAGTCCCCTGTTCTTTTGTTTAATTTGGTTTTTTTAGAATACTTGTTCATTTCATATCAGAAAATTATTGAGTTTTAAATACATTACATTACACTCTCTCAATAAAAAGTGAATTTCTGTTTGGGTTTTTGTGAAAATACTATGCAAAGCTGAAATGAGCACATCATAGCCAAATAATTAAGTATCTCCAAAAGTTGATTCTGTTCATCTGGACGTAGCGTTTTGTGGGAGAAACGTTTCATCATCATCAAAGTGACTTCTTCAGTCTCAGCTGACTGCAGGTTTCAATCTTATAAACAGTACATTTCCACAATGACTGAAACCAGCCCACTGAAGGAACAATGGGCTGGGAGGTCAGTACAAGCATACAACTGAGGAACTTTTACAGAATACATTCAAGTTGTTTCTGCCCAATAAACAATTTGATGTTTCTCAAAAGTTAAATACTAGATTCACTTGGCTTTCTTTGATGAACAGTTTGGTGTTTCTGAAGATGAATATTAAATTAACTCTCATTTATTGTTGTTATCAGCTGGTAATTATAGAACTAAGCTGGTAATTGTATATGTTTGTTTTTGTATTTTGACCTTTCTTTTGAAGTTGTCATCACTCATGTTCAGTTAATCCCTATAGAGTTCACTGCTGATTGAATTTGTCTTCTGAAAGTTCCTTTAAATTGTTTTCTGATTATCAGTTGGTTACAAATCCAGTTAGCAGAACTAACTGGATTTGTATTTTGAATTCCTTGTAAGTGTTTTTGGGATCAGTTGACAGCTATAGTCTAAGGAGCTTGGAAAGAAAAGCGTCTGGACTTCTTTAAGTTGCTTGAAGACATTTCACCTCTCATCCGAGAAGCTTCTTCAGTTCTAAGGATCAGTGGTGGAGAGTCCCAGATTTAAACCTGTGGGAGTTTCCCCCCCAAAGAGGGACAAAGGACCCCCTGATGATCCTCTAATCACATGAGCCAAGGTGTGAAAGCGGGTGTGGTGTATGCTGTACAGTGCAGCGAGGAATGCCCAGACCTCTACATCGTAGAGACCAAACAGCCACTTCTCAAGCGCATGGCACAACATAGAAGAGCCACCTCCACGGGACAAGACTCAGCAGTTCATCTGCATCTAAAGGTCAAAGGTCACTCTTTCAAGGATGCCAACGTTCACATTTTGGACAGAGAGGACAGATGGTTTGAAAGAGGAGTGAAAGAAGCCATTTACGTCCACTGTGAGCGACCATCTTTGAACAGAGGCGGTGGTTTACGACACCAACTGTCTGCCATCTATAATCCAGTTTGAGATCCTTCCTACACTGTAAAATCTAATTAGTTCACAGAACTCTATGAAAACTCATTGCCTCAAAAAATTGAGTAAATCATTAATTCCCAGGACTCAAAAAAAAACCTATGCCTCAACAAAACTTAGTAAAGCTTACTTAAGATGACTGTTAGGACAACTTATTCATTGCAAGTATACAATATTAGCAACAACTTGATATTTCTGACTGTACAATAATAATTCTTTACCCACTGACGAACATGTCAAGTTCAACTAAATTAAAAAATAATTTGTGGTAACCTGAATATGATAAATAATAAATAATATGATTAAATATAATTAACAACACTTTTTGTAATGGTGTTTAAATCAGCCCAACTTTTATTTTGAAATGTAAAACAATATAACAGCCAACATCCTGGACACTGTTCTGCTGAACAACAACAGTTATACTGTCATCATTGTTACATCGTACAGTGAAACAAAGTCTGAGATTTAATTATTCTTATTATTAGTTTATTATTATTAGTTTAGGCTTTTCTTCAACTTTTTTACGTTACATTACTTCGATAATCAAAATAAAATATATTTGTTGTGCAGCCACAATCTATATCCGTCCACTTCAACAGGACCTATGCTTTGATTTTGTACGTAAATTTATGTTGTCTTCATTTCACACATAATACAAGTAAATTGCATTGGGGAATTTAAATTTAGATTAACAGGTATTTGTTTATTGTTAGAAGAGTTCAGGTCATGCCTCTGGTCCACTCATTTCCTGCATCACTTGTCAGGAGGAAGTTTCCTTTTCTGAAAAGAAAATGCACAGAGAAAGCTGTGATGGTTATGTACTAACAAAGACATATGTGGACTACATATTCATGTTACATTAGGAAAATGTCCCCTAATGAGAGATTATCACCGTGATGTCAATTTTGTTAACATCAAGGACATTGATGGAGGAATCAGAGAACGAGGCCGTGGTGAAGAAAATGATAGAGAGCCAGCCACAGTTGGTGAAAGTGTGCCAGTTAGGCCTGAAACATCAGAAACCTAAAGTGCAGTAGTACCAGTAGTAACTGGCAATGAGGAGTTTGTTCACAAAGAACCTGACAATGTTTTGTGTCAACACATAGCATAAAGTCCTTTTGGTGTTCATGGTAAAACACTATATAAGTACTAGGCCATTTGCATTTTGGTTTAATGCGGCTGATAAGCATCATATGGGCCAAACACTTCGAAAACCACTTGACAACGTCACAAGGCAAGCACTGGACTGGAACCCACAAGGGAAAAGGAAAGTGTGGAGACCCAAACAGACGTGGAGAAGATCTGTCGAGAGCGAAGTGAAGGCCGCCGGAGTGACGTGGACCCAGCTGAAGAGAGCAGCCCAGAACAGAGTGCGTTGGCGTGGTGTTGTTGCGGACCTATGCTCCCCCAGGAGTCAACAGGAAAATTGATTGACAAGCATGATGAACTCTGCAGGCCAATCATACTAACTACAATGACAGTTAAAATGTTTACGCTATCAAAAGCAAATAACCCAAATTGAACATGGATACATTTGATTTGTAGGCTGAAAAGATTTTATAAAGGAATTTGTTTCGTTTTTGTGAAAATGTTCCTCTTCTTTCAGCATTTGTGGAGTTACAGTGTGCATGTCAACACTTGCAGTTGAAGAGTAAGTTGTCCTTTCATGTTCTATCAGATGGTGATAGGCAAAATCAAATGGCCAGTTGAGGATCCTGATGAAGATGAAGAATTGGATGTTGAGTCCAAGTGCTGGATCACTGGTTTTCTACAAATGTTCCCTGAAACTGGTAAAGGCAACTTGTTTAAAACAAAGCTATTGCTCACACTGCAACTGCTTGATAATAAAACTGTAAAGTTACAGAATGTATGAAATTCATAGTTTAACTGTATAGTTGCTTTGCAGCATTATGAACAATGAACTAAATGTTTCCTTTACTCCATTTTTGACTTTCTGGCTTCATCAGGTACACTGGCCCAGCTGCTCAAACTCTGGGTTGGCAGGCGAAGACTTCCTCCAGAACTGAAAGCAGAGATCTCTTCCTGCAGCCTCCACATGTTGTGATACTCTGAAGCTGCCAGCTCATTTCCAACGTACACAGATTTTGAGGAAGCACTTGTTTCTGCCATAAATAGTGCACACACTGGTTTTGGACTTGTTTAAGAGTTTTCAGGCAAAGCAGTTTATGGTCCATTCAGTAAGTTTTTAACACATGTATAAATGGCAGTTTTCACATTTTAATACCAAATGTATCCTTCGTCATTTAAAGAAAGTTATCCGTTCTGCATCATCTGCTTTCAGGTCTTTTTGTTCTTTTTAAATATAGTTTTATTTATAAACCAACAATTATAATTTGATATCAACAAAAAAGCTGAACTATGTGACAAACATCATGATGGAGAAAGCTTCAAAGAACAGGGCTTTAAAACTTTCTTGAGGAAAGCAAGCTCGTTCTATTTGTTTTAGTATGCTCAATAAAAAGCCTGGGTTGTACATCAGTCTCCTATGATTGTTAGCATATTTAGCATTGTTAGCGTATGAGTGTATGAGCATATGAGCGCATCTAATTGCATCTGTTAAAGAAATTCTTGGAACTGGCAAAGTACCAAGCTATTCATCTGACAAGGGCCAGCACTGGCCATCACGGGCCAGCTGAATGTCAGGTACTGATGAAGTGTCTCCATGGTGAATGTGATGCCTGTTCCAGTTGATCCCATAGTCTTCAGAAACCTGAACAGAGAATAATATTGGTTAGTGTTTAACTGTCATTTCATTGCACAAGGTATTTGGGACTTTTGTGGTCCTTTTGTTGGCAAGTATTTTAATAATGTTCCCAATGAAATATTGTAAAACAGTATAATTCTGCATAGGTAGAGCAGAAAGTAAAGCAAAAGGTAGCTCTCATGCAGGGTCAGCAACAGTATTATTTTCGTGCTCAAATTGTCCAGGAAAAGGCTTCAATAGCAGCTATGAAGTCGCGACGTTGTGTTCATATGGCCGCAGCCGCATCGCCAAACTCATCGCAAGACAAGGGAAGCCTTTTTCAGATGGAGACATCATAAAACACGGCCTTGTTAAAGTCACCGAAATAATGTGCCCGGAAACAGTGCAGGACTTCCACGACATCAGCATGTCCAGAAATACAGTTGTAAGCGCATTGAAGACTCGTCAGCCAACATTAAACTGCAACGTCACTACCCTGCTTTTGCGCACCGCTTTCTTATCTGCGAGTACACACCGCTGTGCACAGCGCACGCAGGGTCAGTTGATCTCATCTGATGCAGATCTGCTCCTTGATCAAGTGACATTTGTCTGGATTTTTGGCACGAGTGGCGATCGGCACCGCAGCTGGATGGCCCAATTTACATACCCAGCGCAGCTGATACTCACCAGAATAATTTACTAAAATTATATGCACTCCTGTTATTAAGTCCAGTTCAGTCTGTTAATGTTGATAACCGTTTCAAACGGACATTACAGTTTTTTCTGATTGCTTAAGCACATTTTTTGTAACTATTGGCTATTTTTGCAAAACTCTACACACAAATAAGAAAACCTGTCACCCAATTATCAAAACATTGTAGTTCTCTTGCAAAAGCGAACACAGCTAGATTAACTCTTCACAACTTCGTAAAAATGGTGTTTTCGTATCAAACAGTACACACAAGCCATCATCTACTAAGCACACAATGCGCCAACTACACACTGATGGTATGAATACAAAACACATCTGACTTTTGCTTTCTCTGTACACAAGGTAGGCTATGTCAGTTTGAGCTCATACTTTTGTCATAGATCCATAAGCATAGAGGGATCCAAACTTCTGGTACTGGTGTTTATTCACACACATCAAAACAAACACAAGTGTTTATTTCCAAGTAATGGATTATTTGCAATCACCATATTGACTATATGGGTTTCTTGGTCTGCAGTGAACATGCTTCCTCTGCCCCAGCATCTGGTCGTCTAGCAATTCTGTAAAGTAAAAATTTCAGTATTTTTACATCTATGGTATTTTTGTGTTTCTCATTAGCATATGGCAGTGCTACAAGTCTTAGTGCAAAGTGACTGTACTAACCGATTCTGATTTCGAAGTGTCCTTATGATGCTTGCTACACTGTAGCGGCTCAAGTTAGGCTGAACCCGTTGGCCAGCTTCCTTCAGGGTCACTCCATGGTTGATTACATGGTCCACTATTGTAGCTCTGATGTCATCAGCAATTCTATTTCTTACTCTTCTTACCCTTCCTCTCCCCCCTCCTATGTATGTGGCCCTCAGTGAAAAAAGTTTGGACACCCCTGATCTGAAGCTACTTTTAGTACCATCAATGTTAACTTAGACTCTTTTTCTCCAATTGATCTTTCTGAGTTAACTTCAATAATTACTTCCTCCAAACCATCAACGTGTCTTTTAGACCCCATTCCTACAAAACTGCTCAAAGAAGTCCTGCCATTAATTAATGCTTCAATCTTAAATATGATCAACCTATCTCTAATAATCAGCTATGAACCACAGGCCTTCAAGCTGGCTGTAGTTAAACCTTTACTTAAAAAGCATCTCTAGACACAGCTGTCTTAGCTAATTACAGGCCAATCTCCAACCTTCCTTTCATATCAAACATCCTTGAAAGAGTAGTTGTCAAACAGCTAACAGATCATCTGCAGAGGAATGGCTTATTTGAAGAGTTTCAATCAGGTTTCAGAGCTCATCACAGAAACAGAAATGATATATGAGAATGTAGAAGTGAACAAAATGAGTCACTAACATCATCGCTCACCTCTGTGTTGTTTCCTTTCTCAGTAACCTGGGTCTATTTATGTTGTGGTGCTTCCTCCTTTTCTTCTTTACAGAGCAGGGTCACTTATTAGATGTTTCTGTGTCTTTTGATATCCAACATTTCAAAACAAAATGACATTAGAATTGGTGAGCTTGCAATGTTACAGCTTTTCCTCAGCACCTCTTTTGTTTTAGCATTTAATGGATGAAGACAAATATGGATGTATTTCATAAATTATGTAAACAAATATTTATCTATCTATGAAATGTGAGCAGAACCTGGATGAAGATCATGCTGCTGACCACAAACAGAAACGAGACAAACTGAGAATTCACTGCTGCTATAATTTTTCACTGTTAGCAAGTTAATAATGTTAAAGTCTTCTTCAACCTGAGCCAATCACATCACTGGAAATGTGGAGGCAAATTTCTGCAAAGAAACAGCAAGAGTGAAGCTTGTGAAGGTGACCGCCAACCTCTACAGATCTGCTTGTACAGGCTGCAGCTGCTTGTGCAGAATTGGATAAATGGTTAACAAAATTGATATATAGATAGAAATGCTATTAGCACCTGTAGCAGCAGGTGGGACAGATGATAGGGTAGCATGATGAACTTTAGCTTGGTACATGATAACTACAGGCTGCGGTGCAGTAAAGTAAGTCCCGCCCTCACCAACCACACAGTGTGGAGTTCAGCCAGTGAAACACTTCATGTGTTAAACTTGTTAAAGGGGAAGTGATGAAGCTGAAGGCGTCTCGCTGCTGCTCAGACTGATGTTCAGTCGTCATCCAGACACGATGAAGACTCCGTGTGTCTCTCTGCTCCTCGGTGAGTCAAACTCAGAGCTGCTGCTCATTTATTCATCAGCATTAAACTGAATGGAAGCTCTGCTACACACAGCCGGGAATGTGGGAAACTGTGATGCAGGAGCTGGTGTGTTGTAATATTTTAAGGATGCTTGTTTCCAGTCCAGGCATCACTGCCTGAATGACTGTCATGGATCGAGCTGATCCAAATGTAAGTGCAGCAGAAAGTCTTTAGCTTCCCTTCAGTACAGTGGCAGTGGATGTGGGCTGGAGATGCAATGACCTTCGACCTGCAGGTCACTGACCAACCATCTGTGATGGAGGACTCATCTCTGCTGGTGTCCTGCAAGCAAACAATCGGATTCTTTAGAACAGGGGTCCCCAATCCCAGTCCACGAGGGCCGGTGTCCCTGCAGGTTTTAGATGTGTCCTTGATCCATCACAGATGATTTGAATGGATAAATTACCTTCTCAACATGTCTTGAAGTTCTCCAGAGGCCTAGTAATGAACTAATCATGTGATTCAGGTGTGTTGACCCAGAGTGAGATCTAAAACCTGCAGGGACACCGGCCCTCGTGGACTGGGATTGGGGACCCCTGCTTTAGAACAACAACTTATTTGGGTGCGATCGTGGCTCAAAGAGTTGGCCGTTTGTCTTGTAACCGAAAGGTTGCCGGTTCAAGCCCTGGCTCGGACAGTCTCTTCACACTTCACCTACAGCCTACTGGTGATGGCCAGAGGGGCCGATGGCGCAATATGGCAGCCTCTGTCAGTCTGTCCCAGGGCAGCTGAGGCAGACTGTGGTTTGTCTCCACCAGTTTGTGAATGAAGAGTGGAATTGTAAAGCCCTATGAGGGCCCTGAAAAGTGCTATATAAATGCAATGAATTATTATATTATTTACTTAATTAAAACATGTTTTTCTGCATTTGCTATGGAATAGACCTCAGCAATGCAGCAATGCTAGGCTAACACTAGCTAGCTAGCTAGTTCATAAACCTGGAGCTAAACTGAGAGAAGGCACAAAAACAGTTTGAGTAAGAGTAAACATTTACTCACTGAGTCAGTGTATCAGGTAAAGATCCACAGCAGTGACAACAATAATCTCTTGAGCTGAAGATTCTCCAGGTTTGCTCAACATCTTCCAGAAAAAGATG
Organism: Pelmatolapia mariae; assembly: GCF_036321145.2. Lineage (NCBI taxonomy): Eukaryota > Metazoa > Chordata > Actinopteri > Cichliformes > Cichlidae > Pelmatolapia > Pelmatolapia mariae. The sequence goes on along the minus strand of NC_086229.1, from coordinate 4,617,027 downwards.
GCGGCACCATGAACACGCGGACTGATCTGTGAGAGGAGGAGGACGGTAGTGACGTGGCGTTTTCAAACCATACAGTCAAAATTTCCAGCTTACTTAGTTTTTCTAATTTAAGACAACTCAAATAAAGTGAGTTGATCAGCTCTTTGAATAAAAAGTACTGGTAACTTACCAAACCTGAGATCTAATAACAAACTGATGAATTTTGAGTTCAGTCTACTTAATGTTTACCGTTGTTTAATAACAGTTTACAAAAACAATGCCATCAGGTCATGAATTTAAATAAAGATTTTATACACATTAATAATTCTCCAGTACACCAGAGTGACTACACGCTAATAATTATGGTTAAACAAGCAGGAAAAGCATTTTAAAATACTGATTTCAGTGGTCTAGGACACTGTGTACATGAAAAGGTGTAAAACACAACGCCTGCTGATTAAACCATAAACTAGTTTCATTAAAAAACATCCCTTTGACTACATTCAGTGGGGCAGCCTGACTGTGCCACTGTTCTGTATGTGATTGGTCTTTAGAACAAATGTTTCACAGACAAGACTACAGCCTTCCTGGAGGTGATTTCCTTTAAGGGAAAATAGGAATATTAATGTAAATACGTGGAAAAGTACAAACTCCTCAGGAAATAGCATCTCTGTATTACTGCTGCCTCTTTTCACTCACCTTTAAAACCATCTGTGGGAGTGATGGGGGTAGGTACAGGTCTGTATGTGGGTGGATTTTCAACGCTGACTCTTCCATCCACCTTAAAGAGCTCAGCACAGGCCACAGAGAGCACCCTGTTCTAAATATGATGCTAATCCTACTAACTACATGTGACTTCCTGCTGACTTCCACTCGACTGGAAACCAGTGAGGAAACAACCAAATATGTCCAAAGAAAAAACTTGAATGCTGATCATAAACCCTGGAGAACTGCTGCTCAAGACCACTTCAACCTCCCTCCGTGATACTTTAACCTTGGCCTCTAGTCTCCTTCTGCATTGAGACCACTGCTGCTTGTAGCATCTCACTGATCTCTCCGACCGTGGTGTAGATGAGCTGGTTGCAATAGGTGTGGTCCTGCATTCACATCATCTAGTAGATCTGTAAACAGACCTCAACTAAAACATTGTAACTTGTGTACATTTTTCACACACACACATTCTCATCTATGGATGCACAAACAGAGTTTTCAGATATTTTGGTTTACAAGGTTACCAAACTCATTTCACTACTAGGCAGTCTGATTTACAAGTGCAAAATATTTATGAGCACAATTTGAACCAAACCCAAAATGCTGTTCTTCATGTGGGAACTCTGTCTGATCATCTGATGAAACAACGTGGTTTATGTCCTTTCTGACATAAAGCCTGGTGATGTTGGACGTTAGTCACATCAGCTGACTGCAGGCAGAAAAATCTGATTTGGTTGTGGGTTTGGATCTGTGTGTGACAGGGTCTGCTTGTTTGTGACCTCTGACCTTTAGTGACCTCTGCCCTCCTGTTGTAGGTGTGTGTGTGCTGCTGCTGTCTGCACCGACTGTTTCTGCAGGTGAGTTGATGAAGTGAAAACAATCAGTGAGACTCCAACAAGAACACAAATACATTTACTCTGTGTGTGTGTGTGTGTGTGTGTGTGTGTGTGTGTGTGTGTGTGTGTGTGTGTGTGTGTCCTCCAGTGTCTCTGTCTGTCAGTCCAAACCTTCAGCAGTTCTTCAGTGGATCTTCTCCAGTGTATCTGAGTTGTGTTGATGATGGACAGACAGCTGATGGATGGACGGTGAAGAGGACCAGAGGAGGACTCACTGAGGACTGTGGAGCAGCTGGTTCAGAGTTTAGTAGGATTAACAGTTCCTTCTGTCTTCTCTCCACTGGTGGAAATTTCCTGTGTGTAAGCTCATCTGGAGAGCAGAGTGATGAAGTCTCCATCAGTGTCTCAGGTACAGACAGATGTTCCAGCTGTGTCTCTGTTTCTGTCTGTCTCTGTGTCACTCTGTTTGTGTCTCTGCTGGACAGAAGGAGGTGTGATCCTGGAGATTCCTGCACTTCCTGTGATGACAGGAAGTGATGTCACTTTGTGCTGTACACCCAAAGAGGGAGAAAGACGAAAATCTTACTTCATCAGAGATAATGTTACACTTGGATCTGGACCTGAAGGAAAGTGGAATCTCTCTAAAGTCCAGCAGTCTGATGAAGGTCTCTACTCGTGTTCTACTGATATTCATCCACGTTCTCCTCAGAGCAGACTGAGGGTCAGAGGTCAGGACACTGATATCACTTCCTGTTTATAGATACAAACCAGCCTGGTGACCTGATAATGAACTGACTGAACCATCTTCATCATCTCTCCTGCAGATCTCTCTCCTGTAGATCCTCCTCCCACCACAACCTCTCCTCTTCTTCTCACTACTTTCCCTCCCTCCTCTTCCTCGCCACGCTCTTCCTCCTCCTTTCCTCTTTATCTCCTGATCCTCCCTGTAGTCCTGATCCTCCCTGTAGTCCTGGTCCTGGTTGGAGGTGTGGTTCTGTGGAGGAAACAGAGAGGTATGGCTCACCTGGACTAACCAGGTAAACTCATTCACCTGAAGCTCTCTGAGAGTGACAGTCAGACTTTACTCTTGGTGATTTGATGGCCTACTTCCTGTTTCTAACCGAGAAGATGCTCAGAGCTGCCAGCTAAGCTCCACCCTCCATTAAGCGTCGCTCATTCTGGAGGTGAAGGTGTTTCTAATGGTCGTGGTCAGCTGTAGTTGACATTTATCTGGTTTCACATAGATGATGCTTCAGCTGGAGTCACATCTTCATCTGTCCAGTCACAGAGCAGCAGATTCAAATGAAGGATTTCATGAAACTTTTCTGTCTGAGCTCAGAAATACTGACGATCCTGTCCAAGTGATGATGTTTCCTAATGTTTAATGATGTTCAGTGAGTTGTTTCCTCCTGTGCTGATGTTTCTCTGTGTGATGTAGGAGGTCGGGGAGCAGACCTGTGGAGCTGTGGAGGTGACGGCTGTCTGAGACGGAGCGTCTGCCTCTGCTGTGAGTCTCCTTCATGTTTCATGTATTATCTGTGTTTCCACCACTGGAGGGCGCTGTGGGTTATTGATGTGTGGGAACAGTAACCAATCACTGCAGTCTGAATGCTTCTCTTTGGTCATGTGACCATTTGATCTCTGATCAGTGTGTTCTTCAGTTTCAGGCCTGTTTCTGCTGACTGCTGCAGGTGAGCTGATGTTCCTACACCTGTCTGTCCTTATGATGACCTCTGACCTTTGCTGACCTTTAGTGACCTCTGTCCTGTTGCAGGTGTGTGTGTGCTGCTGCTGTCTGCTCTGACCGTTTCTGCAGGTGAGTTGAAGGTAACATGAACTCTGAGGTGATGTAGGTGCTCTGTGGTCACTGCTCCATCATCATGTCTAACAATCCTCGGTCAGCCTCTTCTTCTTCTTCTCTCCTTTATCTGACTGACTGATTACAGCTGATAAATAAAGTTTCAGCTTCTGTTCAGTTTTTCCTGTTTGCCTTATGAGCTGCTGTTTTATCTTTGAACAGCTTTTTAACATTTATTTCTGACTGTAGGAGTTTTCTAATTCTTTTTTTATTGTAACACATTTTTCAAAGTTTATGAAACTCTGAGGGGAATTCAGTCTCTTGGTGTGTCCACACTCACTCAAAGGGCCTTGAACACTAAGAAAAAACCTGTCTTCCACATGAGGAACTACAAAAGACCATAAATCCACAGTTCTAACAATGTAACCTTGGCCTGCAACACCCACAGGTTTGGTTCAGATCTGACCCACAAACATGTACACCTGAGGGTCAAAGGTCAGAGCTGTAGATGCAAGGCTGACCTTCAGTGCAAATTTACTTACAGCAAGATGCCCAAGGCTCTGTGAGGTTATAACAGGCAGCTCTATGTCTACAGTATGCAGGATTCAAAGTACTTCATGATGTAATTTGAGTAATAAAGACCTCCTGACTCCTCCTCTGTGTCCTCCTCTTTCAGGTCCTCCTCTCTCTGAGTCTGTGCTCAGACTCTTCTGCCATCTAGTGGTCTTCTGTCCGTACTGCATCTCCACTGGTCTGCTGCTGTCCATCTGCTGCAGCAGGAAGACACCTAACAAACCGGCCGTCTCCATGGAGATGAGCCAGCGTAATGGAGGAGGTCAGGGACTGGCTGAAGATGGTGATGATGTCACTGATGATGATGACACTGATGATGTCACCACTGAGCATGCCTTCTGAGCTGCAGACTGTGTGTCAGCGTACCAGCATCTGCAGTATTTCTGTATCTTGGTTCCTCTTTTGCTGTGTTGGAGAAAAGTTCTAGTGTTGGTCAATGGTAACTTTATTGTCCCAAACTGGAAATTGGTTTGCAGTATGTCCATACAGAAATATGAAAAACAAACAAACAGACAACCAAACACATCACATACACACACAAGAATAATATAAGTCTGAGAAAACAACCTAGATTTTATCATCAATAAATGTGCAATGGCAACAACACTCATGGTTTAGTGTTATTAACTATGATAATAGCAGTAGGTACAAAAGACAATCTATGTCTCTTTGTCTTCACTGCAGGCACTTTATAACGACGACCTGATGGAAGCAGTTGAAAGTCATTAAAGAGAGGATGATCTGAACACAACAGTACAGAGGTTTCCTTCCTCAGCACCTGCCTGTTATAAAAGTCCACAAGCTGGACCTGAGACCTCCCTCAAACCTGACCAGCCACTTTAACCAGGTTGTTAAGTCTGGTCTTATTATTCAAGGACATATTACTGTACCAGGCAATGATACAGAAGGTTAAAATAGATTCAATTAAACTTTTATAAAAAAGAGTCATCATTTCAGATGAAACATTAAAACCTCTCAACCTCCTTAAAAAGTACAGTCTTTGTTGAACCTTTTTCACTGTAGCAGCAAGATGTGACTCAAAGGACAGAGTCTTATCAAGTACAACCCCCAAATACTTACAACTGTCCACCAGTTCAATGGCTGCACCATTTACCACTGTTAGTGCAGGATGGGGGGATGTCTTCCTGAAGTCAATAACCATGTCCTTGGTTTTCAAGGTGTTGATCTTTAAGAAGGACTGATCACACCACGAAACAAACTCATCCACAACAGGCCCATGGGAATCCTCTTCACCATGAAGGAGTCTTACAATGACTGTGTCATCTGCATATTTAATGAAATGCCTGTTGGCCTGTGTACTGTGACAGTCATTAGTGTACAAAATATACAGTAGAGGAGAGAGACAACAACCTTGTGGTGAGCCAGTAGAAGAGTGCAGCTGTTTGGGGAAACAGCCGTTTACTCTCACACACTGAGATCTGTCAGTTAAAAAGTCTAAAATCCAACCAACGAGATTAAAATCAAGTTTAAACTGGTTAAGAAGCTTATCAACTAAAAGATGTGGCTGGAGTATTAAAAGCTGAAGAAAAATCAATAAATAAGAGCCGAGCATGAGCTTTGGCACCATCAAGATGGCGATAACGGAAGTTTAACAGAGTGACCACTGCATCATCAACACCTCTACGAGGCCTGTATGCAAACTGTAGAGGGTCTATGAGCTTCTCTACTTGCTGCAGGATCTCCTTCCTGACAAGTTTTTCAAAGGACTTCATCACTGAGGATGTTAGAGCGACAGGCCTAAAATCATTTAATGATGTAGGTTTTGTGGTCTTAGCAACTGGAGAGATAATTGATTTTTTCCATACCTCTGGAATCTTCTGTTGCTGAAGTGATAAAAGAAAGATATAATAAAAAATACTGCATAATTGCTCAGCCCATGTTCTAAGCACCTGGCCACATATATTGTCAGCGCCTGGACTTATTTTAGTCTTACTCATTTTAAAAAGATTTTCCACCCTTCTTTCATCAGAGAACAAAGCTGGGGGGGGGGGGGCTCTGGTGCTCCCTATTAAGGAATCAAATGAATCAAGGGAATCAGCTGGTTGTCTAACTGAGAGTCTGAACTAAAACCAGGGAGACGTGTCTTATTACAGTCCCTGTAACAGTGACCAGTCAGTATGTCTTAGTTAGGTTTGAGTTTATCGCTTCATCCCTGTTTCCTGTGTAAGTCTGTCCTCTGTGTAAAGCACTTTGAATCACCTTGTTGTTGAACTGTGCTCTATAAATAAACTTGCCTTGCCTGTCTGTATTGTGCTTCCTGTCCATTCTCCCAGCCCATCACGTGCGTCTCTTCCCGTTGCCACCTGCTGACCACCCTGCGCTACTGCATCTGATTCACAAACAACAAACACTTGGATATAATGTTTTTAAGATGGTGCACAGGTGTATCCATGGTTAACATGACTGTGTACCCAGGTAAGATGTGGGTTAAACCTGAAGTTACCAGTGTAACCACACATGCTGGAGTCAAACAGGTCACATGAACAGCTACCTGCAGTAAGTTATTCAAGGTCAGTTTGGAAGTTGGGTGATGATGGAATATCATGTTTATTTTTGAGTGTTATTATGTGTTGTATTTTTTCTGACTTTGCTGCCATGATGCCAGGTCTGTCTTGGAACTTACACTGTGATATCTGTCATGGTCCTGCGTTTTTTGACCAAGCACTTTAAGTCCGTATTATGGTTTATGTTGAAGGTTCACTGAGTTAGTCTCTCACCCTCTCTCCTCCTCTGTGTCCTCTCTTCCTCCTTTCCTCCGTCCTTGTCAAACTCAGGTGTCAGTCTATGTCTCACTGTTTCCTGTTTTTTTTTTTAAGTCTTGTGTTCGATGTCTAGTGTGTTGAGTTTTGTTCCCCATGTCTCGTTAGTTAAATCGTGTTTTGTTCCCTCGTTTGTCCTCCTGTGTATTTATGTCTGCGTTTCCCTCTGTCCTGCGTCGTGATCTCCCTCATGGCTGTTTTTGAGTTCAAGTCCTGTCTGCGAGTCTACATTGGGCCCAGTCCTGCCTGCTTCACAGCCAGTTCATGACAACATCAATGACCTTTTTACCTGGATAAATAAAGGATTAATAACCTAACACTGAGGAAGGGTTAATATAGTTTTAGATTCTTAGGTGCAATCAATAGTTGAATGGACATTACAGATATTTTGAATGTGTCTCACCCTCGTATAACATTTGGTTCCAGTCACACTGTGAACCTGGTTTTAAAGGTTTCTATTGAACATGTGCTTGTTGGTCCATGAGACCAGGCTCCTGGGTGTAAACTTAGACAGTAAATTATCCTGGACAGAACATATTATTATGACTACTACTAAAATGTAAAATGATGTTCATGTGCAAAAGTTTGGACCCAAATTAAAATGTAGGATAAAGACTAATAGAAAACAAAGATAACCCAACAGTCATATGGAGTGGAGCGAGCAAGTGCTTTGAGACTGTGGGAAAGAAAAAGAAACTGTCCAGCTGGGGAAACAGGATGGCTGGATGATGTTGAGGAGGACGCATAGCCTCAAACAGACGCCCCTGGTACAACACCAATTATTAACAAGTCCAGTAAAGTACGGAGTTGTGCTCTGGACATGAAGACAACAGCAGCAGCTTTTTTTAACTACAGAGCTGATCTGATCTTATCAGCAGTTCCTCTTCTGCTTTAAATGCATCTGAGCTACAGAAGAAGACAACAGGAAGTGATGAAACTGGAATCCGAGGCATCTCGCCGACATCCAGACACCATGAAGACGGCTCCGCTGCTCTTCTTCGGTGAGTCCCTAAATCATTAATTGTCTCGGAGTGTGAGACACACCATAGCTGCCCTCTGAGCAGGTTCTGTTGGAGGGTTTCTGTGGTCACGCTGTGACCATTAGTTACTGCATAGCTGACAGTAAACAGTCCTTCATGTAATCTGACTCCATGTTCACTGGATGATGCTGGAAACAAATTCTGTGACATGTTTGAATGAAAGCTGAAGATGATGTGAGTCGCTGGCTGAGATCTCTGTGTGTGTTTCACACAGTGCCGAGGCTTCATCATCCTCCTGAGCACAGTCTTGTTCCAATCCAACAACCTGTTCTGAATGTTTGTCCCACTGAGGTGATGAGCGTCCCAGCTCCCCTTCTTTCCAGGACTACTCTGAAAATGGTCACAGACAGGGACTTACATAAAAATGAGAGAATAATCCACTCAGCAAAGTGAAATCAGGAAAGATGATCATAAAGAGAACTGTTGTTCAAGAACACTTTAAAAAATTATAAGAAAGTTTGCGCTATGATAAAAAAGCGAGGGGTGGCTTAAAATTTTTGAACAATGCTGAAAATCAATAAATCTTTTATTAATTAATGAATGAATTATCATGTAGCTCATGTTGTAGAGCAGGTCACCTATAAACCAGAAGGTTAATGGTTCAATCCCAGTGTGCTCCAGTCTGCTACAAGCCAGATATAGCCCTCTGCACCTGTCTGCTGCTATAGCAGAGCTGCAGACCATCAACATCAACATATAGCAGATATATTTGACTTTTAGTGACCTCTGACCTCCTGTTGCAGGTGTGTGTGCTGCTGCTGTCTGCACCGACTGTTTCTGCAGGTGAGTTGATGGAAGTGAAAACAATCAGTGAGACAACAATACGAATACATTTACTCTGTGTGTGTGTGTGTGTGTGTGTGTGTGTCTGTCTGTCTGTCTGTCTGTCTGTGTGTAAATGTCTGTGTGTGTGTGTGTATGTCTGTGTGTGTGTGTGTCTGTCTGTGTATATGTCTGTGTGTGTGTCTGTGTCTGTGTGTGTATATGTCTGTGTCTGTGTCTGTGTGTGTATATGTCTGTGTCTGTGTCTGTGTGTGTATATGTCTGTGTCTGTGTCTGTGTGTATATGTCTGTGTCTGTGTCTGTGTGTATATGTCTGTGTGTGTGTCTGTGTCTGTGTGTATATGTGTGTGTGTGTGTCTGTGTCTGTGTGTGTATATGTGTGTGTGTGTGTCTGTGTCTGTGTGTGTATATGTGTGTGTGTGTGTCTGTGTCTGTGTGTCCTCCAGTGTCTCTGTCTGTCGGTCCAAACCTTCAGCAGGTCTTCAGTGGATCTTCTTCAGTGGATCTGAGTTGTGTTGATGATGGACAGACAGCTGATGGATGGACAGTGAAGAGGACCAGAGGAGGACTCACTGAGGACTGTGGAGCAGCTCCAGGCTTTGGGAGGCTTCTTGGTTCCTACTGTGTTGTGGATCTTTCTGCTCCCAGTGAAACTTTCTGGTGTGAGGACTCCTCTGGACAGCAGAGTGACAGAGTCTCCTTCAGTGTCCAATCAGACAATGTCTCTGTCTCTGTCTCTGTGTGACTCTGCTCTCATTAACTCTGTTTGTCTCTGCTGGGCAGATAAAAGTGTCATCCTGGAGATCCCTGCACTTCCTGTGAGGACAGGAAGTGATGTCATTCTGCGCTGCAGACAGAGGAATGGCGCCACAGTCGCAGCTTATTTCTTCATTAAAGGAAGTCATCATGATCTTGAACCAGAGCACATCATCACTAATATCATGCAGGCTGATGAAGGTCTCTACTGGTGTTCTACTGATGTGGGTGGAAAGTCTCCTGAGAGCTCTCTGAGGGTCAGAGGTCAGAACACTGACATCACTTCCTGTTTAAAACCTGATGTAACATTGTGACCTGATAATAAACTGACTGAACCATCTTCATCATCTCTTCTGCAGATCTTCCTCCTCCTCACTGTCCTCCTCCTCCAAGCACCTCCACAAACGTTGCTCCTCCTGTAGAAACTGCTCTTACGTGTCCTCCCTGTCCTCCTCCTCCCTCTCTCCTGGTCTCAGTTGCACCACGTCTGGTCTATTGGCTTCTCCTGGTTCTGGTTCTGGTTGTGGTTCTGGTTCTGTTCCACCGCTGGTGGAAACTTAAAGGTAGTTCTCACTCACCTGATATGAACAGGAGTAATCTGATTACTGTGCTGACCTTCTGACCCTACATAAATGAACTGACTGGGTCACCTCTGTCCAGATCAGTGGGTTTTACTCATCCAGACATGCAGTCATGGTGGGTTTAAATGTATACTCGAGTGATGCTGCTCAGTGATTCTTCAATTTCCTCTGTGACCTTTCAAAATAAAATGTGTATTTGGGTTGCCCCTGACACATAAAGCTATATTTTGTCTCAGTTTATTCTTTTAGTGTGGAAGATGTCACAATGTAGTGTAAAAAGAATAAATTGGTGACATTACATTTCATCAGCTTTCAGTTCTTTAGGATTTATCGTAGAGCGAGGCAGAAGTGCTCCAGCTGATTCCTAGAATAAGTATATTATATAAAAACGTTTCTTCACAGCGTCCATCATATCCAGCACAGAGTACTTCAGTCTGTAATAACATGTTAGTGTCAACAAGCTAAATGATTGTCTTGGAAAAGCAAAAAACTCTAACAAGCTAATCTTCTCAGTAAGTAACACTTAGCATAAATGTTTAATAATGTTGTAAACTAATAAGTTACTTTTGAAGATAATGTCTCCCAACATTAGCTAAGACAACAAGGACCACAAAGATAAGTCCTAAACACAGATTTCACCCATACTGAGGGTCACCATAATCATGTTCATGTGTTTCCTCCTCCTCTCTTTACAGGAAGTAAAAACCCGTCTCCTCCTCCTGAGGATGTGACCTACACTGATGTCACGACCAATCAGAGAGCCAACAGGAGAGGTAGGCTGTCACAGTGTGCTGTCATCAAAGACAAGCATGTTATCTAACCACATACTGTACTCTTTAAATCTATGTTAAAAGGAGTGAAGGCTGAAAACTACTGCCTCTATGAATGTCTGTAAATCTGTGTGTGTTCCAGACAAACATCCTGCTGATCCACGAGCCGTCTACTCTGCTGTGAGGACTCAAACTTCAGGTACAAATGAACAGAAAACAGGTGCTGATGATGATGCTGATTATTATTATTATTATCATTATTACTATTCTAATATTCTGTTATTGTGACTCTTAGTTTTCCCCTTCGGCGTGTCTGTTTCCACAGTTAGCTTTGTGTCATCAGTATGTTCATCAGGGATATGTACAAACTGTGAGCATTAAACACAGGAACATGCAGGCAATCCAAGTTACCTTCTCAGATAACTTTATTCAGTAGAATTGTACTTATATCAGACTAGCTGTACAGGGGTGTGTTCTGTTAGAAATGTGAGAAAAAGAAATGGATTTTAAGACATCAAGCTGTCTCAGAATCAGACGTTTCTGTAGATGTCACGGTTGGCTGTGTGGCAGGCATGGGTAGGACCCAAACACAGGACTCGGAGGCAGCAGAAATAAAGTAGCAGCTTTATTGCTGATTTACTAAACTCAAAGTCAGGTACAAAGAAACATTAAAAGAAGCAAACAAAAGACAAACTAGAAACTAAGACTGTAACACCCAGAAACTCTCGACTAGTAGTGATGGCCCGTTTGAAGCCGAAGCGCACGTGTAGAAAAAAAGAATTCAACACACTGCTTCAGAAACACTGTGCCGAGGTTTGGTTTGAACAGAGTCACGTGACCAATGACGTCCAAATCTTTAGTCAGCACGCCACTGCTTCAGTACCTGATTCAGTCTAAGGAGCTTGGAAAGAAAAGCATCTGAACTTTATGTTTCTTGAAGACGTTTCATCCAAGAAGCTTCTTCTGCTCTAAGAGTAACTAACTTTAGGTCCTTTGGGAGGGTCGTGGACCCCCTGTTGATCCTCTACCTAATCACACGAGCAAGACTGTAATCAGCTGGATGAGTGAGAACCTTCACAGACATACCTGATTCAGTGGTTTATAAGGCATCGACTTTGTGTAAAAGAGAGCGAATCAGTGTGCAGCATGATCAGATACATGGAGCAGGAAGAGAGGACCAACCAAACCAGTTCATCAAAAATTCTGCTCCCAGCTCTCAAATGTACATAAGAAATACACAGTACATATATATTATATATAAACGTACCTGTCCACTGGTTCATTACATAATCATGTGGAGGCAGTGTTATAACAACATGTTATAAGATTGTTGTATAATATTTAGGGCTGGGTGTCGTCACTGATTTCTAGAATCAATTCCATTCGATTCACAAGGTCCTGAATCGATTCAATCTATTTGATTTGAATCAGGGAAATTTTGCCTTAGACATAAATATTATCATTCTGATCACTAATCAGTACATATCCATATTTTTGTATCTATAGAAACTAAGCTGACATTGTGAGACTTGATCAGAGGTGTGAGCATCACAGCAGATGTCTTTGTGTCAAAGTAACTGAGGATAAAACAGAAAAACATGAAGCAGATTTTCCTGTTCTGGCTTTTTATAGCAGATAATCTTAAAAATATTCTGCAGTAGAAGGAAAACTGAAGAAAACCATGAATCAACATGTGAACATTACCTGATGCTGCTGAAGTGAAGCAAAGTTACAGAGGTTTGATTACAGACACAGCTGAGAGTTTGTAATCTGTCATCATTTTAAAAGGTTTAAATTTCTTCAATATTAAACAGCAGAAATAAGACTTTCTTGTTGGAAGTCAGTTAAATTTAAAACAAACAAACAAACAAACTGTGTCCGACGGTGCTGCCAGTGCGGGCAGTTGTGTTGTGTTGCGTAAAAGGACCCAAATGCTGGCAAAAGCTGTGCTGCGAGTGAGCTTTATTGACTGAGTGTAAAAGTAAAACAGGAAATTCACAAACACAAACTCAGGGACATGAACAGAGCACTGGGGGAGGACACAGGTAGGTATACACAACACTAAACACAAAACCCCTAAGAACAAGAAAACAAGAATGAACCCAAAACATAAGATGATACCAATATAAAACACAAAAGGCTGGGTCTAACACCCCAGGACCATGACAGGCGCTGTACATAACAGTAGACTGGTGTGTAATAGGCAAGCGAATAATACAGATAACACAGATTTTTAGACGGGAAACTGTTCTAGAAGTACACTGAGAGAGAGAGAGAGCTGTGCATGAGTGTGATTTTATCGTGGTGGAAGCAAAACAGCAAAAGGAAGAAGGAATTCATGACGATGTTTATGTGAAGCGTAGTTTGGATCTTCTTTGGCTGCTGGTTCAGTCAATTTTGGTTGGAGAGAGATGAAACCTGCAGCTTCAGAGTCTAGCGCAAAAAAAGACGTAAACACGGAGCACAGACCCGCTGACGCATCAGGATCTGTGAGCTGTCGGCTTTCAGCTCCAACAGCGTGTCGTGAGAAAGCCACATCTCACTGATTCTGATGCATCGGCGGGTCTTTGCTCTGTGTTTACGTCTTTGTTCAGAATCCGTGTAGCTGCTCTCATTTACTGTTTTAGCTGTTTGGTTGTTGTCGACATTTTGTGAGGTTAAACCTGAGATTCTGGCGTTTCTGGTTAAAAATAAATTTATATTTAAAAATCGATTCAGGATTGTAATGAATCGATATCATGTTATCCAAGCTAGAATCGATTTTAATCAGAAAATCGATAATCAAAACCCACCCCTTATAATGTTATATATGTTATTTATTTCATTAATAAAAAACATTAAGAAGTCACAAGCAAAAGGACAACACAGCAATACACATGTTGAAGCAAGGAAGGTTTAATTCATCTAAGTTATTTATTATGAAAATAGACATGACATCGTTTTTTTAATGGTCAAAGCACCATATGAGCCCGATATCTGACAGAACTGTCACATGATATCAAACAGAAACAGCTCTGCAGAGCGGTCACTCATAATGAAGCAGTTACAGGGAGCTTGTAGATTCGGTTGCTGTTCATATGTTTGTCCAGCAGATGTCACCAAAGAGGACAGTGTTGAAAAGCTTCAAAATATTAACCCTTTTTAATCCAAGCTTCAGCACTTCAGAAAGCTTCATTTGGCCATCACTAACAACTAGGCATAAGTGAGGGAACAGCCATGCAAACACACAGCTAATGTGGACAACGTGGCAACAGGATGACAGAGGACTTAAATACACAAAGTTAGCGTTTGTGTAAGGGGATGGAAACCAGAGGGAAAACCCTAACACCAATGAAGGCCACATAAATGCATTGGTCACTTAATAAAGTTGTTCCTCTTTACTTTTAAGTGTTGCTGAAGTTCCTGAGTTGTTAGTTTCTCATCCTCTGTGTATATACATATCTAGAGATAGATATAATACATCTCTCTGTCGCCATGACTTTATCTCTGTATCTATCTCTCTGAAGACAAAGACAGTCTAACTAAAGGTCAATCTGTATAACTGCTCCTGAGGGTTTTTCATGTTTGGAGTAGAATAAAGGGCCATGGTCCAACTGATGTTTAACCAGTATTTTAATCTTCTTTTCACCAGCAAACACCTTGGAAAAACTACGTTTAAATAAGAAATGAAAACACAGCAAAATAAAATTACAACTCAAATACAAGCGCCATACTCAGGTCCACCAGTAGGTGGCAACAACACAACATAGGAACCAGATTAAACACCTCATTTTGAACATTGCAATCACATAATAATTACATTTCAATGCGACAGCTACAACCTGCTTCAAGAATATGGAAACAAACTTTATGAACAACTGATTAAACTTGTCCCGATCAAAAAATTCAACTATTTAAAAAAAAAGAAAACTGCAAATCTTAAAATAATAATAATAATAATAATAATAATAATAATAATAAACATGAGCTTGAGGACTGACAATCCTCACAGAGCAGCTTGTCTGTAGATATCGGCTGTGACCGAACTCTGTCTCCAGTCACTCCATCCATCTCTCTGTCTTCAGGTCCTGAGGACGTCGCTTTTGGTCAGGTGGTCATCAAAAGCAAGAAAACAGCTGGCAAGAGGAAAGGTAACCATAGTAACCACCATACTGACACAACATGGCACTCACCATAAGTCAATTCAATTTTATTTATATATTGATATTGATTTATTTATATATTGATATTGATTGATTTATATATTGATATTGATTGATTTATATATTGATATTGATTGATTTATATACTGGGATTGAATGGCTCGTAGCAATGGGACAGACACCCAGGGAGTTTTTAGGACTTCCTGATAATAATGAATTACAGTTGTCCAGCCTGGAAGTAATAAATGCATTACTTCTAGGCTGTGTGTGTTCAGAACAGCAGCTGCTTTTACTTTGGCATACATAATAATCTGCACTGACTCAGAGGTGTGTGTAACAGAAGCAGAGTATCCATGAATCCCTGTGTGTGTTGTACACTGTAATTTCTGCAGAGGCCTGTAGGGGCAGCGAGGAGCACCACTGAGCTAACTTGGAAGATATAAACATGTGAAACACATACAGGTGTGTGATACTCTAACCCTGTGTGTGTGTGTGTGTGTGTGTGTGTGTGTGTGTGTGTGTTACAGAGCAGTCAGCTGATCCATGTGCTGTGTAATCATCAGTCAGAGCAGGTAACATTCACACACAGGTGTGTTAGTAAAGGTCAGAGGTGAACAGCTGACATCAGTGGTGTTTGTCTCTGAACAGGAAGCTGAGGACACACTCGGTCTGATGGACGACCTTCATCCTTCACTCTGCTCCTCTTTCAGAGCCTGCTGAGGCTTCATCAGTTATTCCTGAATCTTAATTAGTCAGTGTTGATCGTGGAGAAGCAGATTTGTACTTTGAGTATTAGTTTTGCTGTTTTCATTCTTCTACAAACATGTGAATGACTTTAAAGGATCCATATACATGTAATGAAGAAAGGACCTGTGTTTAATAAAAGTTTGTTTCCAACATCCCAGATTGGTGTCTGTCTTTGTTACATCTAACAGCCTGTGTCAGTCAGTCCCTGTGAGGTCCTGATGTGTCTCAGAGCTGAGTCCTGTAGTCCTGGGTGATTTGATAATGGAGCTGCTGGTTGGTACTTTGCTGTCCTAAACACATCAGAGTCAGTCAGAGACTTCCTGACCCTCTCACAATCAGCAGCTGATGCTTTTCCCAGTGTAACTTTAGTATGTTTAATGGAGGTATGCATGGCTTTACCTTCATACTGTGAATAATGTCAGACTGACAGTTCCTCTCAGCTGTGCTGGTCACTCTGATCATCCCGGCTGCTGCCTTTGGTCTGTTTGTGTACTGTGCATATAAAAGGATGAAGGACAGAGAAGGTGTGTGTATGTTTTATAATGTGTGTGTGTGTGTGTGCGTTTCCACAGAGCAGACCAGGAAGTGGAAGCAGCAGCCATCACCTTCAGCTGTAACTCAGTAACACCACAGTCACACATTCAGTTATTGTGTTCATCTTATCAATAACAATAATGAATCCTGTCTGGATGCGTGCTCAGTCATTCAGGTAAGTATCTCCCAAACACTGCTGGACTCTGTGGCCTCCTTTCATCTTTCTCACAGCTCAGAATCTGCTGAGGAACTTTGCATCAGCTCATCTTTCATCCATGTACAACACTTTGGTAGCAGAGCCTTGAACTCACACTGATGGAGCACATTAGAGGCATCACCCACATCCTGAAGGTTTAACACAGAGCTGCTCTTGTAGATCTGAACTGGCAGGATTTGTCTGATAGTGACTGAGGTCACATGACTAATGTGAGCATCACAGCCCTTTTCCAGGATCAGCTGGTCTGAGCAGCTTCAGTGATTCAGAGTCCTTATATGGAGAGCAGATGCTCTGCCACCAATCACAGAGCTGTTCCTGAGGTCTGGTGTTCTTCTACAGCTGAGCTGTTACTGACTCTCCACTTTGACCAGCAGCTCACTAACCACCTTCTTTCAGCACTTACTGCTGTGCTCTGGGGAATCAGTCCAGTAGCAACAAATATTATTTTTCTCTGAGTAGCAGCTCATTGCAGCCTTAAATGGGGATCAAGATGGCGCCGGTGTACGTGGCTGCTCGTCTGTGGCTGTCAGTTTTGTTTGTTTTTGTTCCTGTCATGTGACACTCAGGAGATCTGCTCTCTACTGGTGTACGATCGCCAATCGCTTCTAAATCTCTGAAGTTCAAAACACAGATCCGTTTGCTAACGGAGGACAGAATTCCTGGTGCCCGCTGCTGTCACAAATCCCGACCGGCCTATGCCGTGCTGTCATGCTACCTCCCGGGTGAAGGCGTCGGGGTAGGCGCAGTGGCTGCTGGTTAAACTCAAGCTCTCCTTGGTGCAGCATCTCACTGCAGTCAGAGGAATACACAGATTATTTCCTGGAGTTTTTGTGCACCGACGTTTCCTGGACCCTGTGGATTCCTGCCTCATCCCCGTGGTTAGCCAGGATGATGCCATGACCCCTGTCCTCCTCGGCTGTGTGCGCCAGGCAAACCTTGACAAACAGAGGCCGCTGTGTCGGGCTCCCTGTGCCGCTGGGGCTCATACCTCATCCCCGGCTCCTGTCAGGATTGGGCTGGTAAACGCCAGATCGCTGGTGAACAAATCTTTTATTCTGAAGGAGTTATTCACTTCCTGGAAACTGGACTTCATGTGTGTCACTGAGACTTGGCTTAACACTGGTGGGTCCAGTACTTTTACCAGCAGGTTGTTCCTATTTTAACACACCAAGGACATCAGGGAGAGGAGGAGGTACGGCGGCTGTTTTTAAAAGGATTTTAAATGTAAACAGTGTTTTACAGCCCTCGTCTTCCAGCTTTGAGCTCACGTGTTTTGAAGTCAGTCGCTCAAACTCTGCTCTTTGCTGTTATTTATCTTCCCCCTAAATACAATAAGAACTTCATAAATGACTTTGCAGAATTGCTAGCTGGGATTATATCCAACTACGATCATGTTCTTATTGTGGGAGATTGTAATATCCATGTCTGCTGTCCTGACAAACCTCTGGTGAAGGAGTTTTTAGGCCTTATTGACTCTTTTAATCTGGTCCAGTCTGTACCTGCTTCCACACATGAACACGGACACACACACTGGTTTTATCACACAGTCTACCTGTGTCTGACGTGGAAGTGTCTGACACGGCCTTCTCTGACCATATGGCTGTATTATTTGATGCTGTGTTTTCACGCAGTTCAGACCAGCGCTCCTGTTCGCCGCTGTCGGATTATTAACCCTTCCACTGCTGCCCAGTTCTCCTCTGCTTTTAGCCAGCTGTTTGTCCCCGCTGATCTCACTCCCTTGGACACAGAGGACCTCAGCTCCTGGTTTCAATCTTCTTGCCTAACTATCCCGGACTCTGTGGCACCATTAAAAACCAGGAAGCCCAAGGCTAAAACTGACCTTGGTTTAATGACGCCACTCGGGCTGTGAGGAGGGAGTGTCGTAGAGCTGAACGCAGATGGAAGAGGGACAAACTGTAGGTGTCTCTTCTAAACTTAAAGGACTGCTGACGCCTCTAACACAATACAAAATGCTGCTGCACGAGTTTAACTGGAACTCCCAGTTAAAGTCCCATCCTGGCTTCTCTCCATTGGCGGCCTGTATATGTTAGAGGTCATTTTAAAATTCTGTTTGTTTTTAAATTGCCCCACCCTGACCCTAACCACCCCCCAAGTTTCTCAGGTCAGCTGACCAGCTGACCCAGGTCCAAGAGGAAGATCAGAGGGGGCGGGGCCTTCTCTACTGCTGCTCCTAATCTGTGGAACAATCTGCCCCAGCACATTTTCTGAAAGTGCTTCAGAATAAATTGAGTACTTACAGTGTTACTGGTTTTGACTAATAGCTGCTAGAATCTCTGCAGACCCTCAGTAGCAGCCTGAAGCAGAAGAATTAGTTTAAGTCTCCTTTATGTCTCTAATGAAGAGCTGACAGATTACAACACACTGCACTAATTCATGCACAACTTTCACCGATTAAATAAATGCTTGTTACAGTTCAAAGTCAGTACTGCCTGTATGTTTGACAGAGGAAAGCAGCTGTTTGTGCAGCCTCACACATCAACACACAGACAAACACTGAGAACAGGAGCTGCTGGTTACACAGCAGAGGACACGATGGACCATCAACCTCACTCATGTCTGTAAACCTCAACAATAATAGGTGCAACGAACCTTTGGCAGGAGAACATACAAAGACATGATTTGTTAGCATTTGTAGCATATAATTTATCACAGATTGGACTGAATTTGCAGTGCTGTGTGTTTCTTCTCAGCAGTGCACACAGTGGGAATATTTAGTCTCATATACCACACCCATTTTATACCACACTCAAATGATTCATGTGTTAATTATGTAATAAATACCCGTGTCTTCTTACACAGTGCTGAACAACAGAGCAGCATCCACATTACATCATGGAACAGTAACAGTGACCTTTTTTATCTGTCTATGTTCTTCTCTGTTTTCTCTCAGGTCCTCTGCCAGAGGTGGTGAATGTGACAGATGCAGATGAGTCTGTGCTGCTGCCCTTTACAACCACAGCTGACCTTCCTCAGGACGTCACAGTGGAGTGGAGACTCACTGAACCCAAAGAGAGGAAGGTCCACGTGTATGAGAGTGGAAACAATCAGTCACACAATGAAGACCAGGTTTACAGAGGTCGCACAGAGATGGATGAAGATCCACTGAGAATTGGAGACTACAGTCTGACCCTGAAAGACCTCCACCTCACTGACACTGGAGTCTACACCTGCACTGTCTTCTCTCAGAAAAATTATGGTTCTTAAATGGTTCTTCAGATGTCTTCATGGTTCTTTAAGAACCATCATACGTCAAAGAACCTTTTTATTTTGTAGATGGTTCTTTAGGTATTACAAATGGTTCTTTAAAGAGCAAAAGGTTCTTCATCCTTAGCTATCTAAGTTTGATGGTGTAAAATGGCATAAATATTTATTCACTATAATGAGGGTGTGAATTATACTGTGTGTTTTGTTTGTGTGCATGTGTGTGCGAAGGGGGCGGGCGGGTTACCTGGTGATTATCCTTTAAGAGCAGATGGTAGGAAACTGAATATTCAAATAAAAGTTAGAAATACTTGCTTAAAAATATACTGGTGGCAGGGGTGGGGGCCAAAGCCTAAAGACCCTACCCCCCCCCACACCCCCAACCCCGCAAACCCACTGATCACAAATAATGTGGTAATAGAATATGGAATTTATTATTAAGACGTTTATGAATATGGTGAGTTAACAAACAGTAGACACAATACACACAATCAAATACTGTACTTTAGTCTTAAGTTTTAATAAAGTATTATTATTTTCTGCTTCAAGGCATTACTTTTGAGATTATTATACATATTAGAAAATATAGCATAATGATAATACTAGTTATTGTAAACTTTACAAACCACCCAGCAGTATGTAAAGTCAAATTATAAAATACAAGTAAATAACAATTGCACAACAGAATGTCAATGTGTTCATTACCAACACACCTACTTAGTTTTGACAAAGCACACTGCTGAGGTAAATGATCTGAGTACTTGTTCATCACTGAGCAATTTATTAATATGTGTTTCGAGCCAACGTGCAGTTTACGTTGTGTCCACTCAAAAGGACTCCAATCAACCAGCGCCCCCTGTGTCCAAGTGCCACAGCCTACAGCCAGACTAACCTGTGACACATCTGCACCACGTTTGAAATCGTTTCATGCACAATGCATTTGCAACTTTCTACTGTCTCTGTTTTTGTGTCTTGCAAATAAACCTTTAAACTAAATGAAATGATATCATGTATTTATTTTTGGCCTACATCAGTAAGAAATGCCAAATTATATACACAAAGTTATAGAAATCACCACTCCTGTTGTTCATCATGATTTTAATATTTTTGTTTTCCATAACACAGAAATACATCTTGAACAAATATATGACACATTCATATTTCAGTCTGTCTGTGTCTTTTCCCTGGAAATGAACATTTTCAGCCAATATAGGCAATCCATCAACATGGCTGGAGAGAGTTGGTAGTTATTTACAGTCTGTATAAGTGTGGTTAATCCAATAAACATTTGTAAGGAGATGGCAGTTACTGTGAATTTACAGCAGTTACACAGTGATTAGTAATAAACAGAGCCAGTGAGAGTGAGTGGATTTAAGAAAGTGAGTGACTCAGGTGTGTCAGTTGGTTTGTCCTGTGTTTTTGAGTCTGGCGGAGAGTTAGAAATCTTTTGTTTCAAAGCTAAGTTAGGAAGAGTCATGGTTTAATTTCAAAAACTTGCATATGATCTTCAATTTGTAGCAGATCCACTGACTATCACATAGCAGCTGGAGCAGTCTCACATGAGGTCAGTCCACTGCTGCCACCTGTGGCTAAGTGCCATAGCTTACTACTGGATTAACTTGTGACACCTGCTTCTATGACCACATTGAGTAGAGGCTGAGTGGCTGCACTTACCCCTGGTGCATATATATCATTATATGGCACAGCCCTATCCACTGGAGGGCCAGGGTCCTGACACCAATGAAGTAACCAATCACATTGAGACCCTGGCCTCCTTTAGGCTCCGCCTCAGGCCAATCAAAAGTCAAAGTGATCTGCAGAAGCTAAAATGACCTTTGCTAGCAGATTAACTGTACAAGCGTAACACTGCTGCAGCGCGAGCAGAGCAGAAACCTCTTTGGGTTTTGGCTTCTTTGTGCACCTGGCTGGAGTGCTGCACTGACTTTATGCACGAGGAATTTAATTATTTGCTTGAATAATGTGTTATTTTTCTTGCATGGGACTTATGATATAAAGATTATTTCATATTTAACACAGATTACTGGAACAATGAGCTCAGAGCTCAGTGAGTGAGGACATGTAGGGTCACATGACCTACCCGTGCAGGTATGAAACTATGAACCTGGTTTAATTCTTGGCTCTGATCCTCATCCTAGTTCCAGCTGATCGATCACAGATCAGAGAACCGATCAGTCTGTTTGTAGGATATTGATCAGCTGTCACAGCTGGGATAGACTCCAGCATCAAACCCACCGACCCACGTGAGTGTCTGACTGTCCTCTGTGTCCTCAGGAACAGGAACCATGAAGATGTTCCTCTGATGGAGGTTCAGTCAGTTTGATGGGTCACAGAGGAGGAGGAGCTGGTGATGAAGAGCAGCCTGTGTGTATTTACAGTATCTGTTGTGTATTCAGCCCTGAGGAAGATGAAGATGCAGCTTTGCTTTGGCCTTCCTCTGCTAACAGCTAACAGCTAACAAACCACAGCCAGATGTTCTGCAGCTGTTTGTCTAACATTACAAGTTTATAAAGATGATGAGTGTGTTTCTGCTGTTCTGATGGATCTCCACAGAGCGTCCTGACTCTTTGTCACATGTCAGCTTCATGTGGGTCAAAGGTCAAAGCTGCTGACTGTCAGGAAGCTTCAGACAGACATCATGAAACACCCCCTCTGACCTCAGAGCTCCAATCAGAGCAGGAAGGAGGCGTGATGGAGGCCCTGAGGCCACACCCACACTTCCTGTCAGTCCCTCTGATTGACAGCTGCCTCCATCAGTATTGTGGAGGTATGTAAAGACGACAGGAGAGGTCTCAGTGTCTCACTCCAACTTTATTAACTGACCCAGCAGAACCTCACATGCAGAAAACGCCAAAATCTCCACCCCAGCACTTCCCTTCAACTTGGGTGTGAGTGGAGCCACCTGGTGGTCCGCCACAGTATCATACATATCCATATCATTACCCTGAGATCACTGATGTTGGTGTCACGACTGGGGCAGCAGCCGTGTGATGTGTGGAAGGAGGACTCAAATGCAGCACTTATTCAGATGTGAGGGTGATTTATTAAGAATACCAAACATAAAGTGGGGATGGCAAAACAGAACTACGGATGAACTAAACTGGGAGAAACTAAACCAAAGAGTAGCAAACCTGAACATGAAGGGAGGACAGCAGGGAGAGCACACAGGGGATTCACAGAGTAATGCAGAGTACGCAGGGTAACACAGAGGATGAACACAGACGACGCGACGAGGAACAGAGGCAAACACACACTATAAATACACAGAGGGATACTGGGAATTCACACACAGGTGGGAGACACAGCTGGACCTGATTAACCTGACGAGACAGGGGAACACTAACACCAGGGACCAACAGAGGCAGCACAAACCCAGAAACCCAGTATCTAAAATCCCAAAACACAAACCATCCCAAAACAGCCCCCAAATAATAATGAAAATAATAACAATAAATACACCAAACACAAAATCACTGAGTCATGGACTCAGGATCATGACAGTTGGTGCTGTATGAACCACATGTTTTTACATATTAACACGACGTCTCGTGTCTCTCTGTCACATATACAGTGTTTAATCATGTCAGTCCATTCAGTGCACACTGGTTGGAAACCACAAACATGCCAGTAATCAAACACTGTGCTGTTGTGTTGCAGCTGCACAAACACACTCATGTTGGTGCTTTGTGTTCACTGCTGTTGGGTCAAAGCTGTGTTTGGACCAGGCTGTCCTGGTCTGATGGATCTGCCTGTTCAAACAGTGAATGACCCGGTGTGGAGTGTCCTTTATCATCTTCTGATGGAGCTGTGGAGTCCTTCCAGTGTGGGCAGAGGGCAGCCATCGTAGTGTCAGTGCAGCTGTGAGTCAGTATGCTCTCTGTAGAGCACCGATAAACACCAGCAGCTGATCCCTGAGCAGCTTTTCAAAGCATTTATTGTTACAGGGGAAGATGGTGGCCAGTAGTTGATGAAGCTGGAAATATGGGGTTTAATGATGGTGGAGGACTCCAGGCAGTTTGGGACAGACTCCATCCAGCTGGTCTGTGCAGTCCTTCTACACTAGGCCTGGGACACCATCAGGACCAGCAGCCTTCCTCAGGTCGACGGGCCGCAGTGACCTCGTGTACGGTGAGGGCGGAGCTTCTGAGGTGAGTGGGGTGTGGTGCAGCACAGTCACTGTGATAGATAAATACCATCTCAGTGATTCCAGCTGTTGTGGAAGTTTTCCATTTAAATAAAGCCTGCAGACGAGCGGTGAGCGGTAGCTAACATTCTTTAATTGGAAAAAAGAACAGACAAACCAAGGTTGTGGAGAGCCTGCATGATCGCGGGGCAGACGGTCAGCAGAGTCTCACCTGAGCCTAGCATGGCTCTCAGTTAAATACCTTCTCCAGGAACAAAAGGCAGCACACAGCTGTTTCACACTTTACGGTTCACACTCCCTTGCTACCTCCCAGAGTCCTCAAAGAGACAAAAGACTCTTCCTGTGGAGTTGTCTGCTTCCCCCAACTTCCTTACTAGACCCCTGTCATGGAACGGACATATTGTTGTTGTTGAAGAAGTGTTACTACCACCTAGTGTTAACTAAGCAGAATGTCCTTTTTGTAGAGGAAGTGGTCTACAGGAAGTAGTGTGCTCTTTAGCTGCTGCAGTGACAGCATTTGTAATCTGATGGCAATCTCTGCAATCCTGGTGTTAAAGTCCACAATATCGGCTTCATCCGTAAGTTCCTATACATTTAATGTGTATTAGTAAGTTTGACACTGTTTTGAGTTAAATCATATGGAGGCAGGTAGATGCTTATATTTTTTCAGCAGATGCCTCATCTGTGGTCGTGTGTTTTTACTAGAGCAATGTTGTTCTCCCAGTGTAATGGAACATGTCTTCATTGTGTATTTTGTATTCCTTTTCTTTGTACAGTTTTACAAAAAAGAGAGAGAGAGAGAGAATTTATTTTCATCATTAAATCCTGCCAAACACAACAAGCGGCCTGTTTCTTGGAGGATGAAGTGCTGGGAATAAAAGAATGTTAAGCTAGCTGTATAGCTGAAATTACGTTGCCTGCAACAAACTTTAGTGAGGACAGCATAACCCCCACCATTTGTCTTACTGTATGAGTGTGAGACATGCTAAAATCCAGTGGCACCAAGGCATTATACAATAAAATAATGTGATTAATACATAAGTAAAAGAAATTCCTACACACAGCAGACGTCACATAAGGTCATAGAGTCTCCATCACTGATTAAACACCTCAGCTGTGAACACAATGAACAGGTTTGCATTTGTGGTTGGATTTATTAACACATTCAATAAGAGCAGCTTCCTGTTACAGCTGGGCTTCATGGTTTAATGGCTGTTCAAAATAAACATGTAACATCTCTGATAGAATGAGCTTGACTGTAAACAGTGGATTGGTTTTTGAGCTCAGAGGGCCAAAAGCTAACTGTTGATTTCTTGGCCTAGCCAAAAAAAAACAGGTCCTGACTCCACCATCTGTACTTTCTGCTTGCATGTTCTCCCTGTGTCTCTGTGGGTCTCCCTGTGTCTCTGTGGGTTCTCCCCGTGTCTCTGTGGGTTCTCCCTGTGTCTCTGTGGGTTCTCCCTCTGTCTCTGTGGGTTCTCCCCGTGTCTCTGTGGGTTCTCCCCGTGTCTCTGTGGGTTCTCCCTATGTCTCTGTGGGTTCTCCCTATGTCTCTGTGGGTTCTCCCTGTGTCTCTGTGGGTTCTCCCTATGTCTCTGTGGGTTCTCCCTGTGTCTCTGTGGGTTCTCCCTATGTGTCTGTGGGTTCTCCCTGTGTCTCTGTGGGTTCCTCCCTCTGTCTCTGTGGGTTCTCCCTGTGTCTCTGTGGGTTCCTCCCTGTGTCTCTCTGGGTTCTCCCTGTGTCTCTCTGGGTTCTCCCTATGTCTCTGTGGGTTCTCCCTGTGTCTCTGTGGGTCCTCCCTATGTGTCTGTGGGTTCTCCCTGTGTCTCTGTGGGTTCCTCCCTCTGTCTCTGTGGGTTCTCCCTGTGTCTCTGTGGGTTCTCCGTGTGTCTCTGTGAGTTCTCTGGAGGTCTGGAGGGGGCGGGACGGGGGGTGCCTGTGCATTCATGAAGGTGGTGTGGACGTGGAGAAGACAGGACCCACTCAGGCTGACTGGGGATGTGGGCGGGGTTTATGGTGATGACAGGATGAAGTGAACATGACGCACAGAGACACAATCAAACAGGAAACACTCGGTCAGCGACCCAGGAACCCTGACATCATTCAGGGTTTCCACCTTAACTGTGGATGAAGGGCTCAGGAGTTTCACATCCTGAACATGTGACAGCCTGGTTTAAAGGGACCAAAAGTAACTGGACACCAAACCACAGCAACAGTCACCTCCAGGGAACCAGCTGGATCCATGTAACTGGGGACAGACCACAGCCCTGAACACTGGTTCATGATGCCTTTGTGGACTGTAGGTTATTTGGATAGTAATGAGATGTGCACAGCAGTCTGTCTCTAATGTTTAATGAAATGTTCTGAAGATGATGATAACTTGTGATTTTCTTTTAAATGAATCTTTAATTGTGTTGTAGGGACTCTGACTCTCATGATTTTCACATCAATGTGCTTTTCACAAAGATATTAACAATGAAAATGACGTGCAGCCCTGAACTACTCATGTCTTAATGCAGCGGTTCCCAACCCCTGGGTCACGGACCGGTCCGTGAGTCGTTTGGTACCGGGCCTTGAGAGTCGAGGCTCGGTGTGAAATTGATGGTTTTCGGGGTTTTTATCGTTAACTTTCTTTCCCTGGGTCTTTTCCCGTGTTATAGTCGTGTGTCTTATTTTGAAAGAAATGTTTACACGTTACCATAGCGACCAGAGCGTATTAAGGGTGCAGACAGGTGCATCCAACCAATATTTTATTTTCCCTTATTTCATTCGTGGACCTAACTGTATGAACTGGACTTGCTTTGGCTTTAATTCTGCTCCTCTTCATCATTTCTGTGTTGCATTTCCATCATTGTGCTGCTGGATTTACTGCAGGCTTTAACAAACACTCCTTTGTGGCGGTCCAGGCCCAGCTACGTGTTTGTAAGCTGCTGTGCTCTTCACAAATAAAGCCTGAAGCAGCTCAGACTATTAGAACCAGCACTGAGCCCTGTTACATTTATACAGTGTTAGAGCAACGGCTGCAACCTACAGCCTTTAAACTAGCTGACAGTAAACACATCAGTCCAGATGTTACCACATTACTTTGTGATACTGAGAGTTCAAAGAGACAGGCTGATTAAAATCCCATTGCTTACATCATCGTCCTCTGCTCTGACTGGAGATCACACTGGTTTCACTTCTTTTAATCACAATCACAATACTTCTGATTATTAGGGGAAATTATTTTGGTTACAGTGCTGCAGTACAAACAGGAACAAAGACACACAACACACTAAGTAAGAAATAGCACAATATACACAATATATACATGCATATATATACATAGAAGTCACTTATAAGTCACTTATAAGTAATATGTGAGTGCTGGGGTCTATCACAGCAGGCAGGTGTGTATTTATATCCAGGCTGACATGAACAGCCAGTAGTTCAGGGTTCAAACATACAGGAAAGTGTGTGACCTTCCACACTGACAGAAGATGCTAAACATGATTTTAAACTGTTGTTTGTTAAAGCCTCACAGATCTGAGAGCAGGGCTCAGTGGGTACATGAGCCTTTATACATGAAGGGTTTCTGTTTCCAGGAGAGGAAACATGTGATCCAGCTGTGTTTGATCACATGGATCTGCTCTGCATGGATCACCTGACTCTGTATTAAACATGTTGTTATTATTGTTCGTACAGTCTTAAATCACTACATCAGGTGGGTCACATGACACCTGCACATTCACAGCATCTTTCCTCTTTGGAGGGATGGAGGTTTTCTTTCCTCTTTAGAAAGCTGCTCTCTGTCCCCGGAGCTGTTGTCACAGTAACAGCAGGAACAGGAAGTCACATGCTTTCTGCTCTGTGATTGGCTGCTTCTTATCTGAGCTTCCTGCAGAGGGTGGAGGTCTGCTGATAACGCACACCAACAGAAGTGTGACTTTCACTTACTGTTGTTGTTCTTAAAGCTCTCAGGTGATGCTGCAGCGCCCCCTGGTGACACAAACTCCTCCCTCTGTCTCAGAGGTCAGAGGTCAGCCTGCTGCTGAGTGTCTGCCTGTTCATGGACTTCCTGTCACAGACCCGGGGCTCAGCGTCAACGCTGGTTTCTGATTGGACGGTGTGGAAACCCCGCTTCCTCCAGCCGAGTGATGTGTGGATTCATCACTCTCTGTGTAAGTCTGTGTGTGGGTCAGCTGCAGGACTTGTTTGACCTTTGACCCTGGCAGACAGAGCTGGTTACCGCTGTGTGACTGCTGCTGTCGCTCCACTTTAAACTTCACTTAAAATAAGTCCTGGCATGGCCCCGCCCCCTCTGACCTGCTGCTCCTGGATGTGCTGATCGCTGCACTGCCAGTGTTTAACCACACCTCTTCTGACTGACCTTTGACCTCTGACATATTGATTTGATCCTTATTTAATGATCTCTTTTATTTAGTGTTTTAATTCTGTGTATTTATATGTGATGGTGTTCCTGAGTTCAGCCTCAGCTGATATCCACAGACGCTCCTATTGGCTGGTTTTAAAAACACAACAAAGTCGCTCACACTCGAGGTCTTAATGAGGCTCGTTCCCAACAGCTGAATGTGACATTTTTCCATTTAAGTGACTCTTTTAAAAACATGTCTGCCTGAAATTCACATTTCATTTATTTTGGGGGATTTTAACAGAGAGATAAAACTTTATTAATGCCTCATGTTTATCCTCCAGGAAATCCAGTTTGTAGTAGCAGAACACAGAGAAAGTACAGAATTAGGATATCAAACAAAGGGGAATAAGAGAATATGAATATAAGCATAAATATATACATATATACACAGACCTTCAGTTTTCAGGACACAGACACTATCTCTACTTTTAAAAGTAGACTTCAATCCTCCCTTAGTTATACTGTAATAAGTGCTTGCTCATAGGGGGTCATATGATTGTTGGGTTTTTCTCTGTATCTATTATTGTACGATCTACTGTACAATATAAAGAGCCTTGAGGCGACTGCTGTTGTGATTTGGCGCTGTGTAAATAAAACTGAATTGAATTAAGGAGCTCAGAAACAAAAGTGTCTGGACATTTTAAGTTTCTTGAAGACATTTCATCCAAGAAGCTTCTTCAGTTTTACACTGTGTGCACAATTATTATGCCAGAACGTTTTTTGAGGATTAATGTCATTATGGACCTGTATGGAGCTGTAATAACTGGATGAAGACCCTCTGCTGGTTTATAGGAGGCTCGAGGCAGAGGTGAGGTGCAGACCAACCAGCTTTTATTCAGCAACATTAACAGAAAGATCAGGAAAATAAAACTATACAGCGCAGTGATGCTGACTGAAGCCACTGCATTAAACTAAACAAACAGCTTATCTGATCATCTTTAACAACATCTAATAAATACTCTACAAATAATGACAACTATTTAATACTATATTAAATAGACACTATCTCTACTTTTAAGATTAGGCTTCAAACTTTCCTTTTTGCTAAAGCATATAGTTAGGGCTGGATCAACTCTGTGGAGATGGACAGGTCTGTGATGCTTCAGTGTTCAGCTATTTGAACTTGACAGATGAATGAATTAAATGGATCAATCACTCTTACTGGCAGAGGGGCCCTCAGCAGCAAAGGCCCTCCATCAGGACCTGGATGGTGTAAATCCACATGTTCTTTGTTTCTCAGTGTAAAAGGTTTAAATGCTGTGACGTTTTGTCGTTTTAGGATTTCAGTTTAAAAACTGTTTAAATGAGGTGACAGCTGCAGGTTGTTTTTGCTATTTTCTTCCTTTCAGTTTAATAATAATAATGGATTGCATTTAAACAGCGCTTGTCTGGGCACCCAAAGCGCTTTACAATTCCACTATTCATTCACTCTCACATTCACACACTGGTGGAGGTAAGCTACAGTTGTAGCCACAGCTGCCCTGGGGCAGACTGATAGAAGCGAGGCTGCCATGTCGCACCATCGGCCCCTCTGGCCAACACCAGTAGGCGGTAGGTGAAGTGTCTTGCCCAAGGACACAACGACCGAGACTGTCCAAGCTGGGGCTTGAACCGGCCACCTTCTGATTACAAGACAAACTGCCAACTCTTGAGCCACGATCACCCTAGACAGACAGAGTAAGAAGTCTTGTTCCTGTTTTTCTCTGTGGTCTCAGAGTTAAAGAGATAAAAATGTGCAAACAATGAATTTATTAAAACTAAAGAAAAGCAGAAGTCCTGTGAAGGACAGTTTGACACCTCAGCTGTGAGTGAGCTGTTTTCACATTAAAAACAGGAGTAACCGTCATGATAAGATCAGCTCTGTGTTTGTGAGAACTCATCTTTCTTGAAGGTGTGATGTTTGTCTTTATTTGTTCCTGTTTCCATCACAGGTTATTGATGCTTACACTTTAAGGTCCACCCTAGGTCCACACGTCCACACTAGCCCGGATAGATTTGAAAACGGCATTTTCGTCTGAAAACGCTCCGCGTCCACACTAGCGTTTTCAGTCGTTTTCACAGAGTTGTGCGTCCATATTGAAACGGCTGAAAACGCTTACGTTCCAGTCCTGCGCATGCGTGAAACACAAGACGATTCGGCCTGCCTCATTTCTGTCTGCCGTTTATTTACTTTCCGGCTCTTTGAAACATCACGGCAAAATGTTGATGAAAAGCACCGAATTTTTTAAATGGACTAACAATGAGGTGGAGTTGTTGCTGCGAGTAACACAAAAGTACAAAGTTGCACAAGCGAGTGAGAATTAAAGAATTTGAAGAAAAGCTGTCTGGAGCATGTACAGACTCATATTAATCTTTAATAGGGCTGTCAGAATTGAGAGCAAACAAAACAATTGCTGTATAATGCCCTCCGCTATCTTAGTTTAATTGGTCACATGACTGCATCACATGACTAAAATGCGTCATTGTTTTTGAAAAGGCTCCGGGTTCGCTGTCCACACTGGGACGTGAAAACTGCGTTTTCAAATGTATGTGTTTTGGAGAGCGTTTTTACAACGCTCTGATTTCCTTGACCAAAAACTCCATCTCAGTGTGGACGGAAGGCCAAAACGGAGAGAAAAAGATGCGTTTTCAAACAAAAATGTATCAGTGTGGATGTGGCCTCAGGCTAACCTCATCAGCATAGAATAAACCATAATAAATAAATAATCCTCTTATATCAGCCAGAGTTCACATTCCTGAGTGACTTCAATCCTGTTTCTGTGAGGATGACTCTGATTCTCTGTGTCAGTATCTGGGCTGTAATGAGTGTTTTATTGTTGCTCAAAGCAGTTAAAGCAGAAAGCATCACAGAAACTAGTCACTGAGACACTCAGACAGTTCCTGCTTCAACTCCAGCACTCTGAGATCCATCAGGTCAGAAGTGATGTTCAGCAGTGACATCATCCTGTACAGCAGGCTGGCTCATTTCCATGGAAACGACAGGTGTGTCACCTGTGGGCAGGGTTAAGACATCAGGATGGAGCACTGAAGTGATCAGAGAGAGTTTGTTCATAACTACCTGAGCAGGTGGAGAAGATCGACAGCAGCAGAGCAGTACAGACCACGTATGGACAGAAGACCACCAGGTAGGAGACGAGTCTGAGCACTGACATAGAGGGAGGAGGAGGGGAGGACTCTACTACAGATGTAATACCGAAGGCTAAGAAAGGAGGAGATGAGGTTGTGGGGGATGGGTGATGTGGTGATGTGGAGGAGGATTTGCAGGAGAGATGATGATGAAGACCTATACATTTTGCCAAGATGGCGCCAGTGTTCACGGCAAGCCGTCTCCTCCGCTAAGTCATATACTTGATTTGGTACTATCTTATGGTCTGGATATTTGCATCACGGACATAAAGGACTCTGGGATTTCTGATCACTTCCCGGTTTTGTTTAATACTGTATTGAGCAATGTGGATTTGAACAGTGATGGTCTTGTGCGGCAAACGCGCACGATTAACTCCCAGTCAATCGCCCACATACACTGATGCTTTCCATGTGTAACAGCCCTTGGCATCAAGAACGACAGAAGAGTCTCTAACGGGTGCAGCCATTTATTTCCTCACCACACACGGCTCATTCTCTGGACATTGAGCACCGTGAAAACTATAAAAACAGAAAAGAATTAATACCTTTACAGTCCTTTTGAAGTATAACAATGAGCAATAACAACAATGAGCTTAAGTTAATTCAGGTAAGTTCAAACAAGTAATTCTGAGATATACAGTCACAGATTAAATAAAACAAAAAGGGGTTACTTCAAACAGCATCAAGGGGTTACACAGCTCGGTTAAATAAAATATAACAACAGATCACCTCTCATCACATACCTCATTCCGCTTGCCAAGGGTGCAAACTCCGGTGAACACTTAAACACTTCGGCCCGTTTCTCATGGGGTGCTGCTAGCTTGCATGACACACATGTCTAAGCTAAAAAATAGCACATGAATGTAAGTAACGTAAGTACAGAACAAAACGGTTCCCAGATAGCTCACAATACAAACACAGCAACATACTGTACATTGGAAACATAATTATCATACTTATCAAAGTATTATCGTAACTTACATGGACTTTGTACAACTTATTCTCTTCGCGCGACAGACTGCTCCACACATGTTACGGGGCATGCGACAGACTGCCATACATGTTACGGGGCATGCCTCAGAGCACATCTGTCCTTAGTGCGACTGCGCATCCAGTTCCGACAACCCCCGCAAGGATGACTTAAGGTACATATCAGCGGTTCATTACACTCCCACCAATCATGCTATGATTTACAAACTAACTAATCATACATGATTTGAACAACAACAAATGAAACCACTTCAACCAATATACAGGTGTACAAACATCATAGAGCAGGTGCCACCTGGACTGTTACATTGTTTATGTCAGCATGTCAGTTCCTCTCAGATAATAACGTGGTTGTTGTTATTCTCTTTCAACAAGAACCACCAGTTTTTGAATAGGCCGCTCGATAATGGGGGCCTTGAAAGCACGGTCCTGTTTCTTGGTCCGACTTTGGACTCCTACTTGAACCTTGACCCGACGGACTAAACCATCATCGCCTTCGATAGTTTCAACAATACGTCCCAGTTGCCACTGACACCTTGGTAACATATCTTCCTTGATGATAACAATGTCGTTCACTTTTAGATTACGCCGGGTTTTGTGCCACTTCTGTCTTGTGGAGACATTCATGAGGTATTCTCTTTTCCACCTACCCCAGAACTGCTCAGTTAAGTATTGTACTCTACGCCACCTCTTCGCTGCATACAAGTCTTCTCTCACAAATTTCCCCGGTGGTGGTAGAGCAACTTTGGACTTCATCAGTATAAGATGGTTCGGAGTAAGAGGTTCAGGTGACTTTGGGTCACAGATACTGCCGACAGTCAAGGGGCGGCTATTTACAATAGCCATGGCCTCATAAAACAAAGTTCTAAGAGAGGCATCGTCTAGTCTTCCTGCACACTGAGCGGTAGTGGCATTTAGCACATTACGAATGGTCCTAATTTGGCGTTCCCAGATGCCACCAGCATGACTTGCAGAAGGAGCATTGAAAACAAACTCACACTGTTTGTCTGCCAGGAAAGCCTCCAGTGCCTGCATGTCACATTGTTTGAGAGCCTCTCTGAACTCATTTCTGGCTCCTACAAAGTTTGTGCCTTGGTCACAGCGGAGTTGGCGAACAGCTCCTCTGAGGCTGATGAAGCATCTAAGGGCATTGATGAATGCATCTGTTGATAGGTCTTCTAGCATCTCGATATGGACAGCACGTGAAGACATGCATGTAAAGATAAGCCCATACCTTTTGTACTCCTTGCGGCCCCGCTTGATGGAAAATGGACCAAAACAATCCATACCAGAGTACGAGAAAGGAGCGGAGGCTTCAGTCCTTTCTTTCGGGAGCTCTGCCATGCGTTGCTCCTCAGTGGGGCGCCGAAGTTTTCGACATTGCACACATTTATGTATTAACTTGGCAACTGCTTTGCTTCCTCCAAGCACCCAAAACCCATTTGCCCTGAGTTCTGCTAGAGTTTGACTGCGACCCTGATGACAGATGGTGGCATGGTAATGAGACAGTATTAGCCTTGTAATGTGACTTTCCTTTGGAAGGATGACCGGGTGTTTTAGTTCTCGACTGAGCGTTGCCTTTGTCAGTCTTCCACCGACACGAAGTAGTCCTTCATCTAAGATGGGATCAAGACAGCTTAGGGGGCTAGAGCATGGAAGAGAGTTGCCCTTCTGAAGTGTCTTTATGTCTTGCAAAAATGCTTGTTGCTGAACCAGACTGATTACTAGCTCACAAGCCTTTCTCCTTTCCTCCACCGTCACAATGCTGCTGACACAATCTGACTTCATGCCTAGTCTCTTAATTCTTGCAACTACTCTAATGAGCGTTGTCCAGCTGGAAAAGCGGCTTAGACGGTTCAGAATGTCATTTTGCTCATTGGCATGGGTGGCAAAGGTTTTCACCGATTTAACTTCAGGGTCACAGACTAGCAAATCTGGTGAAAAATGTAGTGTTGGGTGTATCTCAGGTTTCCATAGAAATTTAGGACCCGATAACCAGTTCGTTGACAGAATGTCCCCTGCACAAAGACCTCTCGAAGCGTGGTCAGCTGGGTTTTCCGCCGTATCCACATAGTGCCACTGCGCAGGGTCTGTGATTTCTCGGATTAGCTGAACACGATTTGCGACAAACACATGGAATCGCCATGCCTCATTGCTGATGTAGGCCAATACAACTTGGGAATCAGTCCAAAAGAATTCCTCGTCAATCTGCATGCCAAGCTCTGTTTTTAACATGACACTTAGTTTTGCAGAGATTACTGCAGCCGAAAGCTCCAGCCTTGGGATGCTCATGAGCTTTGTTGGTGCAACTCTTGCTTTGGCTAACACAAGGCTACAGTGTACTTCATCCTTTCCATTTTTGTATCTGAGGTAGGAACATGCACCATAACCTATGTTACTGGCGTCGGAAAAGTGGTGTAGTTCCACCCTCACTATGTTGCCAAAGTCTGGAGGATGGTAGCATCTGGGTATCACTATTTCCTTTAGCCTGTGTAGATCCCTTTTCCATTGCTCCCACCGTGAATGTAGGCTATCGGGAAGCTGATCATCCCAACCTATGCCCATGCGACACAGCTCCTGGAGAATACATTTACCACTCAGGATAAAGGGAGCTACGAGACCAAGAGGGTCGTAGAGGGACGAAACAGCAGACAGGATGCCACGGCGAGTTGAGGGTTGATCCCTTTTGTCAATGTTGAAGCTGAACGTGTCACTTTCTATTGACCACTGAATGCCAAGTACGTGACTCTCTGCTGTTGAATCCAGGCTAAGGTTGAGAGGCCCAGTGGTTACTGCCCTTTCTGAAGGCGCAACACCAGATAGCACCTCCACCTTGTTCGAGTTAAATTTGTGCAAGTGTAAACCTCCAGTCTTACACAGCTGTTGTGCGTTGATAATCAGGTCTGTAGCTTCTGTGACTGATGGGACGCTAGTTAGTCCATCATCAACGTAAAAGTTCTTTTCAATGAAAGAAGCCGCCGAAGGATAATCGGCTTCGCATTGCTGTGCAAGATATTTAAGGCCGAAATTGGCACACCCTGGAGAGGAACCAGCACCGAAAAGGTGCACCGCCATTCTATACTCTTGGGGTTCTGTTTCCAGCTGACCGCCTTTCCACCATAGGAACCTCAGGTAGTTCCGCATGTTGGGTGGGACATAGAACTGATGGAACATTTTTTCAATGTCGCAAGTGATGGCTACTGCTTCCCTCCTAAAGCGGCAGAGAACTCCTACTAGAGAGTTTATCAGATCAGGGCCAGTCAATAAGGTGTCATTCAGAGAGATGCCCTGAAACTTGGCTGAACAGTCGAAGACCACCCTAAGTTTGTCTGGTTTCCTAGGATGGTACACCCCATGATGTGGGATGTACCAAATTGTCTCTCCCTCATGTGCAGGGGGGGCTGGTTCTGCAACACCCTTGCTGATGGTTTCCTCCATGAATGCTGTGTAATGGTCATGGTACTGCTTGTTGGACCTTAACTTCCTCTTGAGGTGTTGCAAACGAGCTTCAGCCAGTCGCTTGTTGTTTGGCAGCATGGGTGGAGAGCTGCCCTTGAAAGGAAGTGGCATCTCATAGTGTCCATCCTTCCTTTTTGTGATTGTGCTGCCGAGGAGTTTTACAAAATGAACATCATCTTGAGAAACATATTTATCTTGGTAGTTTCTTTCGCTGAAATCCATTTCTAGGACCTTTAACACATCATTGACTGGGGGCAATGGCATTTCCTTTACTGCCACTCTGTGCACAAAGCTCTGATGTTCCTTTCTATCAAGATATGGATTTGCTGATCCTATGATGCTCCAGCCAAGCACGGTTCTTTGAGCAAATGGATGGTTTTCTGACCCTACAATAACTTCTAGAGGGGCCAGTGCTGATGGGCAATCATAACCGATCAGCAATCCCACTTCACAGTCTTGAAGTGGCTGCAGCTTGTTCGCCAGTTGCCTCAGATGTGGCCACTGAAGTGCGGTGTCCTTTGTAGGAATGTGAGACTTATCGACTGGGATGAAATCTCTTGTGTATGCCTGGCGTAGCTGAACATGCGACTCACTATGGAGCCCACGAACTTGCAATCCACGAGCTACTTTACTAGCTATGACTGTGTCTACTGCTGTCATTGTACTGAGCTTTAATTGCACTGGCTGAGTCCTCACATTTAGTGCAGAGACCAGATCTCCCAAGATGAAAGTTGAATCGCTCTGTGTGTCGAGCAGTGCATATGTGAGAATCTCTCTGTGGGGATCTTCTGCCAATGACACAAAAACTGGAACAATGCTAGACGTAGCCGAGGAGTGTCTTGTCAATGTGTGTGACATGACATTGCGGACTTCCTTTGTCTCATTTCCTGTAGATGGTGAATCACTGTTTAACATTCCACCGGCTCCCTCATTTCTCTCTATGTGCAAGCAAGTTGGATGATTTCGACTACATATAGTGCATGTGTGCCTTCTTTTGCATTCTTTACTAGTGTGACCCTTTCTTAAACAGCCGAAGCAAAGACGGTTTTCGCGAATGAAAGCCCTCTTTTCATCAGGAAGCCTTGCGGCAAAGGTTGGGCATTTGGCTACTCCGTGTGTTTCATCGTTGCAGACGAAGCATGGTGGTCTTGGCTTTGAAATGAAGGTCCCTGGTTTACCTGCAGAGTGCTTAGCTTGAGCGTTTGTGCTGAGTGCCTTGGTTCTCTTAGGAAGCCTTTCATCTGTTACTTTAGTGGTTAATAAGAAGGGAGAAGCAATGGGGTTGCAGGCTATTCTAGCTTCCTTTTGTAGAAATCTGGTGAAATGAGCAAATGGTGGATACTCTTGACATCTGTCCAGTTCATCCACGACAACGCGACCCCATCTGCGTACCAGCCATTCGGGCAGCTTTTTGAGAAGTTTATGATTTTCTTCACAATCATTTAGAATTGCCAGCCCTTTAACATGAGGGATGGCCTCGGCACAACTTTGAAGGAAATCTGAAAACTCTCTGAGGGCTACTGGGTCATTGGGAGCTATTTTTGGCCATTTCATCAGTTTATCCCTGAAAGCCTTTTGGACGACAAATGAACTTCCATACCTTTCCTGAAGAATCTCCCAGGCACCCTGATATGCATCTTCTGAGTTTCGATAGAAGAACCCTTCGACCGCCTTCCGCGCCTCACCTGCAAGATAACTTTTCAAGTGCAACATTTTTTCACCTGCGGGGAGGGGTTTGTGGCCAATCAATCCCATAAAGGATATCTTCCAGTCTATAAACCTTAAAGGGTCCCCAGTGAACACTGTGGGTTCCGGTGCAGGCAGACGATTGGAGACGAACAAGCTTGCAAGCTCTTGTGTTAAGCTGACATCCTGTTGCTTTTGCAAAATTTCAGGTGGTGCACACTGAGGTCGAAATGATTCAGCCTGTGGATTCAATGGATTTTGAGATTCAATGATTTGGCTATCAAGTTGTGATTTGTCATCTGCCTCATACTTAAGGCTTTCCAATCCATCGTAGTTGTTGTAAGCTCTCACTCTGGCTGCTGCTACTTTTACCTCATTTTCTGCCTGTAGCTGTTGCAGTTTAGTTCTCTCTTCCTCTAACTTTGCTGTCATTTCTGCAATCATTTGTGCTTCCTTGATTTTCCACTCATGCTCTAGGCTACTCAACTTGGCTTGCTGTTCATGTATTCGTTGCATTGCCTTCGCCTGTTCTAGTTTAGCTGCAAGGTCAGCTTCGGCATCCACACGTTTGCTAGAAGTCATAGAGGTGGCTCTGGAGTATGAATCTGAGCCCTTTGAATGCTCTGAAATAACTGTTTCTGTTTCGGTTTTCCCAAAAACAGATCCATACTCCTCCTTACTTAATATCATCCTTACACGCTCCTTCTCAAGCCTGTCATTAAAGGTCTTATCTATATCTTCTAGTCGTTTACTAATGAGATCACAAATTTCTGTTGTTAGGGCAACACACGCATCCATTTTCTTGACAACATCTGGAGTAGAAGTATGATTACGTCGGATAGGCTCATACAGTTCATGCACTACCGCTTCTTTAGCCTTAATGTCCGTTTGTGCTTTAACAAGGTTTTCATTTGAGCAGAAACCTTTCAGTTTCGTTCTAACTCCTCTTGCTAACTCCTTCCAGGACTCATATGCCTTGCTAAATGACCTTTCATTTTTCTTGGCTTCCTGTTCATGCATCTCCTGCCCCTTTTCTGTTAGTCTTCGCTCTCTGGAGCTGGACCTGGCCTGTTGTGCCTCTGTAGATTTGTCTGTTTCTTCAACGGGGGACAACATTATTATTAATTTGATTTTTTGGCTTGTTGCACCTGCCCCTTTAAGTGTATATATCTGAACTCAAATGGATTGAGTGGTGGTTTCAACTTATTAACACTCAACTTAGATATTTACACCTTTAACCTCACAGACTGGCAACAAACCCAAATAATTCAACACATAATAATACTGATGATGCCCTCAATCAGACAATTTGCCACTTAAATTTTTACAGAAGTACAACTGATAGCATAAAGCCAAGATTCAGTCTTAGGCATTCTGATGCGAGAAATGTGGGATATTCAGCATCACAAGTTTACATGCTACTGTGTTAAATACAGAAGAGGTCTTTCTTGCTTGCATCACTTTAGACTGCCATGTTGAAGATCATTTGCTCACACAGCTTACAATATGCAGATGTGCATGACATTGTATTTATAATGTCCTTATTTTGAGTCCTTTACTGATCCAGCAGTCTCTGGATGACGCGATACACGCCTTTACTCACAGTTCGATGAAAGAATAAGATGAATGTAGATGGCTGCAAGGCAGCGTTGAGTTTTCACTGTAACAGCCCTTGGCATCAAGAACGACAGAAGAGTCTCTAACGGGTGCAGCCATTTATTTCCTCACCACACACGGCTCATTCTCTGGACATTGAGCACCGTGAAAACTATAAAAACAGAAAAGAATTAATACCTTTACAGTCCTTTTGAAGTATAACAATGAGCAATAACAACAATGAGCTTAAGTTAATTCAGGTAAGTTCAAACAAGTAATTCTGAGATATACAGTCACAGATTAAATAAAACAAAAAGGGGTTACTTCAAACAGCATCAAGGGGTTACACAGCTCGGTTAAATAAAATATAACAACAGATCACCTCTCATCACATACCTCATTCCGCTTGCCAAGGGTGCAAACTCCGGTGAACACTTAAACACTTCGGCCCGTTTCTCATGGGGTGCTGCTAGCTTGCATGACACACATGTCTAAGCTAAAAAATAGCACATGAATGTAAGTAACGTAAGTACAGAACAAAACGGTTCCCAGATAGCTCACAATACAAACGCAGCAACATACTGTACATTGGAAACATACTTATCATACTTATCAAAGTATTATCGTAACTTACATGGACTTTGTACAACTTATTCTCTTCGCGCGACAGACTGCTCCACACATGTTACGGGGCATGCGACAGACTGCCATACATGTTACGGGGCATGCCTCAGAGCACATCTGTCCTTAGTGCGACTGCGCATCCAGTTCCGACAACCCCCGCAAGGATGACTTAAGGTACATATCAGCGGTTCATTACACCATGACTCTCCCCTCTCTGATGCTAACTGTATTGGGGTTTTATCAGCCGTTGAGCTTGCAAACCTCTTTTATACTACATGCGCTGACATTCTTAACTCTGTGGCACCTCTGAGGATTAAATGTGCCAAATCCTCACAACCCTGGCTAAATGATACTACTCGCGCCCTTAGGTGTGAATGTCGTCACGCTGAGAGAAAATGGAGGAAAGACAAACTCCACGTCTCTCTGGACATCCTTCATAATTGTTTATCTAAGTATCAAAAGTCTGTTAAAGCTGCCAAATCTGCCTTTTTGTCTAGCATTATTATGACTTATAGCCACAACCCCTGAACCCTTTTTAATACTTTTAACTCTGTGGTAAACCCTTGCACTATCACTTATAGGGATGCCTCCCCTGCTCTTTGTGATAAATTCTTAAAGTATTTCTCTGAAAAAGTCTCAGCTCTAAGGGCTTCTCATCCATCTCATTCATCATCAGTTTTAGACCCAGTTCCAGCCTCTGAATGCTTGACTGTCTTTCAGCAGTTTGAGCCAGTGTCTTATTCTGCTTTAAAAGACATAATTGATCATCTCAAAATCTCTGCTTCCCCGCACGATATTCTTCCTTCTCGTTTCTTTAAGGAAGCTTTACATGTTATTGGTCCTTGTATCTTACTTCTGCTGAATGCATCATTGTCATCAGGTTGTGTACCGTCTGTCTTTAAGCATGCTGTTGTGCAACCTATTATGAAAAAGAAAAATCTTGACCCTAATGCTCTCACTAACTACAGGCCGATCTCCAAACTCCCTTTTATTTCCAAAATATTGGAAAAGGTAGTTCTAAAACAACTTCAGGCCTTTTAGATGCAAATGGTATTAATGAAAAGTTTCAGTCTGGTTTGAAACCTCACCACAGCACAGAGACAGCCTTACTTAGAGTTTTTAATGATCTTCTTTTAACGGTTGACTCTGGCTATTCCGTGGTTTTAGTTTTACTTGACTTGACTGCTGCCTTTGACACGGTTAACCACAACATTCTTCTATCAAGATTGGAACATGTTGTTGGTCTCAAAGGTACTGTTTTATCCTGGTTTCAATCTTACCTCTCAGAGAAGTCGTTCTCTGTTGCTATGGGGCAACTCTCCTTCTGCCCCTATTTATTGTGGCGTGCCTCAAGGGTCCGTGCTCGGTCCTGCTCTTTTCTCTTTCTACATGTTGCCGTTGGGATTAATTTCTAAAAAATATAACATCTCCTTTCACTGTTATGCCGATGATATCCAGATTTATTCACCTTTGAAATCCGATGTGTCTGCTTCTTTGCAACCTCTGTTCAACTGTCTGCATGAAGTTAAAATTTGGTTATCACATAATTTTCTTACACTGAACGAGAATAAGACCGAAATCGTAGTCTTTAGTAGTCACACTCCACCAGACCAGTTAGCTGATGCCCTTGGCCCTCTTGCTAGCCACCTCTCGCTCACTGTAAGAAACCTTGGAGTGTTCCTGGATGGCTCTTTTAAACTTGAGAAACAGGTCTCCACTGTTGTAAAAAACAGCTTTTCCCAGTTGCGTCAGATATCCAAAGCAAAGCCGTTCCTTCCTTTAAAGGACCTTGAAAAGCTTCTCCAGGCATTTATCAGATCCAGACTGGACTACTGTAACTCCCTCCAACACTCTTCTCTTTACCGGCTTCAGTTAGTTCAGAATGCAGCTACGCATCTTTTAACAGGTACGAGAATCTATGAACGCATAACTCCAATTTTAGCCAAATTACATTGGCTTCCTCTTAAATATCGTATAGATTTTTAAATTCTTTTTTTCACTTTTAAAATTCTAAATAATTTAGCGCCCAGCTATCTTTCCGAACTACTCCACTTATACAATTCCAACAGAGCACTAAGATCGTCCAATCACATGCTCCTAGCACAACCTAGGTCTCGACTGAAGTCGAGAGGTGACCGGGCCTTTGCAACCGTGGCACCTAGACTCTGGAATAACCTCCCTGTTCATATTCGTACTGCCGAGTCTATCCAGTCTTTTAAATCATGTCTTAAAACTTATCTTTTTACTTTGGCTTTTGATTCTACCGAGTTGGCTGTTATCTAGCTTGTTGTGTTGTTACCTATTGTTTGCTGTCCTGTTTTATTGTTTTGTCTTAATTGTCTCATGCTTTTAACTAGTTAGCTGTCAGGGGCAACCGTGGCTCAGAAGGATTGGGAAGCTCATCTGTAATCGGAAGGTTGCCGGTTCGATCCCCCTGCTCTCTTTGTCCCTGGTCGTTGTGTCCTTGGGCAAGACACTTCACCTACTGCCTACTGGTGTTGGCCAGAGGGGTCGATGGTGCAATATGGCAGCCTCGCTTCTGTCAGTCTTCCCCAGGTTGTAGCTGTGGCTACAACTGTAGCTTGCCTCCACCAGTGTGTGAATATGAGAGTGAATGAATAGTGGAATTGTAAAGCGCTTTGGGTGAGTAGAAAAGTGCTATATAAATGCAATCCATTATTATTATTATTGGCTGTTGTCTAGCTTGTTGTGTTGTTACCTATTGTTTGTTTTTTTGTTTTGTCTTAATTGTCTCATGCTTTTACTGACTGTGAAGCACTATGGTCAACTTTGTTGTTTTTAATATGTGCTATATAAATAAATTTTGATTTGATTTGATTTGATGAAGAAACACACACACACACACACACAGAGTAAGTGTATTTGTGTTCTTGTTGGAGTCTCACTGATTGTTTTCACTTCCATCAACTCACCTGCAGAAACAGTCGGTGCAGACAGCAGCAGCACACACAGACCTGCAACAGAAGGACAGAGGTCAGTAAAGGTCAGGGGTCACTAAGACATTAAGTCTTCTCTTCATAGTTGATACTGAGGCTACGTCCACACGTACCCGGGTATTTTTGAAAACGCAGATTTTTCTATGCGTTTGCACCTTTCGTCCACATGTAAACGGCGTTTTCGGTCACTGAAAACGGAGATTTTTAAAAACGCCTGCCAGGGTGGATATTTTCGAAAACTCAGTTTTTGCATTTACGTGTGGACGAGAAAAACTGAGAAAACGCAGCGTCAAAGATGTGCGCCTTTTTTGACGTCACACTGTGCGCCACGTTATTGTTTCGGTGAAATGAATTTCTACAATACTGTTACTGTTAATTGTACTCTCTGCAGTGTTTAAATGCTTACATAAACACACACAGTTACTGTCCCTCCACACATACGACTCGGTTGTGCTTCTATGCCCCATCTTTGTTTACTATTTCCTACCGAGGCTTCTAGACTTCTGATTGGCCAACATTTCTACACGGTTAGGAATATATCGCCACCTGTTGCTTTGGCATGTTCCTAGCAGCGTTTTCCTTCATTTCTGTGTCTACGTGTGGACGGGATTATTTTTTAAAACGAAAACGGAAAGTCTCCGTTTTCAAAAATACCCGTGTACGTGTGGACGTAGCCTCAGACTTGCTTACTATGACCACTAATCTTGTTAGAGAGTTATATCTGGGATGCTGGGATGATAGCTCCCTCAGGACTTAAACTCCGGTCAGAGAGTGATGTCCGGATATACTTTAATGGAAGTTAACAGCAGCTCAACAATACAGCAGTAGGCATACTTAACAAGTGTGGGAGGGGCGGACAGGCGTGTGGTTCTGAATAACAAGAAACAAGGAGAAACAATTATGACATGTAAATATAACAATCATCACTTCCCAACATCTCGCCAATATAATGCACTGTAACACAAATAATCAGCCGAATACTCTGACATAAGTCCCACAATTCCATTTAAACAGGCAGGAAACAAGAATATCTGCATAGCTCAGGCAACAGAAAAGATCTAATGCCCCAAAATTAGGAAATGTCAGCAATTACATGGTCTTCAGCGCCCTCTAGTGGCTAAATAACCCAACTGCGGTGCACAGATCCAACCCGCAACAAAGGCTACGGTGGTAAGTCACATGCCTCTACCAATCTCTATAAATCTCCTAGCATAAACCCCCTGTAATTAACGTCAAAGTACAACCCGTGCTATAAGCGGAAATGGACTCATAGAACTGGAGGGATTTTGACTCACATTTGCGCAGGAACGCACACGGCTGGAGATCGCTATTCCCCTGCACTCATGGAGAAAAAACATGCCTAGTGCTTCTCGGACTCGTGATATGGCAGGACCTTCGTAAAAGCATGTGACGTCATCACCGCAGCAAACAGTAAGAACAAAGTGGAACTTATCGGCAGACATTACCATTGCACTTATAGCGATGCGACTGAAATATAAGGAGACTTTCGGACAATTCTGTTGTTAAGTGATGACGTGATGAACCCTGCTTCTGGGTCCAAACCACTGTGTAGTTTACTACAGAGTAGCACTCTTATTGTAGGGTCTACCTTACAATGTAAAGCATCATGAGGCAACTGTTGTTGTGATTTGGTGCTATATAAATAAAATTGAATTGAACTGAATGTGTTGCTGTGGCAGGCAGAGGTATGACCCACCTGCAGGACTCAAACACTAAAGGGGTAACAGTGTATGTGTTACAAAAATAAAGCTGCCTCTATCAAAGTATTGGGAAACAGAAACCTAACATGGGAAACTAGGAACTAAGGCTGTATCTCAATATGCTTACACATCATCAGTCGGAGACCAAGTACTGTTCCAATTCAGTACACATCAAGCCAAGTACGCTCAAAATTCCCGGATGTGTTCTGGCTCCTCCTGTTTTATCGAGCATGCATCAGTGGTGATTTGTGTGGACTTGGTGCAGCCAAATATCCCAGAATGCATTTCTTCCAAAACTCAAACACAGCAATGGCCGAAGAGCGCGGCTAAAAACTTTTCAATATTACTCTTTCTGGGTCACAAAATAAACTTTTAACATATTTTTCAGGTGAGAATGTAGCTGTGTAAACTTCAAATATCTGCTCGATTTATCAAGATATTATATATTTCCAAAAGTGTTCCGACGTTTTCGGGGGCGTCTGTTACCCACCAGCTCCATAGCAGACTGGGAGGTCGAGGCTCTCTAGAGTCGGCAAGGACAGTAGACTCCCGGCACATCATTTTCAACCCTCCCGCTGTCTTTCACTACTCAGGTTAAACATGATATATAAGTCACTTAGATAACTTGTATTTCATATAAGACTTGGATAACCTATATACCGTGCTACCGTGCTGCCCCATGACAGCACTGTTGCCACACAGCAAGAA
This sequence comes from Pelmatolapia mariae, assembly GCF_036321145.2. NCBI lineage: Eukaryota > Metazoa > Chordata > Actinopteri > Cichliformes > Cichlidae > Pelmatolapia > Pelmatolapia mariae. The sequence continues at coordinate 4,572,115 of NC_086229.1, read as the reverse complement.
GGTCCTGAGTTTGCATGTTCTCCCCGTGTCTGCGTGGGTTCTCCCCGGGTACTCCGGCTTCCTCCCACAGTCCAAAGACATGCACTTAGTGGGGATAGGTTAATTGATTAGTCTAAATCAAATCTAAATGTGAGTGTGAATGGTTGTCTGTGTCTATGTGTTAGCCCTGTGACAGACTGGCGACCTGTCCAGGGTGTACCCCGCCTCTCGCCCTATGACAGCTGGGATAGGCTCCAGCGCCCCCGCGCCCCTGAAAAGGATAAGAAGTGGAAGCGAATGGATAGATGGATGGATGGATGTTTATGTTTGGTTTATTTCAGTGTTTGATTTGTTCCTGAGTAAATCGGTTTGGCTCAGATTAAAGTTCAGCTTCATAACTGGACCGTTTTATGTTAAAGTCTTACTTGGAGAGCTGTCAGTATATCTGAACCTGAATATTTCACCTAATGTAAAATATGCTGTTCTTATTTAAACAGCTGACTCTGAATTAAATCTAACAGTAAACATATTTAATTCAGGAGGAAACAAAAACAGCATGTTGATACTTGGAGATCCTGAAGGCTGCAATGATCTGATTGTTTTAGACAGAACCACAGCACTGAAACCGCTCTGACCAAAGTGTTTAATGACATATGTCTGAATACAGACAGTGGAAACATGTCAGTCTTAGTTTTACTGGATCTCAGTGCAGCATTTGATACAGTTGACCACAACATATTACTCAAATGACTGGAGAACTGGGCAGGTCTCTCAGGAACTGTACTAAACTGGTTCAAAACATACTTAGAAAACGGGAAATACTTTGTATTAATAGGTAACTTCACATCTGAGCAGACAAGTATCACATGTGGAGTTCCCCAAGGTTCCATCTTGGGACCCCTTCTGTTTAACATCTACATGCTCCCACTGGCACAGATTATAAAGAACAACAAAATAAACTATCACAGCTATGCAGATGACACACAAATATATATCACAATGTCACCAGGAGACCGAGGCCCTGTACAGGCTCTTGGTAAATACATTGAGGAAATTAATGGCTGGTTGTGCCACAATTTTCTCCAGCTAAACAAAAACAAAACTGAAGTAATAGTCATTTGGTGCCAAAGAAAAATGATTACAGTTCACCAGAGAACTTCAATCTATACACCTAAAAACCACAAACCAGGCGAGAAATTTGGGTGTAGTGATGGATGCAGACCTAAACTTAGAAAAACACATTAAGACAATAACAAAATCAGCTTACTATCACCTCATGAATATATCAAGGATAAAAGATCTGATGTCTCAACAGGACCTGGAAAAACTAGTCCATGCATTCATCTTTAGTAGGCTCGATTACTGTAACAGCATCTTTACAGGTGTACCTAAAAAATCAATCAGACAACTACAGCTCATTCAGAACTCTGCTGCTCGAGTCCTCACTAAGACCAAAAAAGTGGACCACATCAGTCCAGCTCTGAGGTCTTTACACTGGCTACGTCAGAGGATAGACTTTAAAGTTCTGATGCTGGTCTATAAAGCTCTGAATGGTTTAGGACCAAAATACATCAGTGACCTCCTGACCTGAACCTTCCAGATCCCTCAGGTCATCTGGATCCGGTTTTTTATCAGTTCCCAGAGTCAGAACCAGACACGGAGAAGCTGCATTCAGCTTTTATGCTCCATATATCTGGAACAAACTCCCAGAAAGCCTCAGATCAGCTGAAACACTCAGTTTATTTCAATCCAGGTTGAAAACTCACCTGTTCTCAGCTGCATTTGAATAAAACACCAAATCCACACTTTTAAGCTTAAATTTCAAAACTTACATTTTAACTACTGATTTTATCTACTGTTTTTTTTAATCAATTTTAAATCATGCTTTTTATTTGTTTTTGTTTTTTAATGTCTCTTTAAAGCACTTTGAATCACCTTGTTGTTGAATTGTGCTATATAAATAAACTTGCCTTGCCTATATTTGAAATATTAGTTCAGTTCTCTTCCAAACCCCAGCAGCTGTCTGTGGCAGGTTTGAGTCTTTACTAAAATAAAATAAAAGGGTTCTAACATCTCACCTGTTTGTTTCTATTGAGGCACACATGTACACTATTTTTATTAATAGAGATGAAGCTTATGTTCCTGTCATGTAGTGATTCTGCTTAACTGTATGAAGCTTATTAGACATGAAACAGATGATAAGCATATGTAAAAGCGAATTTTGTGAAAGTGCTTAAGATACTATTTTAAAATGATCTTTTTTGCTTAAAATAACTACTACCACTACATCATGTGTAACTTTTTCATGTCATGTGTAATTTCCATTGCAAATATTAATCACAGTTAAATTAAGAGGGGACGGCAGTAAAAACTCCAGAGCTGTGATGTCATCAAGTACACTACCATTCCAACTGTACAGGGTGGGCCATTTATATGGATACACCGTAATAACATGGGAATGGTTGGTGATATTACAGTCCTGTTTGTGGCACATTAGTATATGTGAGGAGGCAAACTCCTCAAGATGGGTGTGACCATGGTGGCCATTTAGAAGTCGGCCATCTTGGATACAACCTTTGTTTTTTCAACAGGAAGAGGGCCATGTGACACATCAAACTTATTGGTAATGTCACAAGAAAAACGATGGTGTGCTTGGTTTCAACGTAACTTTATTCTTTCATGAGTTATTTACAAGTTTCTGACCAATTATAAAATGTGTTCAATGTGCTGCCCATTATGTCCCTTTTCTGACTCTTGGTGGCGCTGTCACTTGCTGTTCGCTCGATTCGCACCCTTCATTCACCCGTAGCTAGCCAGGCCCCTGTAGCTGGTGCAGCCGAAGATAGCGTAGGCCACGCTAGCTGTTCCCTGGCAGACCCCAAGCAGCTGGGGCGGTGAGGAGGAAGCATAGTCTTAAACAGAAGCCCCAGGTACACCACCAACCTGTTCATGTGTCTAACCGTTTCTCCTCACTCGGCGACACACCCGCCGGGGGTCAAACTCTGGTAATTGGTGATTCTGTTCTCAGACATGTGAAGCTAGAGACACCGGCAACCATAGTCAATTGTCTTCCAGGGCCCAGAGCAGGTGACATTGAAGGAAATTTAAAACTGCTGGCTAAGGGTAAACATAAATACAGTAAAATCATAATTGACATCGGCAGTAATGACACCCGGTTACGCCAATCGGAGGTCACTAAAATCAATATTGAATCGGTGTGTAACTTTGCCAAAACAATGTTGACTCTGTAGTTTTCTCTGGTGCCCTCCCCAATCAGACCAGGAGTGACATGTTTAGCCGCATGTTCTCCTTAAATTGCTGGCTGTCTGAGTGGTGTCCCAGAAACGATGTGGGCTTCATAGACAATTGGCAAACCTTCTGGAGGAAACCTGGTCTTGTTAGGAGAGACGGCATCCATCCCACTTTGGATGGAGCAGCTCTCATTTCTAGAAATATGGACCAATTTATTAAACCCCCCAAAATATGACTATCCAGAGTTGGGACCAGGAAGCAGAGTTGCAGTCTTACACGCCTCTCTGCAGCTTCTCTCCTCCTGCTACCCCCCCAAAATCCCATCTCCATAGAGACTGTGTCAGCTCCCAAACAGACAAAAAACAAACCAAAAACCAGCAATAAACAACTTAAACATAAAAAATCACAAAGAAAGAACAATACAGTATCCACATCTGAACCAAAGAGTAAAACAGTGAAATGTGGATTTTTAAATATTAGGTCGCTCTCCTCCAAGTCTCTGTTAGTACATGACTTAATAATTGATCAACAAATCGATTTACTCTGCCTTATAGAAACCTGGTTGCAGCAGGATGATTATGTTAGTTTAAATGAATCAACACCCCCGAGTCATTCTAACTACCAGAAACCTCGAAGCACAGGCCGAGGGGGCGGTGTGGCAGCAATTTTTCACACCAGCCTATTAATTAACGAAAGACCAAGACAGACTTTTAATCCATTTGAAAGCCTGATGCTTAGCCTTGTCCACCCCAGCTGTGAAACTCAGAAACCAGTCTTACTTGTTATCATCTATCGTCCACCTGGGCCTTACACAGAGTTTCTGTCTGATTTCTCAGACTTTTTATCTGATTTAGTGCTCAGCTCAGATAAAATAATTATTGTGGGTGATTTTAACATCCATGTAGATGCTAAAAATGACAGCCTCAACATTGCATTTAATCTGTTATTAGACTCAATTGGCTTCTCTCAAAATGTAAAAGAACCCACCCACCACTTTAATCACACTCTAGATCTTGTTTTAACATATGGAATAGAAACTGAACATTTAACAGTGTTTCCTGAAAACCCTCTGCTGTCTGATCATTTCCTGATAACATTTACATTTACAATAATTGATTACACAGCAGTGGAGAGTAGACTTTATCACAGTAGATGTCTTTCTGAAAGTGCTGTAACTAAGTTTAAAAATATATAATCCACCCACTGTTATCATCTTCAATGCCCTGTACCAACATAGAGCAGAGCAGCTATCTGAACGCTACTCCAACAGAGGTCGATTATCTTGTTAATAATTTTACCTCCTCACTACGTACGACTCTGGATACTGTAGCTCCAGTGAAAACTAAGGCCTCAAATCCGAAGTCCCTGACTCCTTGGTATAATTCTCAAACGCGTAGCCTAAAGCAGATAACTGGTAAGCTGGAGAGGAAATGGCGTGTCACAGATTTAGAGGATCATCATTTAGCCTGGAGAAATAGTTTGCTGCTTTATAAGAAAGCCCTCCGCAAAGCCAGAACATCTTAATATTCGTCACTGATTGAAGAAAATAAGAACAACCCCAGGTTTCTCTTCAGCACTGTAGCCAGGCTGACAAAAAGTCAGAGCTCTACTGAGCCAACAAGCCCTTTAACGTTAACTAGTAATGACTTCATGAACTTCTTCACAAATAAAATTTTAATCATTAGAGAAAAAATTACCAATAATCATCCCACAGATGTAATATTATCTACAGCTACTTTTAGTACCATTGATGTTAAGTTAGACTCTTTTTCTCCAATTGATCTTTGTGAGTTAACTTCAATAATTACTTCCTCCAAACCATCAACGTGTCTTTTAGACCCCATTCCTACAAAACTGCTCAAAGAAGTCCTGCCATTAATTAATTCTTCAATCTTAAATATGATCAACCTATCTCTAATAATCGGCTATGTACCACAGGCCTTCAAGCTGGCTGTAGTTAAACCTTTACTCAAAAAGCATCTCTAGACCCAGCAGTCTTAGCTAATTATAGGCCAATCTCCAACCTTCCTTTCATATCAAACATCCTTGAAAGAGTAGTTGTCAAACAGCTAACAGATCATCTGCAGAGGAATGGCTTATTTGAAGAGTTTCAGTCAGGTTTCAGAGCTCATCACAGCACAGAAACAGCTTTAGTGAAGGTTACAAATGATCTTCTTATGGCCTCTGACAGTGGACTCATCTCTGTGCTTGTCCTGCTAGACCTTAGTGCAGCATTCAATACTGTTGACCATAATATCCTATTAGAGCGATTAGAACATGCTGTAGGTATTACAGGTACTGCACTGCAGTGGTTTGTATCATATCTATCTAATAGACTCCAATTTGTACATGTAAATTGGTAGTCAAAGGAGTTTGCAAAGAAAAGCATCTGGACTTCTTTAAGTTGCTTGAAGACGTTTCACCTCTCATTCGAGAAGCTTCTTCAGTTCTAAGGTCAAATGGCCGAGAGTCCCAGATTTAAACCCAGTGGGAGTTTCCCCCCAAAGAGGGACAAAGGACCCCCTGATGATCCTCTAATCACATGAGCCAAGGTGTGAAAGCGGGTGTGGGACCTAATCAGCCAGGGTTTCGGGTGAGCTCATTGTGAAACCTGGCCCCACATTGTCATGTGATTTCCTGAGGTCAGATGGTCCAGGATGTGAGTGGGCATTAAGGCGTCTGGGGAGGGAACTCAAAACTGGATTATAGATGGCAGACAGTTGGTGTCGTAAACCACCGCCTCTGTTCAAAGAGGGTCGCTCACAGTGGACATAGATGGCCTCTTTCACTCCTCTTTCAAACCATCTGTCTTCTCTGTCCAAAATGTGAACATTGGCATCCTAGAAGGAGTGACCTTTGACCTTTAGATGCAGATGGACTGCTGAGTCTTGTCCTGTGGAGGTGGCTCTTCTATGTTGTGCCATGCGCTTGTGAAGCGGCTGTTTGGTCTCTCCGATGTAGAGGTCTGGGCATTCCTCGCTGCACTGTACAGCATACACCACATTGTTAAGTTTGTGTTTAGGAGTTTTGTCTTTAGGGTGAACCAGTTTCTGTCTGAGTGTGTTGCTGGGTCTGAAGTACACTGGGATGTCGTGCTTGGAGAAAACTCTCCTGAGTTTTTCTGATACACCGGCTACATAGGGGATGACAACGTTGTTGCGTCTGTCTTTCTTATCCTCCCTCGCTGGTGTCTGATCTTCTTTTCTGTGCCTCTTTGCTGACTTTATGAACGCCCAGTTAGGATAACCGCATGTTTTGAGTGCTTCCTTTACATGTGTGTGTTCCTTCTTTTTTCCTTCAGGCTTAGAGGGAACATGTTCTGCCCGGTGGTGTAGGGTCCTGATTACTCCAAGTTTATGTCCCAGAGGGTGATGGGAGTCAAAGAGGAGGTACTGGTCCGTGTGTGGGGGCTTCCGGTAAACTTCGATGTTGAGGTTGCCATTCTCTTCAATGTGCACGGCGCAGACCAGGAAAGGCAAACAGTTGTCCTTTGTGTTTTCCCTGGTGAACTTGATGTTTTTATCCACAGCGTTAATGTGCACAGTGAAGGATTCCACTTCTTGTGTCTTGATTTTGACCCAGGTGTCGTCTACATATCTGTACCAGTGGCTGGGTACTCTTCCTTTGAAAGAGCCAAGAGCCTTCCTTTCCACTTCCTCCATGTAAAGGTTGGCTACAATAGGTGACACGGGGGAGCCCATGGCACAGCCATGTTTTTGTCTGTAGAAGCCTTCGTTGTATTTGAAGTATGTTGTGGTGAGGCAGAGGTGTAACAGTGTGCAGATCTGATCGGGTGTGAAGTTGGTCCTGTCTTCCAAGGAGCTGTCTTCTTGTAGTCGTTTTCTGACAGTCTCCACAGCCTCCGTGGTGGGTATGCAAGTGAAGAGAGAGACTACATCAAAGGACACCATGGTTTCATCTGGATCCAAGGTAAGTTTCTGGACCTTGTCGGTGAAGTCGGAGGAGTTCTTGATGTGGTGTGGGGTGTTCCCCACGAGGGGTGCAAGGATGGTAGCAAGGTGTTTCGCAATGTTATAAGTGGCTGAGTTTATGCTACTGACTATGGGTCTGAGTGGGACCCCTTCCTTGTGGATCTTAGGAAGTCCATAAATGCAGGGTATGGCATCCCCTGGATAAAGGCGGTGATATGTAATGCGGCCAATGATTTTGTCCTTTTCAAGGTCTTGAAGGCAAGCTATAACTTTCTTTTTGTAGCTGCTTGTGGGGTCTCGCTTTAAAGCAGCTACAAAGGTGTTGTTGTTGTTGTCACTGAGGAGAGTAGTGATCTTTGTGTGGTAATCTGTTGTGTTTAGGACCACGGTGCACCTTCCCTTATCCGCTGGTAATATATTGATGTTGCGGTCTTTGCTCAGGGAAGCGACGGCCTTCTTTTCTTGTAATGTAAGGTTAGACGGAGGGACTTTTGCACTGGAGAGGGTGGCTGAGACTTTCATCCTGATTTGCTCTGCTTCTGTCTGTGATAATTTGTTAATCCGTATGGCGGTTTCTGTGGCTGTGATGAGGTCCACTATGGGCAACTGTTGCGGAGAAATGGCAAAATTGAGAAGTCCCAGGAAAGGAAAAAACTTAAAGAAGTCCAGACGCTTTTCTTTGCAAACTCCTTTGACTACGATGACCTGGATGACTGAGAACCTTCACAGACGTAAATGGAGAGTCCTCTTCACACACTCGGGTCAATTATGGTGTTCCACAGGGTTCGGTGCTAGGACCAATTCTGTTTACATTATACATGCTTCTCCTAGGCAGCATCATTAGACGACATAGTATACATTTTCACTGCTATGCTGATGACACCCAGCTCTATCTGTCCATGAAGCCAGATAACACACACCAATTAGTTAAACTGCAGGAATGTCTTAAAGACATAAAGACCTGGATGGCCGCTAGCTTTCTGCTTCTTAATTCAGATCAAACTGAGGTCATTGTACTCGGCCCTGAAAATCTTAGAAATATGGTATCTGACCAGATTCTTACTCTGGATGGCATTACCTTGGCCTCCAGTAACACTGTGAGGAACCTTGGAGTCATTTTTGACCAGGACATGTCCTTCAACGCACATATTAAACAAGTATGTAAGACTGCTTTCTTCCATTTGCGCAACATCTCTAAAATTAGAAATATCCTGAAAAACTAGTTCATGCATTTATCACTTCCAGGCTGGACGACTGCAATTTGTTATTATCAGGATGTCCAAAAAAACTCCCTGAAAAGTCTTCAGTTAATCCAAAATGCTGCAGCAAGAGTCCTGACAGGGACTAGAAAGAGAGAGCAGATTTCTCTTGTTCTGGCTTCCCTTCATTGGCTTCCTGTTAAATCCAGAATTGAATTCAAAATCCTGCTCCTCACATACAAGGTCTTAAATAATCAGGCCCCATCTTATCTTAATGACCTTGTAGTATCATATCACCCTATTAGAGCACTTCACTCTCGCACTGCAGGCCTACTTGTTGTTCCTAGAGTATTTAAAAGTAGAATGGGAGGGAGAGCCTTCAATTTTTCAGGCCCCTCTTCTGTGGAACCAGCTTCCAGTTTGGATTCAGGAGACAGACGCTATCTCTACTTTTAAGATTAGGCTTCAAACTTTCCTTTTTGCTAAAGCATATAGTTAGGGCTGGACCAGGTGACCCTGAATCCTCCCTTAGTTGTGCTGCAATAGACGTAGGCTGACGTAGGCTGTTATTAACCTCTGTCTCTTCCACAGCATGTCTTTATCCCGTTTTCCTTCTCTCACCCCAACCGGTCGCAGCAGATGGCCCCGCCCCTCCCTGAGCCTGGTTCTGCCGGAGGTTTCTTCCTGTTAAAAGGGAGTTTTTCCTTCCCACTGTCGCCAAAGTGCTTGCTCATAGGGGGTCATATGATTGTTGGGTTTTTCTCTGTATCTGTACCCCCCGCAACCCTGAAAAGGATAAACGGAAGCGAATGGATGGATGGATAGATAGATAAAACTGAATTGAATTGAATTCCTCAGATGTAGGCACATTTCAAGGTGTTATAACAAGGAAGTTGCTAATTATACCCAGGAAAGGAAAAAAGTTTATCAAATGCGTTCCAACTTCTTGGTAAGGGAACATGCATTCTCTGTCAGACCATTTAAACAATAACTGAGCTTTTTTATATCAGGTTCAACAGGTTTGCAGAGCAGATGATCGAAGAGGGACACAAGGAAGGAGAGATGAGGAGAGAGAGGAGGCGACAGAGGAGGTGCAGAAGAGAGTAAAGGTGGTGACAGAAGAGGTGTAGAGCTTGGGCAAGAGAAAGGAGGAGATGACAATGGGTCAGATGACCAAAGAGAGGGAGAGAAAGCACAGAAAAATAGTGATGGTAAATTTGATTCTTTTTCCTGAATCGAGTTTGAATGAGTCACTCACCAAAGTGAATCGGGTTTTTTGAGTCATTTGAGTCACTGAGTCAGTTGACCAGACAGTGCAAAAATTTACATTTTCACTCAAACTTAATTTGTTTCTCTTTTCATGTAAATCCTACTGCTAAGATGAGTGACTGAAAAAGAAAAACAAATATTTTATAGAGCAAAAAGGAGCAAAAAAATAAGATTTCCAAAGGGAACATTTATTTTATTTATTTTTATTTTATTTTATTTGTATTTTCCTCAAATGTGTCAAATACAAATTTTGTCATTGAAATGTCCACTGAGCTGTGAGCCAGGGGGCGGTAATGCTCCTTAACATTGGTTGCCAACCAAGAAGGAGAAGAAGAAGAAGAAGAAGAAGAAGAAGAAGAAGAAGCTGTGATCCGGGAGGGAGGGGGTGAGTAAGTGGCTGTATCCCACGCCCTTCACGGTCAACGTGGGCCGTGTCCTCGAAGACCGAGAAGGCCTTAGGTGCGAGGGTTGTAAGCTTGTGAAATGGGATGGTATCGCCTCCGTCGCGCTGCCCAGGTTGCCTAGCAACCAACCGCTGGAAACGTTTCATACAGCATTGTTTGACAGAAATGAAGGAGAAAATCTTTTGTTCATCTGTTTGTTTTTATATGATCTTTGTTTGATTAGTTGAGTATCTGAGGCTGAGACCACAGGACTGTAAAACATGATTGTTGGCCTTCATTTCTGTACTGAACAGTCATTTAAGATTAGTTAGTAAATAACAATTAGCTAATGTTGCTCATGAGACTAAAGTCATCTCACTTTGGTAATGAAAATATAATATGGCCAATATTAAAGTTACTATTATATTAATCATTATTATTTATTACAGCAGTGAACTTGAACTGTCAAATACTGAGCTTCAGTAAAGATTCAAGTTGCATTTATTTATATTTCCTATCACCTTAAATCTTCACTCAAAGACAAGTATCTTTGACAGTGTATATGTAGATGTATTATATATAAGAGACAAATATTGTTCTTTTAATATGTTGGCATTACTAAATTTGGCTCAATGCTTACATATATGTATAAAAAGGAAAATGTACGAGCTGTGAAAACTGTTTCTGATAGAATGAAGAGTAGAGTGATATATTAAATATTCCTTTATTGGGTGAGAAAATCAGACCATGTCATAACTGCTTTAAGTCATACAGAATAGATATCAGAGCCTTAAACAGGCTGACTTCTGCTAAATGGGTCAAACTGGGCAGAAAGTACACAAACACATAACATCCTTATAGAATATGATGTAACACTATAGATCAACTTACCTTAGAATATATAAAGCATATAAACAATTACAACAATATGATGCAACAAACACAGCAGTGCTACTAATCCAAAATACTCAAAGCTTCATAGAACTGAAACAAACATTTATTTTAGCTCCATTCTGCTGCTGATACATACTTTAGGTTTCTGAATATTAAACTTGTTGCTGCCTTTCATAGTGTGTAACTTGAAGGCCCTGAGTACTTTCTCCCACACTGAAAACACTGGAATGATAAAATTATGTGAACATTACCTAATAAGTCTGATTCAGGACAGATAATTAGTTATTTTAAACTTTCCTAGCAGTCCTTCACAAACAGGGAACAGTCTGTCTATTCTCTCCATCTGTCAGCTGCTGCTGGATCTTCCTCCTCCTCTTCCTCACACACTGCTGAGTTTGTCCTGGTGGATCATCAGGGGTGCAAAGCCTCACAGATGATGTGCAGCAGTGGGTCCCTCAGTCTGTCCTCACTCTGGACACTTGCAGTTGTCACACATGGAAATCAAATGTGTGATAAGCTGCAGGATTCAAACACAAGTGTAACTTATAAATACATGTTCATACTTTTATTCCACAATCAGAGAGAAAGAAACAGAGAGAGAGTGCAGGACAGACAGGTGACAGTCTCAGGTGTATACACTGCTACAAACCAGCACAAGAGAAGGAGGATTTAGTGTTTGTGTTATTACGAGTGCTAAACAAGAAGAGTTCCCAGATGGTCCAGTGGACACATGTGTGACTCCTGTGATTAAAGCATCTTTCTTTCAGCTTAACGAGTGAACCGTCAGCTCGTTCAAACACACGTTAAAGTCCGTTTGGCTCGACACCACCGAACAGAGGCAGCAATATAACATAGCTAACATTAACAGTGCAGTGAATCCTGCTTGTGCCGTGATATTCAGGACTGCAAACCGAGCAGCATCACTGACTTTCAGCTTGTTGTGTTTGTGGATATATGACTGACTTTAATTACCCATAAAATCATCACATTCTCTGTGAGATTAAGGTCGACTATTGAACGGCGTATATTTTAAAGTAAAGGTTTTAAAACCAAGTTACCGCTGAAAGTACAAACATCACTAATGTCACATAACTTTGCCGAAATGTGACCAACAGTAATATTTTAATGTTCTTCGTTATTAAACATTTGCATATAAATAAGTGACATAATATTCAGTACTTACTTTAAGAGTTTAATCTCTCCCCCCCCCCCCCGTAGTACCATATCACCCTATTAGAGCACTTCGCTCTCACACTGCAGGCTTACTTGTTGTCCCTAGAGTATTTAAAAGTAGAATGGGAGGCAGAGCCTTCAGTTTTCAGGCCCGTCTTCTGTGGAACCAGCTTCCAGTTTGGATTCGTGAGACAGATACTATCTCTGCTTTCAAGATTATGTTTCAAACTTTCCTTTTTGCTAAAGCGTATAGTTAGGGCTGGACCAGGTGACCGTGAAGTGTTTGCTCATAGGGGGTCAAATGATTGTTGGGCTTTTCTCTGTATCTACTGTACAATATAAAGCGCCTTGAGGCAACTTTTGTTGTGATTTGGCGCTATAAATAAAATTGAGTTGAATTGAATTGAATTGTTTGATTGTCAATGCAACCCTCTTCTCCCACTCTTCACACACTGATAGCAACACCGCAGGAGAAATGCCAGCACAGGCATCCAGTATCCGTAGTTTCAGATGCTGCACATCTCGTATCTTCACACCATAGACAATTGCCTTCAGATGACCCCAAAGATAAAAGTCTAAGGGGGTCAGATCTGGAGACCTTGGGGGCCATTCAACTGGCCCACGACGACCAATCCACTTTCCAGGAAACTGTTCATCTAGGAATGCTCGGACCTGGCACCCATAATGTGGTGGTGCACCATCTTGCTGGAAAAACTCAGGGAACGTTCCAGCTTCAGTGCATAAAGAGGGAAACACATCATCATGTAGCAATTTCAAATATCCAGTGGCCTTGAGGTTTCCATTGATGAAGAATGGACCCACTATCGTTGTACCCCATATACCACACCAAACCATCACTTTTGTTGGTCCAACAGTCTTGGAGGGATCCATCCAACGTGGGTTAGTGTCAGACCAATAGCGGTGGTTTTGTTTGTTAACTTCACCATTCACATAAAAGTTTGCCTCATCACTGAACAAAATCTTCTGCGTGAACTGAGGGTCCTGTTCCAATTTTTGTTTTGCCCATTCTGCAAATTCTGTGCGCCGATCTGGGTCATCCTCGTTGAGATGCTGCAGTAGCTGGAGTTTGTAAGGGTGCCATTTGTGAGTAGCTAATATCCGCCGAAGGGATGTTCGACTAATGCCACTCTCCAGTGACATGCGGAGAGTGCTACGCTGTGTTGCTGAATGAAGCTAGGACAGCCACTGATGTTTCTTCATTAGTGACAGTCTTCTTGTGTCCACATTTTAGCAAATCCAACACTGAACCAGTTTCACGAAACTTAGCAAGCAGTTTGCTAACTGTAGCATGGCAGATGGGTGGTCTGGTAGGGTGTCTTGCATTGAAATCTGCTGCAATGACCCGGTTACTGCGTTCATCAGATATCAACACAATTTCGATCCGCTCCTCACGTGTTAACCTCTTCGACATGTCAATGGCTGTGAACAAAGAGAAACTTATAAATAACTCATGAAAGAATAAAGTTACGTTGAAACCAAGCACACCATTGTTTTTCTTGTGACATTACCAATAAGTTTGATGTGTCACATGGTCCTCTTCCTATTGAAAAAACAAAAGTGTGTCCAAGATGGCCGACTTCTAAATGGCCACCATGGTCACCACCCATCTTGAGGAGTTTGCCCCCTCACATATACTAATGTGCCACAAACAGGACCATTCCCATGTTATTACAGTGTATCCATATAAATGGCCCACCCTGTAGAATGATCACGCTGCATTCTTGGGAAGTCCGGACTCCTGTGCGAACTTCGTCCAGACTAAGTCCAGACTAGCGAGAACGCGAGTAAGGACTTGCGTACTTGAGAATTGAGAAATGGCCGAAGAAACTGGGAAACTAGGAACAAGAAACCAGGTGTGAGGAAACCCAGGGAACACAGGAAACCACACGCAGCAACATAGGACAACACGGCAACAGGCAGAGGAAGACAGAGGACTAAATACACAGAGGCTAAGGTATGAGAAACAGCATGGAAACATATCAAAATAAAACAGGAACCATAAGACATGCACTAAGACGTGGGCTTGAAACTGCGACCAGGGAAGAAACAGACATGGGAACATAGCCGACTGGGGAGACAGTAACAGAAAGCGAGGGACTAGAAACTACCAAAGCATAACCAAGAGAAGCAGAACCATGAATCGCAATAAATCAAAGAATATTAATTAACCAAAACACAAAAGGTCACCTGAGGACACCTGAGGACCATGACATTAACTCTGATGACCCAGCCTGTCTGTGTCATACTGTGTTGTACTCTGGTTGTTGGGTGTGGGACTTTGATGTGGTGATGCTGTGGCCTGCTGCTGCTGCTGCATAAACACAGGTCTGGGTCATGTTCTGTGCATGAAGACAGGAGCAGCTTGTTTTAACCACAGCACAGAGGTGAGCTGATCTTATCTGCAGTTTGACTTCTGCTTTAAATGGTGTGAAAACAGCTTGTTCACACCTAAAGTGACAAACTGTACAAGACAAAACTCCTGCTGTTTTATTGTCTGCACAACAAATTTAATCTCTACATAAGACACATGGTAAAGTTTTACAAGATCATCTGATTATAATCATACAATCATACATTCTTCATTAATTGTTTTATTATGAGGAAGTTGTTTAAAGGTGCAGATGAATCGTGTTGAAGTCGTCTCCTCGTTTTTATTCTCCTGGTGATCAGAGAGAGGATCTGCTGCAGTCTGCACTCTTTAAATTCAGGACCATTAAAACCTTTAACAGCACAGTTTATATCAGAAACAGAAGCAAAGATGATGATTACTTACTACGTCATGTATTTGTGACCAAAACATCATGCTGTTGTTTTTTATTCAAACCTCCCGCTGTTTAACATCATTAATGTTACTGAGCTGCAGAGCAGCGAGTACAGGAGGATGTCCTGTTGTCTTTCTGCCTCTTCCTCATGGACTCGCTCCAACAACTAAATTAATCACAGAGTGACTGATCATAGAGGGTCATATGATTGTTGGGTTTGCTCTGGTAGGGTCTTTACCTTACAGTATAAAGGCAACAGTTGTTGTGATTTGATGCTGTATAAATAAAACTATAGTGAATGCTGTGGGACCAACATGTCAGTGACCCCATAGTGAGCACAGTCAGCCTGTGCTCTCTGAGCTGCTGCTTTCAAACATCGAGCTGTGATGGACTGAGAAGGACAGCTGGGACACTTCATGAAGGACCTTTGTGAGCAGGACATACAGCAGCACGCTGACGTGAGAACAGGAAGTGATGAAGCCGGGCATCTCTCCACAGCTCAGACCAAACGTGCTCAGTCTACATCCAGACACCATGAAGCCGGCAGCCACCCCTCTGCTCCTCCTGCTCGGTGAGTCCTTCACTCATTTATTTCCAGCAGAGACTCTAACAGCAGCTCACAGTCTGTATATTATAACATCATATAACATCTATAATATGTCAACATAGCATTTCATCTTTTATTAGACAAAACTGGCTAGATCTTTGTAGTTATCATCCATCTACATTACAGTCATTGTGACAGGTTTATGGCTGAGGCCAGTTTACAGGGTCAGAAATAATGGCTGTCATGGCAGCTTTTTAATAAGAATGAATTAATACTACTGGATATTTGTATGACTTTAGAAAAGGCTGCACTCCCAAATATCAGGTATAAATTCCACTAATAGGAGTTTCTACAACTTGAGACAGTTTGTGCTGTCAGAACAAACCATACATCGATTTTAAATACCAAGTGCATAAACTGTATATTTGTTTTGTTTTTTACAGTGATGTGTCAAATCATTTTTAAAAGTAAATGTGTTACATGGCTGGCCTGATCTAAACCTGAGTGATAGTCTGTTATTGGACTTTTGTGCACACAATCACAGTTTGTCTATAATGAACACCATGTCCAAAAGTGCACATGGCACTAGGACACCCCAGGTCACAAATGCACAGCCATAATTTTGTAATGGTGTCACCAGATGTGCAGCTGTATGTCTTCAACATTCAAGTGAAGACAAGAGCTGAGCCGTCAACTGGTGACCACTTGGTGGTGAGTTGGATCAGGTGGTAGTGGAGGATGCTGAGCAGGCCTGGTGCACCTGAACAGATAGTGAGGTTGTGCTGGGAATGTCTAGCAAAGGCCACATTCCATGACATCTTCAACTCCCACCTCCAGCAGAACCAGAAGAGTTTCTTAAGGGCCAATTAGGTCAATTTGACCCCATATACATTAATGTCAAACCACTACTGCGGCACACCAGGTGGCCAAGAAACATGACTGTTCACATAATGTTTGACATGAAGGCTGCTATAACATTACCAAGCTAGATGTGATTGATAAATAAATGTATAGGGGCTGCACAGACTGTAGTAGATAAAAAATGAATAATTACTGCCGGGCTGAGGATGGGATCTTGATGCGGAGCAGAGCGAGCAGAGTGGGGAGGGTGTGACTGAGTGTGTGCAGGGAATTGAAACGTTCATTGTTTGGTCTCTGTGAGGTCACCTGACCAAACCCTGGCGATGGAACAGCAGTCATGTAGACAGGTCAAGGCCAGCTGATGGCCACACAAACTCAGACCCACTGAAGTCACATTTGGTTTTAAGAAGCTTCATTTTACAAATGTTCATCCAGCTGATGTGAACGTCTTCCTTCTGAGCTCAGGTTGAGGTGTGAGTGAAGTTTAAATGTTCCTCTGATGGAAAGAACACAGTGTGAAGTATGAGTGTCACACTGAACAGATCCAGCTGACCTCTGTTAAACACAACAAAGAGCTTCATCGCTTGACTGATCTGAAGTCAGTCTAAAGCTCCTGAACATCTTCAAACACACAACATCACTAAAGACATTGAATACAAAATCAGGCAGGTAAAGAGTGCCTTGCTGTGGGCCCTGGGACACTTTCGGCCATATGTTGAAGGTGTTCATGTTACTATCTTCACTGACCACAACAGTCTCCGGTGGTTCATGTCTCGTCAAAGCCCAACAGGCCGACTTGCCCGCTGGTCACTTTGCCTGCAGGACTTTCATTTCACAATAGTACACAAACTGCTGTACATAACAAGTTGCCAGATGTGCTGTCCTGCAATCCAGAACACGCTGTCATAGGCAGTCTGGACATTCGTACTCTGCCCCCCGTCATTCTGGCTGACCGTTCACAATTGAGACAGCTGCAGTTAGATGATCATGTCACAGGTCCTCTCCTCAGAGACATTGAAGCAGACTCTCTGAACAGCTCAGATAGTGCCACCTTGTTGCCGTATGTTGTGTATGACTCCAGAGAACCCAGGTCTACATGTGCTCTGCACCCTTTGAAAGAGCTGAAACTGTTTGCCCCTACTTCCATGAGAGGCACCTTGCACCTTGACTATTACCAGGACCACCCCACAGCAGGTTACTTGGGTGTTTCTAAGACACTGGCTAGACTGCGCTTTAGGTTTTTCTGGCCCCCCTAAGGTCCCCCTAAAGGTCCCCCTAAGAACCATCAAGAAATGGTTCTTAGGGGGACCTTTAATGGTTTTTCAAAGAACCTTTTTAAAATCGTTTTTTTAAAGAACCATTTTTAAAAAGGTTCTTCAAATAATTCTTTAAAAAACCATTTTAAAGAACCTTTTTTGAAATGGTTCTTTAAAGAACCATTTTAAATCTTTCAAAATAAAATGTAACAAATTGAATTTGAGTAGGGTAAAATAAATACGAGCACAGCATAGACATATATTAATGGTTTATTGTCATTTCGTAGTATAACAGAAGACAAAAAGGCATTTTAACCCTCAGCACAACATCACAATACATGTCACATATTAGTCATTTAAACAGTAATAATTAAACATTTTTACTATACTATAAATAAATATATATAAATACTATATCTATAGATAACACAACAATTAATACATGTATTGTTTAATTAATCAAACATCAGAAAGTGATAAAAACACATTAGAAATAGCAATAGCTTCATAACAGACCAATAAATCAAGACATTTTCATCAGCAGATGTTTGCATGCCCAGTAAAAATATTTCAACAACAAGTTATTGATTAAAATCATCAATGAACTTCAGCCTTACGTTATGTAAGGTAAGTTTAATGTTGGACTCATGGTTCTTTGTTAGTCCAGTTTAGGACAATGTCTCTGACGTATGTATCATATCAAATATATGTCATATCAAAACAACCCCACACCTGCAGTTGTTTCAGTTTTTCTCAGGTGTTTCCTGTCAGCTGGTCAAACTCACTCAGGTGGACATCTATATCAGCCAACCAAACGACAAGTTCCTCCCTTTGTGCTTCAAATCCCTCCATCTCTGAGACAAGGAGCTGAGAGAGAGAAAACAAGGGTCAATTATAAAGAAGAGAGAAAACTGAAACCCTCCTCAGAAGGTCTGACTCGCATACCTGCAGTCAACCTATGATGGACTCCAGTTTGGCGTTCACGTCATCCCAGCGGCGGCCGCACTCCCTAGCCAATGCCAGCAGCCGAGTTTGCAGGGTGCTCTGGAAGAGCTGAGTTAATGTTCGACTCCTCCTGGTCAGGCTGTCCAGCTGGATGAGCCGAGGTCTCCCCTCTCGCCGCCGCCTCTGAACACACAAACACAAATTGCATGTGAAGCAGGAGGTGCAGATTTTTTTGCTATTCTTTTCTAAATCCAGGCTTGATCACGTGGAGGTATTTGGAAACATTTTTGGCCAGTGGACGACTGTTGTCTCGCAGAAAGTCAAATCAAATGTATGCGATACACAATCAATTCACAAGAACACATTAAAAAAGAAAGTGCCTGATTTCAACTGAATTCTGCATCAAAACAGGGTAACAGAATTAAAACGAGTGTTTGCAGCAAATGTAAGTGTAGCAAGTACATAAGCTAAGATAAACTGAGTTGATTATAATTGGTTGAGCTAATTCAGAAGATGTCAGATTCGGCTCTAGGAGGTGAGTGAAGTATAATAAACGTACAACCACAGGTATTGTGATTACGGTTGTTATTTACAGAGAAAATAAAGTGCAATTACCAAATACCAATATTTACAACAATCTGCAGACAGGAAAAAGATAAAACATGATTCAAGCTTGTAAAATATCAGCAGCACAGTAGTGCAGCACCCTCCTCCAACCCCCGGCAGACAATGTCCATAAAGTTCATATTTTCATGATTGATATAAGTCCAACGCGTATGACAGTCTGTAACAGATTGAAATTGGAAGTGTGATGATCAAAACTGAGATTCCAAGACTGAGATCTCAGAAGTGAGATTTGGGGGACTGAAAACCAAGGGGGAGAGTGTAGGCCGCAGCAGCCTCCTACCAGACCGCAGGAAGTTGTAGCTGGGGTTCTGGCTCGTTGGGCCTAGCTCGCCATCCAAAGTGGTGTCGCTGTGGTCTCTCCAGGACACCACTAGCCTGCACATTCACTACGTGCGATGTCACATACGAGGCCCCACGCATCTACCCGCGGCGGTATCAAAGTACTGTTGCTTCCATCCGCTAACGCCTCTCCCCCGCATCTTTTCGAGCCAACAACCCGGAAGGCATATATTAGTACCTCGCGAATGTGATTGGTCACAACAGGCACGTGCAGACTCGCGGCGTGGCATGTGTCATGACGCGTTGCGATGCCTTCACAGACACGCTCCGGTTGGAATTTAAGATTCCGATTTAGTTACAGATGCAGTTCTTTTTTTTATGTGGGTTACATAAGCACAAAGCCTCACTTTGTACAAGCCTGCTATTAAAGTTCTCCTCTATGCAGATAACGTTCCTGTTTTCAAGGCACAACTTGGATCTGCTGTACGAATCTTATAGATACACGCTAAATGAAACAGTAGTGTGCACGACTCCAGATTCTGATCCCTCATCCTAATATGGTCCCAAAAGGCTCACAAAAACCCACATAGCAATAGCAATAAAGCAAATGTTGAGGCTTCAAAATAAAGTCCATAAACCAATGGCTGACATGGGTTTTATCATAAGGGTGATAAATATACAACATATGTTCTTAAGACTAAAAGTATAATACAGATTTTAGTCTGAGAGATTTGATGTTCATTTACCTGCAGATGCACTATACGTGCCTGCTCTGTGGTTTTCCACAACGTTTTGCACATCACTATTTAATACAGGAAGTAGGTGAACTAAAACAAGTCATCTTTCTTTGTGAGAGGACCATATTAATGAAACAAACCTCAATGACATCACAGAGATCTTTAAAGATGCTCCTGCTGCTTTTCTTCCTCCTCATCCTAAGCTTCCTTCTCCTTGTCCTCGACTTCCATCCAATTGTAATTCAATCTAATTGTTTTTCTCCCTCCTCTTCCTCATTTTGTTGGAGCTGTGAAAAGAATTATTGTGAATCTGAATTAATTTGTGCAAACAAGAAAAATCTACAGCTTTTTGGTCAGAGGTGGTTTTGTGATTTAAGCCGGGTAGATTTATGTGTTGATGCTACCTGCTTCATCTCTGCGACTGGCTGCTGAGTGATATTTACACCCTGGCTGGATTACAAACTTTAACCACGTGCTGCACTTTGGCCCAGCGTTGATACCTCTTGTTAGTATAACGACCTCTTCTTGGCTTAATGTATGATGATGGATAAATGAAATGTACAAAGAAAATTTAACTATATTACAAAATGACATCTATCTTGGTAACATCAAATGACCGGAGCATAACTTGTTAACTAGTCGGAAAATAAGTTATACAGGAACAGTCACACCTTCTCATGTGTCACATTTCTATTCATTCAAAACACTTTTGCATAGCTGTGTTTTATACAGCTCTTACAGAATTCAAAGTACAGGTTCATGTGAGTATTTAATGTACGGCTCAGCTCTACTGAACTTCTGAGTTTCTAGAGCAGACACACAGCTCACATCACAACAGGCTTCAGGCGCCATTTTAGTGACTTTAACAATATTATAAATTTTAATATCGGTCTAGCTGACATTAGGTTATGTACGCAGCACGCAATAGAGCCACATGTTTTAGAAGCCAAAGGTTCAAATTAGTTGGGAGCACCTTCACTTAATTATAACAGTGGTTTTGTTAGGAAAACAGTTCTGTATACCGATACTAAATTGCATGAACGTCAACGGCTAACGTATCTAACATAGCTAACCGTTATTGTTAGCACAACATTAACAGCAAGCTACAATGACGAGTAACAAAAACAAAACAGTAAAAAGGTTTTAATGAAAATGTTTTACCATCAAACTCAGATAGCTAAGGATGAAGAACCTTTTGTTCTTTAAAGAACCATGAAGACATCTGAAGAACCATTTAAGAACCATAATTTTTCTGAGAGTATATAAGTTTGATGGTGTAAAATGGCATAAATATTTATTCACTATAATGAAGGTGTGAATTATACTGTGTGTTTTGTTTGTGTGCATGTGTGTGCGAAGGGGGCGGGCGGGTTACCTGGTGATTATCCTTTAAGAGCAGATGGTAGGAAACTGAATATTCAAATAAAAGTTAGAAATACTTGCTTAAAAATATACTGGTGACAGGGGTGGGGGCCAAAGCCTAAAGACCCTACCCCCCCACACCCCTAACCCCGCAAACCCACTGATCACAAATAATGTGGTAATAGAATATGGAATTTATTATTAAGAATAATAAATTGAATATGGTGAATATGGTGAGTTAACAAACAGTAGACACAATACACACATTCAAATACTGTACTTTAGTCTTAAATTTTAATAAAGTATTATTATTTTCTGCTTCAAGGCATTACTTTTGAGATTATTATATATATTAGAAAATATAGCATAATGATAATACTAGTTATTGTAAACTTTACAAACCACCCAGCAGTTGTCATAGTGCGGCTGTGTGCAGGCAGGATGAGGACCCAAACGCAAACTCACGGGAAAACAGGACTGAACTCAAAATACAGCTTTATTGCTGACAGAAGATAAAGGCGATACAAAAAAATATGAAACTAAACCTTTTTACTGTTTTGTTTTTGTTACTCGTCATTGTAGCTTGCTGTTAATGTTGTGCTAACAATAACGGTTATATGCTGTCCACACAGACAATATTGATTTGTAAATGATTAACTAACAAGCTTGTGCTTAAAGTGCTTTGGCACTCTTTGGCAACATTGTAGACAGCGTTAAACTTAATCATCATCTCGGCCTCCTCTGACGACCTGTTTGCTGCTGCCTGCCGTTGAAAGGCAGTGGGGAGAGGGGACACTTGGGCAGTGCATTTACCAGGATTTGAGATGGAAAACTGTTCTTGAAATACACAGAGAGAGAGAGCTATGCATGAAGTGTGATTTTTGTTGTGGTGGAGGCAAAATAGCAAAAGTAAGAGGGAATTCATGGCGATGTTTATCAAATGTGAAGCGTAGTTTGTTGATTCTTTTGCTGCTGGTTCAGTGAATTTTGGTTGGAGAGAGACAAAACCTGCAGCTCAGAATCTAGCGCAAAAAAGACGTAAACGCAGTGCGGACCCAACGCATCAGAATCAGTGAGCTGTCGGCTTTCAGCCGCGATGCCATGTCCGTATACGGGCCGTCGGGTGAGAAAGCCAGAAAGAGAAAGTTGATTCTGATGTGTCGGGTCTGCTCTGTGTTTACGTCTTTGTGTGGAGTCCATTAACCTGCTCTCATTTGCTGTTTGGTGGTTGTTGAAATCGTTTTGTGAGCTTTAACCTGAGATTCTGGCGTTTCTGGTAAAATACATTTATATTTAAAAGTAGATTCAGGATTTAATGAATCGATATCACTTGATTCAAGCTACTCACCTCTCTCTCTCCGCCCGCCCTGCACTTTCAAACGTACACACGGACCACATGAATATCTGAACCACGACCAATCAGAGAGGTCCCGCCCCTGACTATCTGTGATTGGTTTAGACCACGATAGGGGCATAATGTGTGTCTGCGGTTGACACACGGAGAGTTTCAGAGTTGCGGAGTATTTTTTTTTTTTGGTTTCTTGAACGGTTGGTCGCACCGGTGCGACCTAAGATTTTTTTTAGTCGCACCATTGAAAAATTTGGTCGCATTTGCAACCAAATTGGTCGCACTCTAGAGCCCTGCATGAGAAGGCGTGTCTTTGACTGTTACCGTATAACTTATTTTCGGACTACTTGACAAGTTATGCTCCGGTCATTTGATGTTACCAAGATAGATGTCCTTTTGTAATATAGTTAAATTTTCTTTGTATATTTCATTTATCCATCATCATACGTTAAGCCAAGAAGAGGTCGTTATACTAACAAGAGGTATCAACGCTGGGCCAAAGTGCAGCACGTGGTTAAAGTTTGTAATCCAGCCAGGGTGTAAATATCACTCAGCAGCCAGTCGCAGAGATGAAGCAGGTAGCATCAACACATAAATCTACCCGGCTTAAATCACAAAACCACCTCTGACCAAAAAGCTGTAGATTTTTCTTGTTTGCACAAATTAATTCAGATTCACAATAATTCTTTTCACAGCTCCAACAAAATGAGGAAGAGGAGGGAGAAAAACAATTAGATTGAATTACAATTGGATGGAAGTCGAGGACAAGGAGAAGGAAGCTTAGGATGAGGAGGAAGAAAAGCAGCAGGAGCATCTTTAGTGATCTCTGTGATGTCATTGAGGTTTGTTTCATTAATACCTTTTGGTTTTGTGTTGTAGCAGGTCAAGTAATCATTTTGAGTTTGTGACTGTTGTACTCCTTTGTGTTGGTCACATGTTACTTTTTGTGTGTGTTCAGTGTGGCAACTTCAAACCCTCATGCAGGGGCATCCATGCTTAAAGATGCCAACTATAATGTGAACACTGTGCTTCGTCTAGGCGTATGATTCTCGTTTCGGGTGCGAGAGGTCCCGGGTTCAGATCCCGGACGAGTCCCCACTTATGTTACGACTCGGCTCTGCTAGGCGACAGGGGATGTAACATAAATGAGCCCAGAGACAAGGGGGTTAGATAAAAAGAAAAACATAAGGTTTATTAACACAACTGAAAACTGTTAGTGAAACAACTCACTAGGCAAAGGGGTGATTTAAACAAACATAACAAACAACTCATATATTCAAATAACACTAATAAACCACTAGAACACTAATCATCTAAACATCTCACAGGCAGTTACTCAACTCAAAGGTTGCAAAGGGCAGCAATGCAAAGGCAAAGGCAGGAGGGACGGTCTACACAGTCTATTCAAATCAACAAGTCCCCCACGAATGAAGGATCCTCAGCCTTTTATATTCCCCGGTAAATGCAGGCAGCCGCGTCATTGGTCCGTCGTGTTCAAGGCTCCTGCAGCAGCCAATGGTGTGTGTGGTCTGGCACACTCTGATCTGCATGAAGTTGGGGCGGGCATAGGTCCCTGGCCAGCCAATCCCCCGTGAGTCCTGGAACGCTTTGATTTCCATAGAGGAAGGCGGGGCCACCTGAGGCCAGAGGCCGTAACACACACATCATGGGACAAGTTTCTCCCTCAGATTTGCTTTGCTCTGCGTACCGCCCCCCATGACAGTGCAGGTATGACTCCTGCCATGATGCTTTATGGTCGTGAGTTAGACACCCCACTTGACCTTATCACTCAGCCTTCTACAGCAGGTGTCGATGAACCAGGCGTACCTTACCCTGAGACTCTTATAGCCTCCCTACAGGAAACTCACGACCACACCAGAGCGGCTCTTGACTATAGTCATGACAAACAGAAACATTATTATGACTTGAAACATCGACATGACACGTTTAGTGTTGGTGACCTTCTTAGAGTTAGGACACACCCCAGGTCAGACGCTCAGTCTAACTTTACTGCTAAACTTGCACCACTGTTTGAGGGACTATTGTGTGTATCTCAGAGACTCAGTGACGTTAACTAAAGGCTCACTTGGGTGGACTCCGGTGTGGATGCTGGTGTTTATCATGTTGTAAACATGCAACCCTTCCATACCTTGGCTGTCACTTGGTGTTCTCTCTCTGCAGTAGAGTATCACTTCCTGTTCCTGCTCAAACATGGTGGTGTTTTTGAGTAGCTTATCTGCTTATTTAAAAAGTTTTAGATACATTCTTTCTTCATAGACTCGGCTTCGCACCCTTCATTCACCCGTAGCTAGCCAGGCCCCTGCAGCTGGTGCAGCCGAAGATAGCGTAGGCTCCGCTAGCTGTTCCCCGGCAGACCCCAAGCAGCTGGGGAAAGAGGGCGGCTGGGTGACGGTGAGGAGGAAGCATAGTCTTAAACAGAAGCCCCAGGTACACCACCAACCTGTTCATGTGTCTAACCACTTATCCTCACTCGGCGACACACCCACCGGGGGTCAAACTCTGGTAATTGGTGATTCTGTTCTCAGACATGTGAAGCTAGAGACACCGGCAACCATAGTCAATTGTCTTCCAGGGGCCAGAGCAGGCGACATTGAAGGAAATTTAAAACTGCTGGCTAAGGGTAAACGTAAATACAGTAAGATCATAATTCACGTCGGCAGTAATGACACCCGGTTACGCCAATCGGAGGTCACTAAAATCAATATTGAATCGGTGTGCAACTTTGCCAAAACAATGTCGGACTCTGTAGTTTTCTCTGGTGCCCTCCCCAATCAGACCAGGAGTGACATGTTTAGCCGCATGTTCTCCTTAAATTGCTGGCTGTCTGAGTGGTGTCCCAGAAACGATGTGGGCTTCATAGATAATTGGCAAACCTTCTGGAGGAAACCTGGTCTTGTTAGGAGAGACGGCATCCATCCCACTTTGGATGGAGCAGCTCTCATTTCTAGAAATATGGACAAATTTATTAAACCCCCCAAAATATGACTATCCAGAGTTGGGACCAGGAAGCAGAGCTGCAGTCTTACACGCCTCTCTGCAGCTTCTCTCCTCCTGCTACCCCCCCAAAACCCATCTCCATAGAGACTGTGTCAGCTCCCAAAAAGATAAAAAACAAACTAAAAACCAGCAACAAACAACTTAAACATAAAAAATCACAAAGAAAGAACAATACAGTATCCACATCTGAACCAAAGAGTAAAACAGTGAAATGTGGATTTTTAATATTAGGTCTCTCTCCTCCAAGTCTCTGTTAGTACATGACTTAATAATTGATCAACAAATCAATTTACTCTGCCTTACAGAAACCTGGTTGCAGCCAGATGATTATGTTAGTTTAAATGAATCAACACCCCCGAGTCATTCTAACTATCAGAAACCTCGAAGCACAGGCCGAGGGGGCGGTGTGGCAGCAATTTTTCACACCAGCCTATTAATTAACGAAAGACCAAGACAGACTTTTAATTCATTTGAAAGCCTGATGCTTAGCCTTGTCCACCCCAGCTGTAAAACTCAGAAACCAGTCTTACTTGTTATCATCTATCGTCCACCTGGGCCTTACACAGAGTTTCTCTCTGATTTCTCAGACTTTTTATCTGATTTAGTGCTCAGCTCAGATAAAATAATTATTGTGGGTGATTTTAACATTCATGTAGATGCTAAAAATGACAGCCTCAACATGGCATTTAATCTGTTATTAGACTCAATCGGCTTCTCTCAAACTGTAAAAGAACCCACCCACCACTTTAATCACACTCTAGATCTTGTTTTAACATATGGCATAGAAACTGAACATTTAACAGTGTTTCCTGAAAACCCTCTGCTGTCTGATCATTTCCTGATAACATTTACATTTACAATAATTGATTACACAGCAGTGGAGAGTAGACTTTATCAAAGTAGATGTCTTTCTGAAAGTGCTGTAACTAAGTTTAAGAATATAATCCACCCACTGTTATCATCTTCAATGCCCTGTACCAACATAGAGCAGAGCAGTTATCTGAACGCTACCCCAACAGAGGTCGATTATCTTGTTAATAATTTTACCTCCTCACTACGTACGACTCTGGATACTGTAGCTCCTGTGAAAACTAAGGCCTCAAATCAGAAGTACCTGACTCCGTGGTATAATTCTCAAACACGTAGCCTAAAGCAGATAACTCGTAAGCTGGAGAGGAAATGGCGTGTCACAAATTTAGAGGATCATCTCTAAATGGTTGTCTAAAGGGATGGTTGGCTCTATTGAGCCAACCATCCCTTTAACGTTAACTAGTAATGACTTCATGAACTTCTTCACAAATAAAATTTTAATCATTAGAGAAAAAATTACCCATAATCATTTCACAGATCTAATATTATTCAATTCAATTCGATTCAATTTTATTTATATAGCACCAAATTACAACAACAGTTGCCTCAAGGCGCTTTATATTGTACAGTATATTCTATATTAATAGATAGATACAGAGAAAAACCCAACAATCATATGACCCCCTATGAGCAAGCACTTTGGCGACAGTGGGAAGGAAAAACTCCCTTTTGACAGGAAGAAACCTCCAGCAGGCTCAGGGAGGGGCGGGGCCATCTGCTGCGACCAGTTGGAGTGAGAGAAGGAAGACAGGATAAAGACATGCTGTGGAAGAGAGCCAGAGATTAATAACAAGTATTCAGTGCAGAGAGGTCTATTAACACATAGTGAGTGAGAAAGGTGACTGGAAAAGAAAAACTCAATGCATCATGGGAATCCCCCAGCAGCCTACACCTATTGCAGCATAACTAAGGGAGGATTCAGGGTCACCTGATCCAGCCCTAACTATATGCTTTAGCAAAAAGGAAAGTTTGAAGCCTAATCTTAAAAGTAGAGATAGTGTCTGTCTCCTGAATCCAACCTGGAAGCTGGTTCCACAGAAGAGGGGCCTGAAAACTGAAGGCTCTGGCTCCCATTCTACTTTTAAATACTCTAGGAACAACAAGTAGGCCTGTGGTGTGAGAGTGAAGTGCTCTAATAGGGTGATATGGTACTACAAGGTCATTAAGATAAGATGGGGCCTGATTATTTAAGACCTTGTATGTGAGGAGCAGGATTTTGAATTCTGGATTTAACAGGAAGCCAATGAAGGGAAGCCAAAACAGGAGAAATATGCTCTCTCTTTCTAGTCCCTGTCAGGACTCTTGCTGCAGCGTTTTGGATTAACTGAAGGCTTTTCAGGGAGTTTTTAGGACTTCCTGATAATAATGAATTACAGTAGTCCAGCCTGGAAGTAATAAATACATGAACTAGTTTTTCAGCGTCACCCTGAGACAGGATATTTCTAATTTTAGAGATGTTGCACAAATGGAAGAAAGCAGTCTTACATATTTGTTTAATATGTGCGTTGACGGCATCCAGAGTAAGAATCTGGTCAGATACCATATTTCTAAGATTTTCAGGGCCGAGTACAATAACCTCAGTTTGATCTGAATTAAGAAGCAGAAAGTTAGCGGCCATCCAGGTCTTTATGTCTTTAAGACATTCCTGCAGTTTAACTAATCCGGTCTTTAAGTGATGACGTGATGATTCCTGCTTCCGGGAACAAACTATCCTATGTTTATTTTGGCTTTTGTGTTTTTAACATGTTTTATTTGCTTTGTATCTTCTTCTATTTAATCTCAACCCCCCCCAAAAAAACAGTTACTGTCGGCCTGTCTCGGTTTTTATCACCACTATGTATTTTAAAGCTCGGTTTTTAAAACCTTTCGATATAACTACAGCTCAGTCCAAGGGCGTAGATTTGGTTTTGGCATTGGTGTGGACGGATGTTTCAACCACCGAACTCTGCCCTGTTTCTTTTTTTCCCTTTTTGTCTTTGCTTCTTGATAAAAAAGGAGAAATATACTTACCCACATATGCTATTCCACATGCTTTAAAACCATTTAAAATGACAATTCATAGTTTTATATGTGAATTATATAATGTTAAATTACTATTAAACAAATGACTAAGTATTTTAGACTTTAGTTTACTTCAGCCATATTCCATATAAATCAGGTATCATACAATAATAAAAATAGCTTCAAATACAGTCATGACAATAAAAGAATATGACTTTAACGACTTAACAACATTACTTCAGTTATAGTACACCAACATCTCTTATACATTAGCACTAAGGGAACACTGAATGACCTGGTGGTTTTTGTCCATAAAACTACTCATCTAAGATTACCACAAAGTAAAAGACCTCTTAGGAAAATTATGCAACATTTTAGGCACACTATACAAACATTGCTGATGAGTCACTCATCAGTAATGTTTGTAGGGTGAGTGTATTTTTAAAACAATTTGTGCAAACTGCACTACAAGGTGGAATATTTGCAAAATCATGACTACTTCATGATATATTGTCTCAAAAATTAACCCTATGAATATGTCAGTACCATTAGGATGAAATTATTGTGTCACCAACATTTTAACATTAGACATATAATTTTAACAGCCTCTGTAAGCTAATATCCTGGCTTACTCGAGGCTGCTGTTTTCTCTGACAGTTTCAATCAAAATTAGAAACGCTACTCTGGGAGACTGAGATAACTGATACTGCTTTGTTGTGTAGTTAGTTTCCAAAACACGTTATTCATGGTTACATACAATTTTAGACTGATGTGGGCCAAAGCCTAGCATAGCCTGTAACGTTATTATGACGGACACATTTTATGAGTTAACTTGACTTTAAGTGACGTACAGGTTTCTTTGAAATACTTTCTTATATCCAGGTTCTTCCTTTTTGCTGCCATCCTCCTCTCCTCCTTGCAGGTCCTCGCAGCACAGGTTTGCCGCTGCTAAGACTAAACAGAGCTCCCTAAAAGGCACAGCCAATCACATTGGCCATATTTGTCACATGAGGTAGGACTCCAGTAGAGAACGTAATTTAACTCTTTCTGCACCGCTGGGTGAATGAGACGTTGACAGATCGTTTTTTTCCTTCTATCGGTTTTGTTTTTCTTTACTCGAAGAGATCAAATTATTAGTGGGGACAATTCAGTAATCGCTGGATATTGGTGGGGACATGTCCCTTCCGTCCATGCCAAATCTACGCCCTTGGCTCAGTCCATGCAGCAGTATATTAATGACTAACCTCGTATTGTGGATGGATTATCTCAGTTGTTCTCCTGACTGAAGTTTGGTCCGTTTACAGCATCCTGCCATGCGAGTGCATTTGTCCCTAACCATCGGGAACCCTCACGTTAACTTTTATCAAGTGGAAAACTTAGCGTTCATCCTCCAGTTTCACTGTGTTTATGCTATGCTAACATAGCTGTGTTGCTAGCAATCATGTAGCACATCATACACAAGCTAGCCCAACTTCAGTAACCCTACAAATGTCACTGCTGTTTAGTTTTCTGTCTTCATCTATGTTGGAAGTGATAGCAGAGCTATACGTTTGAATTTGTTTCACAAATCTCTCAGTCAGAACATGCTATATCATGTTTAGGTGGAAGCTATCGAGCTAACTTCCTGCTAACTTCTAACTCCATTAAATGTAATAAATTCTGTTTTCATGGATGCCTGGATGTTAAACTTAACTGTTACACCTGGTAAAGGAGGAACCCTGAACGCAGGGAGAGTCCTCCGGTACAACACACTCTCTTCAGGCCCGGACAATAACAACAAGAAGCCCCCTCCCCTTCCCGCACACACTAACTCCCTTTTTCCTGCAGCACAACCAAACATGTACCTTAAAGAATCAACAACAGTGCACAGAGATAGCCAACCTGTCGCTGTAAAATAACCTTTAACCATCGTTACAATATTTTTCATACTGTTTCAGTTATTATGTTACATGTTTGATTCTGTATAAGATGTTGTCAGAGAATAAATGCTGCATGTTTAATTTTGTTGGGTAAGATAAACATTACGACACATGTGTGGGAGCAGGTTAGAATGCGCCAATATGGCAATGGAAATGTGTGCTGTAGCAGAAAATAGTTTTTTGACCATGACATCGTTTGTTTGTATGTACGAGTCAGAAATAAATCTGGACAGCTCACATTAAGAAGTGGAAGAATGATCTTTTCAAGGTTTGGGACAGAAATTTACCACTATTGGTGTGTGTTACCTGGCTTCATTGGTAGATATAGTTGGGTGTCATCTGCATAGCAGTGAAAATGCATGCTATGTCTTCTGATGATACTGCCTAAGGGAAGCATGTATAATGTAAACAGAATTAGTCCTTGGTAATGGCCTAGTTTCTAAATTATTTTTTCAAAGGGTTCATTAAATTAACAAAAATATACCTGAATCATTTAGCACCTACAGTGCCTTGAAAAAGTATTCATACCCCTTGAACTTTTACACTTTCTGTCAGCTTACAACCACAAAATTAAATGTTTCTTATTGAGATTTTCTGTGGTAGACCAACACAAAGTAGCACATAGTTGTAAAGTGGTACAAAAGTTAAAAATCTTTTTCAAAATTTAAGCAAAGAAATATCTGAAAAGTGTGGTGTGCATTTGTATTCAGCCACCTCTACTCTGAAAACCTGTAGACAAAATCCAGTGTTATCAATTGCCTTTAGGAGTCACCTAATTAACTAATCAAGTTCACCTGTGTGTAATTTAGTCTCATTATAAATACAACTGCTCTGTGACGGCCTCAGTAGTTTGTTACAGAACATTAGTGAAGAAACAGCTTCATGAAGACCAAGGAATCCCCCAGACAGGTCAGGGATAAAGTTGTAGATACGTTTAAAGCAGGAATGGGTTATAAAAAAATATCCCGAGCTATCCTAACATCTCAAGGAGCACTGTTCAATCCATCATGCAAACATGGAAAAATTATGCTCCTACCAAGACATGACCGTCCACCTAAACTGACAAACTGAACAAAGGGAGCTCTGGTCAGAGAAGCTTCCAAGAGACCCACGGTCAACTCTGGAGGAGCTGCAGAAATCCACAGCTCAGGTGGGAGAATCTGTCCACAGGACACCTGTAAGTTGTGTACGCCACAAATCTGGCCTATATGGAAGAGTGTCAAGAAGAAAGCCAATGTTGACCGAAAGACATAAGAAGTCCTGTTTGCAGTTTGCAGGAGCCATGTAGGGGGCACAGCAAACATGTGGAAGAAGGTGCTCTGGTCAGACGAGACCAAAGGTGAACTTTTTGACCTAAATGAAAGTGCTACGTGTGGCAGAAAAGTAACACTGCTCATTACCCTGAACGTACCATCCCCACTGTGAAACATGGTGGTGGCAGCATCATGCTGTGGGGCTTTTTTTCTTCTACGGGGACAGGGAAGCTGGTCAGAGATGATGGGAAGATGGATGGAGCTAAATACATGGCAATTCTGGAAGAAAACCTGTTGGAGGCTGCAAAGGACTTGAGACTGGGATGGAGACTGACCTTCCAGCAAGACAATGACCCTAAACATACAGTTAGAGCTTCAGTGGAATGGTTTAGATCAAAGAATATCCATGTGTTAGAAGGGCCAGTCAAAGTTCAGACCTAAATCCCATCGAGCATCTGTGGCAAGACTTGAAAACTGCTGTTCAGAGACACTTTCCATCCAATCTGTCTGAGCTGGAGCTGTTTTGCAATGAAGAATGGGCAAATTTTTCAGTCTCTAGATGTGCAAAGCTGGTAGTGACATACCCCGAAAGACTCACTGCTGTAATTACAGTGAAAGGTGGCTCTACAAAGTTTCGATTGAAATATTGATACAAAGCCAGAGAGATCTATGTTTTAGAAGAATCAGAATGTCTTTATTGTCATTGTCACAGGTACAACGAAATTAAAAGTGCTCCCCGGTCAGCGCATCATCCCTAAAAATGTGAAAATATAAATAAAACAATAAAATTCTATAAAATCAATAAATGAAATACTTAAAGTGCTAATAAGAATAGTACGAGCAAACATTCACATACATTTCCACATACATGCTTCAGTCAGCACATAGATTAATACAAGAGTGGCGTGATGAACATTTCTTTGTAGCAGTATTCAGACATGTTATTGCAGTTGGATAAGAGCTGTGTTTGAGTCTATTAGTCCTTACACTGATTGCTCTGTACCGTCTGCCTGAGGGCAACAGTTCAAACAGAGAGAGGCCAGGATTTGAGGCATCTTTTATGATGTTTTGAGCTTTAAGACAGCAGGTTGTCACGTTCCTGTGTATGTTGACCCAGCGTTGTTAGTTTTAGTTATTTGGATATTGATGTTTATCTTTAAGTTCTGTAGGTTAGCTAAGTTTATTTGTTTATTAGATTTGCCCTGTATTTCAGTTTGTCTCACCCTTTATGTGTTTCATACTGCGTGTCTTATGTTGTCAAGTTTCCTCTGAGCCACTGTGCAGCTAGTGTACCAGATGCATATGCAATAGGTTAGTAAGCTCTCGATGGTGGCTCTGTAAAATGACAGAGAGCAAACACATCTAGTACACGTGAAGCGGCTGCAAAAAAGTGACGTACTAGCAATAATACAGCCACCAGGCAAACAGAGATTTTGGGTCCTTTGCACTAGCTAGTGGTAAGCACAGCGCATGTAGTGTCCGATGTGAAAGGGCCTATAGGGGGTCACATGATCATTGAGTTTTTCTCTGTATCTATTATTGTAGGATCTACCTTACAATATAAAGCACCTTGAGGTGACTGTTGTTGTGATTTGGTGCTGTATAAATAAAACTGAATTGTAATTGTAAAGGAAGGCAGCAGGCCCAGACAAGGTGTGTCCTAGGATGCTAAAGGCATGTGCTGCTGAACTTGGATAGCTGCTACATAGAATCTTCCACCTCAGCCTGCGACTGGGGAGAGTGCCCGGCCTCTGGAAGACATCGTGCATCGTCCCAGTCCCCAAAAAGAACCGGCCCAATAAGCTGAATGACTTCCGACCGGTGGCACTGACGTCACATCTTATGAAGACTAGAGCTCTTTTTCAGCCTCCTCCAACCACAGGTACAACATGCCCAGGAGCCACTACTGGATGTCGGAGTGGAGGATGCCATCCTGTACCTCCTACATAGAGCCCACTCACACCTGGACAAGGGAAAAGGCACGGTCAGGATCCTGTTTCTGGACTTTTCCAGTGCCTTTAATACAATCCGGCCCTGTATGCTCCAGGAGAGACTGAACAGGATGCAGGTGGACCCCTGCCTGGTTGCTTGGATCTCCAACTACCTCACTGACAGACCACAGTACGTCAGGCTGAAGGACATCACGTCTGACCCTGTGGTCAGCAGCATAGGAGCACCACAGGGCTGTCCCCTCTCCACCTCTGACTTCTGCTACAACTCTGAATTATGCCATGTTCAGAAGTTTGCAGACGACACGGCCATAATGGGGTGTATCTGGGATGATCAGGAAGAGGAGTACAGAAGTCTGGTGAAGAACTGCGTCACATGGAGTCACACAAACCACCTGCAACTAGGGATGGGTATCGTTTAGGTTTTATCCGATACCGGTGCCAAATCGGTACTTTTGAAACGGTGCCGGTGCTTAAACGGTGCTCGAACCGGTGCTTAAAGAATGGAGAACACAAACTTCGTCCAAAAACCTCTCATGTTTTTATTTTTAGCAGTCTCTTTTTTTCTGCAAAATCATAAGAACCGTAACAACATATAAACATCATCTGTGCAAAGATTTATGTTTTTAAAGTGAAACAGTGAAAAATTACAGCGCTGTCAATACATGAATATCCAGACGTTGTACAAAAATGTCCAATTCTTGCACACAATTGGACACCACGCCAGTTGAGTTTTTTTAGGTATTTAAGAGCAGTCATTAATTAATTTTATTAACATGCCTAAAAATGCTTTTTTTTTTTTTAAAAAAAATGCATTTTTGAAGAATTAACCATACATTTACATGGTAATGGGCCTTTTCTGCCATGGAGCGCTTAATTGGCCTCTGGCCCTTTAAACTCTGAGGGGCTGTAACTTTGGTTTCTTTTGGTCAATGTGCATGATTGACACCTCTTTTTAATTGTTTGAGCCAATAGAGTCACAGTAACGATGCCACGTTCACGTTATGTCAACCATTCAGACGTTGTAATGCCAAAACCCACGTGGGCCCAAATTTACTGCATGTGACGTCTGTCCAGTCACGTGTCTATAGGTGGGTCTAAAATGGAGGTTGTTGATGGAAAACGACTCTGATGCAGCTAGGTAGGCGTGGTAACTGCTGATAATCACATGGCTACCGGCTACCGGCGAAAATAATGGAGGAAATCTGGACGGTAAGCCCATTTCTGTCTTAGCGCATTTGCGCCGCTGTGTGTTTTTGTGGTCTTCTTTTGCGGCTCATTCAGTGAATTTTGGTCAGAGTGTGGTGAAACTTGGTGTTTGGAATTGGTGATAGCTCTGGAAGATAACCAGCTTTTCTTTAGCGGTTACATGAAGTCTGGAGAATTTCTGGTTCGCCTTGTTTGTTTAGCGGACTTGTGCGCATTTACATAACTGCTCCTTTAATCATGGCTTGTTTTCGTTGAGTTTGGTGGTTGTAGAAATGGTTTATATGACATTTTAGCTGAGATTCAGAGGTTTCTGTGGATACCACACGTCTGGACTTACATTTCTCACCCCGTGTTATAACCGATTAAACGTGATCTCCTCCTTTTTGCTCGCGGTACCGGGGGCGTGGGGCTTAAAGCACTTGTTGCAGGCTGCTGACTTTGCATCTTTTGCTGTGAAGTACAGCCAGACTTTTGACCGCTTCGCCTTGGGCATTTTTAATCTGTAGCTCTGCTCTAAAAGAACGTACGTACCTGGGCCCGCCTACTATCCTTGTAAAGGTAAAATGATTGGCTAGAATCCAAAGTGTATGACATCTCAAGAAAAAAAAAGCACCGAAATAAAGCACCGAAATGTGCGCTGCTTTTCAGTCTGGTTACTACCGTTTATGTCAGAACCGGTGCCATCACGGCACCGGAAACCGGTACCCATCCCTACCTGCAACTCAACACCTCAAAGACCAAGGAACTGGTTGTGGACTTCGGGAGGTCCAGACCAGGTCCACTGCCAGTTCAGATGGAGGGAGAGGAGGTGGAGGTGGTCAACACATACAAGTACCTCGGGCTGTGGGTGGACAACAAACTGGACTGGTCATGCAACACGCAGCACCTGTATAAAAAAGGCCAAAGCCGACTGTACTTCCTCAGGAGGCTGAGGTCTTTTAACATCTGCAGGAAGCTCCTGAGGATGTTTTACCAGTCGGTGGTTGCAGGAGTAGGAGGGGAGCAGGACAGCAAAGAAGGACTCACCCAGGCTGGAGAAACTAATCAGGAAGGCTGGCTCTGTGGTTGGCATGAAGCTGGACACTCTGGTGACAGTGGCAGAGAAAAGGACACTAATTCAATCTTTAGTGGCAGACTTCATGTCCATAAAAAAACAAGACAAAAAAACACACATCCAGGGGGATGTGTGTAAGGTATTAACCTTAAAAACCTTAAACCTTAAAAAAATAAGTAAGTAAATAAATAAATAAATTATATTTGTGTGTGTGTGTGTGTGTGTGTGTGTGTGTGTGTTATGAAACATTTAAAAAAATATAAAATCATATTATACATAAAACACAATTACCTAAAAGAAATCTATAAGTACACAAACACTTCAACCAGTGCTTTCTCAGACTGGATGAGTAACGGGAACCACTCACTGTCAGATCTGTGAGTGCTAAAATTACACTGTTAGTAGAACCATCCAGTCGTTCTCTAAAATTAAACATTAACTTCCTTAAAAGTGCTTGAAAGGTCCAAACACCCACAGCTACAAACATCTGGCTGGCACTACCCCCTCTAATTATCCTACAAAGAATTCTCATCGCATCATTATATGCAACATGCAGCTTATGCATGCTACATTGTTTGTAGGATGACCACAAGGGGGCAGTATATAGCGGTGTGCAATACGCTTCAAACAAAGCCACTTTAGCTGGAAGTGAACAAAAGCTGCGTGCAATAGTATTTGCCTGCACATAGAGCTTACACCGCTGTCTGTATATATCATCATCATCATCATTTATTTGCTCAGTAATAAAGTGACCGAGGTATTTCACCTTTTTATGAACTTCAAGAGTTTTGGGGGCCAGTTTAAACAAAGGGAAAATTAGCTGTTTATCCTGCTCGGTACATATCAAGACAGCACTTTTAACTGCATCGTACTTTATGTCATATTGCACACCATATTCAGTACAGACATTAAGAAGCTCCTGTAACCCAGCACTGCTTGGACTAAAAACAACCAGGTCATCTGCATGCATAAGATGATTTATCAATGTTTTACCTAATATACACCCAGTGTTACAGGCTGTCAGCTGTATGGACAGATCATCAACATATAAATTAAATAAAATTGGAGGCAAAATCCCACCCTGTCTAACACCATTACTGACACCAAAGGGGGCAGAAATACTGCTTCCCCATTTAACCTGCATGTTCTGATGAGCGTACCAGTAAGAGAGAATCCCCACGATGTATTGAGGAACTCCCCGTCTCTTCAATTTATCAAAAAGTTTTCTGTGGTTCACTCGATCAAAAGCTTTAGAGGCATCAATGAAACACATGAGGACAGATGAATGTTTAGCCCTATACAAACTGACTATTTCCTTGAGTGCATATATGCACATGTCAGTGCTGTGCTTTGGTTTGAAGCCAAACTGATTATCCAGAGAAGAGATGAACACACTAACTCTGTCAAACAAGATTCTTTCTAACACCTCAGATAAAATACTGGCTAGTGCAATCGGCCTGTAATTATCCAGACAGCTCACTTTTGCAGCTTTGTCCTTCATAACTGGTACCAGTAAAATACTCAGCATTGAGTCTGGTAATATGCCATGAACCATAAACCCAGTGAAGCAGAGCGCTAGAAGAGGAGCTAGCCTTAAACTAGCATGTTTTAAATGTTCTGCAGTGATGTGATCCAAACCAGAAGCTTTACTATCAGATAACCTATGAGTGGCTTCATATACTTCATGTGTCCTTACACTTATTGTGTCATTACTCATGTCAGAATTGTCCTCATATGACTCACTTTTTATACAGTTAAACAACACACTGTAATGCTGTCTCCTGACAGGGTTTTGTAGGTGGACTCAGGCGCAGACCAGGAGACCTTTGCAAAAACTGACAGTGCGTTTATTTACAGTGATTTCACCAGGTGATAATATATACAAAGTGTTCGGGAGAGGGGTCCGGGGCTCCAGGGTCCGAGGGGAAGAGGAAGGGTCCGAAAATACACTCCACTCTCTCAGCAACGATCCCACTCCTTTTCCTCCAACGCTCCTCTCGCTCACTCGCTCACTCAAAGATACAGGGACGGGTCCAGGGAAGATCTACACACATACAGAAAAATCCAATTAGTACGAGGTCGCACGAAGACCAACAGACTCAGACTTGCAGATAACTGATGCTGGTGGCTCAACGTTCCAGCGACGAGTAGCGTAGGTCTGCCATCTTAAGAAGTTCTTCTGATTACTACAATCAGCGACAGGTGCAATGATGAGCACAGGTGCGTGGGCCAGGGGCGGAGCCCGCAATGAGCACCGCCACGGCAGGAGGAAGAGGGAGAGAGAGAACAAAAACATGTTGCCTAACACGGAGTCAGCCGGTGAGGCACGGGGACCGTGACATCTCCAATGCTGCAATGTTATCTGCCCCAGAAACAGCTTCAACAGTTGATGGTAGAGATGGTTTACACAGAGCTTTCACCTCTTTCCAAAGATGTCACATTATTACACAGCGTTTTCCTGGCCAAAGAAGCTGCTCTCAGCATTTGCTCATTTTTAGTTATAAAGCGAACAGCGTACTTGTATCTGGCATTCACACATTTTTCTGTTCAAATTCTGGGCCTTGTTTAGCTCTTCCAGCCATGGCCCAACATTTATAAGCTACACGAGCTTCATCGTGGTACATGGATACGAGTTCTTTCTAGGTCTGATGTTAGGTTTCTTATGCTTATATTGTTTATCAAGCAGTGTGCCACATTCATACAGAGCAGTCACTATATCATCATACATGGAGCAGAGTTTATGCACAGCATTCTTACAGTTGACATCCTTGCACAAAACAGCTTCTCTGGGCAAAGAAATGTTGTTCAGATGTATATCAGTATTACTATGATCAGCTAAGAAGTCATCTTCACTAAATGCTGACCAGTCTAATTTTTCACTGGTAGCAATATTATTTCCAGTTGTTGCTGGCATTTGTTCCACATTCACAGTAAAACCAAAAGGTATATGGTCTGACACAGTTACCTCATACCTGATAGTCATGTTGTCTAAAGCTGCATGTCCATCAGCTGTACACATACAGTGCTCCAGCCATGATGTACTATGCCAGGCGTCACTTATGTATGTGTAGCTGTCTGCAGGCAGTAACACTTTGGTAGACAGGATAAGATTATTATCTTCACAAAAGTGGGTTAAGTGGTTAACAAACCGAGAACTGCTGTCTGTGAGATCAGCATTAAAATCACCCAAAACATATCATTGTCTTGAATAAATGCATTAATAAAATCCAGCCTACTGAGGTATTCCTCCTCATTTTGACAAGATTCATAGTGAGTATAAATATTAAGAATAATAAAACTACTATTATTCTGTGTATATTGTATACCAATACACCAGTCTACATCCAGTCTAATGGGCTTCATCACTGGGTCTGTTTTTGTGTCCTAAAGAAACTGTTGGACATTATGGACGATGCTGGGCATCCTCTGCACACGGCCATAAAACACCAGAGGAGTCTGTTCAGTGACAGGTTGCTTCTCTCAAAGTCAAGAACCACAGACTTAAAAACTCCTTTGTCCCACACACCATCAGACTGTTTAACTCCTCTCTGGAGGGGAGAGGGAGGGGAGACAGGGGGACAAAGGAGGGGGGGACAACTAATCTGTAGTGGCCTTTCACTGTGCAATTTTTTTCTATATTGAGCAGTGCAATAGACTCACAATAGTTGAAATGTGCAATTCAATGGTTCTTCCTATTTATCACTATGATATACTTTGTATTTATATATGTCTCTGTATTTGTATATGTGTATATATGGTATATTTCTATGTCTGCTTACATTCTTTTGCAGTTTCTGTTGGTGCTGTGCTACTGGAAACAGAAACTCCTGGAAGAACCCACCTGAGGGATTAATAAAGTTTTATCTAATCTAATCTTGGAGAGCATCTAAATTCT
Organism: Pelmatolapia mariae; assembly: GCF_036321145.2. NCBI lineage: Eukaryota > Metazoa > Chordata > Actinopteri > Cichliformes > Cichlidae > Pelmatolapia > Pelmatolapia mariae. The sequence continues at coordinate 4,532,121 of NC_086229.1, read as the reverse complement.
CCCTGCTGTCCTCCAGGGTGTTGGGAATGATGATGCAGATGTGTTTAGGTGCCTGTCAGGTTTTTTGTTCTAAGTGTTAAAACATGTTCAATTCTGAGCCAACATTCACTTTTTCCTCCAAGTCTCTGGTGTCTAATGCCACCTCCAGCATTTCTGTTCTCTGCTCACACTCACCTCCCTCATAACTGTTCTAACTTTAATGTGAGTTTGTGATGACTGCAGGTCCCTCAGTGTGACTGTCACAAACGACTGTTTGCTCACACAGAGAAAGAAGCTCCTCACCTGTGCAGGTACACAAGTGGTGGAGGAGCCTCTGACCTTTGACCTTTAGTGACCTCTGTGCTCCTGTTGCAGGTGTGTGTGTGCTGCTGCTGTCTGCACCGACTGTTTCTGCAGGTGAGTCGATGAAGTGAAAACAATCAGTGAGACTCCAACAAGAACACAAATACACTTACTCTGTGTGTGTCTGTGTGTGTCTGTGTGTGTGTGTGTGTGTGTGTCTGTGTGTGTGTCTGTGTGTGTGTGTGTCTGTGTGTGTGTGTGTGTGTGTGTGTGTGTGTGTGTGTGTCTGTCTGTCTGTGTGTGTCTGTGTGTGTGTGTGTCTGTGTGTGTGTGTGTGTGTCTGTCTGTCTGTGTGTGTGTGTGTGTCTGTGTGTGTGTGTGTCTGTGTGTGTCTGTGTGTGTCTGTGTGTGTGTCTGTGTGTGTCTGTGTATGTGTGTGTGTGTGTGTGTGTGTGTGTGTGTCTGTGTCTGTCTGTGTGTGTGTGTGTGTGTGTGTGTGTGTGTCTGTGTGTGTGTGTGTGTGTGTGTGTGTGTCTGCGTGTGTGTGTGTGTCTGCGTGTCTCTGTGTGTGTGTGTCTGTGTGCGTGTGTGTGTGTGTGTGTGTGTCTCTGTGTGTGTGTGTCTGTGTCTGTGTGTGTGTGTGTCTGTGTGTGTGTCTGTGTGTGTCTGTGTATGTGTGTGTGTGTGTGTGTGTGTCTGTGTGTGTGTCTGTGTCTGTCTGTGTGTGTGTGTGTGTGTGTGTGTGTCTGTGTGTGTGTGTGTGTGTGTGTCTGCGTGTGTGTGTGTGTCTGCGTGTCTCTGTGTGTGTGTGTGTCTGTGTGTGTGTGTGTGCATGTGTGTGTGTGTCTCTGTGTGTGTGTGTGTCTGTGTCTGTGTGTGTGTGTGTGTGTCTGCGTGTCTCTGTGTGTATATATCTGTCTGTGTCTGTGTGTGTGTGTGTGTGTCTGCGTGTCTCTGTGTGTGTGTCTGTGTGTGTGTGTCTGTGTGTGTGTGTGTATATGTCTGTGTGTGTGTGTGTCTGTGTGTGTGTGTCTGTGTGTGTGTCTGTGTGTGTCCTCCAGTGTCTCTGTCTGTCAGTCCAAACCTTCAGCAGGTCTTCAGTGGATCTTTAGTGGATCTGAGTTGTGTTGATGATGGACAGACAGCTGATGGATGGACAGTGAAGAGGACCAGAGGAGGACTCACTGAGGACTGTGGAGCAGCTCCAGGCTTTGGGAGGCTTCTTGGTTCCTACTGTGTTGTGGATCTTTCTGCTCTCAGTGAAACCTTCTGGTGTGAGGACTCCTCTGGACAGCGGAGTGACAGAGTCTCCTTCAGTGTCCAATCAGACACTAAAGGTGAGATGTTCCAGCTGTGTCTCTGTCTCTGTGTGACTCTGCTCTCATTAACTCTGTTTGTCTCTGCTGGTCTGATGAAGGTGTCATCCTGGAGATCCCTGCACTTCCTGTGAGGACAGGAAGTGATGTCATTCTGCGCTGCAGACAGAGGAATGGTGCCACAGTCGCAGCTTATTTCTTCATTAAAGGATGTCGTCATGATCTTAAACCAAAGCACATCATCACTAACATCATGCAGGCTGATGAAGGTCTCTACTCATGTGCTACTGATGAGGGTGGAAAGTCTCCTGAGAGCTCTCTGAGGGTCAGAGGTCAGAACACTGACATCACTTCCTGTTTAAAACCTGATGTAACATTGTGACCTGATAATAAACTGACTGAACCATCTTCATCATCTCTTCTGCAGATCTTCCTCCTCCTCACTGTCCTCCTCCTCCAAGCACCTCCACAAACGTTGCTCCTCCTGTAGAAACTGCTCTTACGTGTCCTCCCTGTCCTCCTCCTCCCTCTCTCCTGGTCTCAGTTGTACCACGTCTGGTCCATTGGCTTCTCCTGGTTCTGGTTGTGGTTCTGGTTCTGTTCCTCCACTGGAAACTTAAAGGTAGTTCTCACTCACCTGATATGAACAGGAGTAATCTGATTACTGTGCTGACCTTCTGACCCTACATAAATGAACTGACTGGGTCACCTCTGTCCAGATCAGTGGGTTTTACTCATCCAGACATGCAGTCATGGTGGGTTTGAATGTATACTCGAGTGATGCTGCTCAGTGATTCTTCAATTTCCTCTGTGACCTTTCAAAATAAAATGTGTATTTGGGTTGCCCCTGACACATAAAGCTATATTTTGTCTCAGTTTATTCTTTTAGTGTGGAAGATGTCACAATGTAGTGTAAAAAGAATAAATTGGTGACATTACATTTCATCAGCTTTCAGTTCTTTAGGATTTATCGTAGAGCGAGGCAGAAGTGCTCCAGCTGATTCTTAGAATAAGTATATTATATAAAAACGTTTCTTCACAGCGTCCATCATATCCAGCACAGAGTACTTCAGTCTGTAATAACATGTTAGTGTCAACAAGCTAAATGATTGTCTTGGAAAAGCAAAAAACTCTAACAAGCTAATCTTCTCAGTAAGTAACACTTAGAATAAATGTTTAATAATGTTGTAAAGTAATAAGTTACTTTTGAAGATAATGTCTCCCAACATTGGCTAACACAACAAGGACCACAAAGATAAGTCCTAAACACAGATTTCACCCATACTGAGGGTCACCATAATCATGTTCATGTGTTTCCTCCTCCTCTCTTTACAGGAAGTAAAAACCCGTCTCCTCCTCCTGAGGATGTGACCTACACTGATGTCACGACCAATCAGAGAGCCAACAGGAGAGGTAGGCTGTCACAGTGTGCTGTCATCAAAGACAAGCATGTTATCTAACCACATACTGTACTCTTTAAATCTATGTTAAAAGGAGTGAAGGCTGAAAACTACTGCCTCTATGAATGTCTGTAAATCTGTGTGTGTTCCAGACAAACATCCTGCTGATCCACGTGCCGTCTACTCTGATGTGAGGACTCAAACCTCAGGTACAAATGAACAGAAAACAGGTGCTGATGATGATGCTGATTATTATTATTATTATCATTATTACTATTCTAATATTCTGTTATTGTGACTCTTAGTTTTCCCCTTCCGCGTGTCTGTTTCCACAGTTAGCTTTGTGTCATCAGTATGTTCATCAGGGATATGTACAAACTGTGAGCATTAAACACAGGAACATGCAGGCAATCCATGTTACCTTCTCAGATAACTTTATTCAGTAGAATTGTACTTATATCAGACTAGCTGTACAGGGGTGTGTTCTGTTAGAAATGTTAGAAAAAGAAATGGATTTTAAGACATCAAGCTGTCTCAGAATCAGACGTTTCTGTAGATGTCACGGTTGGCTGTGTGGCAGGCATGGGTAGGACCCAAACACAGGACTCGGAGGCAGCAGAAATAAAGTAGCAGCTTTATTGCTGATTTACTAAACTCAAAGTCAGGTACAAAGAAACATTAAAAGAAGCAAACAAAAGACAAACTAGAAACTAAGACTGTAACACCCAGAAACTCTCGACTAGTAGTGATGGCCCGTTTGAAGCCGAAGCGCACGTGTAGAAAAAAAGAATTCAACACACTGCTTCAGAAACACTGTGCCGAGGTTTGGTTTGAACAGAGTCACGTGACCAATGACGTCCAAATCTTTAGTCAGCACGCCACTGCTTCAGTACCTGATTCAGTCTAAGGAGCTTGGAAAGAAAAGCATCTGAACTTTATGTTTCTTGAAGACGTTTCATCCAAGAAGCTTCTTCTGTTCTAAGAGTAACTAACTTTAGGTCCTTTGGGAGGGTCGTGGACCCCCTGTTGATCCTCTACCTAATCACACGAGCAAGACTGTAATCAGCTGGATGAGTGAGAACCTTCACAGACATACCTGATTCAGTGGTTTATAAGGCATCGACTTTGTGTAAAAGAGAGCGAATCAGTGTGCAGCATGATCAGATACATGGAGCAGGAAGAGAGGACCAACCAAACCAGTTCATCAAAAATTCTGCTCCCAGCTCTCAAATGTACATAAGAAATACACAGTACATATATATTATATATAAACGTACCTGTCCACTGGTTAATTACATAATCATGTGGAGGCAGTGTTATAACAACATGTTATAAGATTGTTGTATAATATTTAGGGCTGGGTGTCGTCACTGATTTCTAGAATCAATTCGATTCGATTCACAAGCTCCTGAATTGATTCGATCTATTTGATTTGAATCAGGGAAATTTTGCCTCAGACATAAATATTATCATTCTGATCACTAATCAGTACATATCCATATTTTTGTATCTATAGAAACTAAGCTGACACTGTGAGACTTGATCAGAGGTGTGAGCATCACAGCAGATGTCTTTGTGTCAAAGTAACTGAGGATAAAACAGAAAAACATGAAGCAGATTTTCCTGTTCTGGCTTTTTATAGCAGATAATCTTAAAAATATTCTGCAGTAGAAGGAAAACTGAAGAAAACCATGAATCAACATGTGAACATTACCTGATGCTGCTGAAGTGAAGCAAAGTTACAGAGGTTTGATTACAGACACAGCTGAGAGTTTGTAATCTGTCATCATTTTAAAAGGTTTCAATTTCTTCAATATTAAACAGCAGAAATAAGACTTTCTTGTTGGAAGTCAGTTAAATTTAAAACAAACAAACAAACAAACTGTGTCCGACGGTGCTGCCAGTGCGGGCAGTTGTGTTGTGTTGCGTAAAAGGACCCAAATGCTGGCAAAAGCTGTGCTGCGAGTGAGCTTTATTGACTGAGTGTAAAAGTAAAACAGGAAATTCACAAACACAAACTCAGGGACATGAACAGAGCACTGGGGGAGGACACAGGTAGGTATACACAACACTAAACACAAAACCCCTAAGAACAAGAAAACAAGAATGAACCCAAAACATAAGATGATACCAATATAAAACACAAAAGGCTGGGTCTAACACCCCAGGACCATGACAGGCGCTGTACATAACAGTAGACTGGTGCGTAATAGGCAAGCGAATAATACAGATAACAGATTTTTAGACGGGAAACTGTTCTAGAAGTACACTGAGAGAGAGAGAGAGCTGTGCATGAGTGTGATTTTATCGTGGTGGAAGCAAAACAGCAAAAGGAAGAAGGAATTCATGACGATGTTTATGTGAAGCGTAGTTTGGATCTTCTTTGGCTGCTGGTTCAGTCAATTTTGGTTGGAGAGAGATGAAACCTGCAGCTTCAGAGTCTAGCGCAAAAAAAGACGTAAACACGGAGCACAGACCCGCTGACGCATCAGGATCTGTGAGCTGTCGGCTTTCAGCTCCAACAGCGTGTCGTGAGAAAGCCACATCTCACTGATTCTGATGCATCGGCGGGTCTTTGCTCTGTGTTTACGTCTTTGTTCAGAATCCGTGTAGCTGCTCTCATTTACTGTTTTAGCTGTTTGGTTGTTGTCGACATTTTGTGAGGTTAAACCTGAGATTCTGGCGTTTCTGGTTAAAAATAAATTTATATTTAAAAATCGATTCGGGATTGTAATGAATCGATATCATGTTATCCAAGCTAGAATCGATTTTAATCAGAAAATCGATAATCAAAACCCACCCCTTATAATGTTATATATGTTATTTATTTCATTAATAAAAAACATTAAGAAGTCACAAGCAAAAGGACAACACAGCAATACACATGTTGAAGCAAGGAAGGTTTAATTCATCTAAGTTATTTATTATGAAAATAGACATGACATCGTTTTTTTAATGGTCAAAGCACCATATGAGCCCGATATCTGACAGAACTGTCACATGATATCAAACAGAAACAGCTCTGCAGAGCGGTCACTCATAATGAAGCAGTTACAGGGAGCTTGTAGATTCGGTTGCTGTTCATATGTTTGTCCAGCAGATGTCACCAAAGAGGACAGTGTTGAAAAGCTTCAAATTATTAACCCTTTTTAATCCAAGCTTCAGCACTTCAGAAAGCTTCATTTGGCCATCACTAACAACTAGGCATAAGTGAGGGAACAGCCATGCAAACACACAGCTAATGTGGACAACGTGGCAACAGGATGACAAAGGACTTAAATACACAAAGTTAGCCTTTGTGTAAGGGGATGGAAACCAGAGGGAAAACCCTAACACCAATGAAGGCCACATAAATGCATTGGTCACTTAATAAAGTTGTTCCTCTTTACTTTTAAGTGTTGCTGAAGTTCCTGAGTTGTTAGTTTCTCATCCTCTGTGTATATACATATCTAGAGATAGATATAATACATCTCTCTGTCGCCATGACTTTATCTCTGTATCTATCTCTCTGAAGACAAAGACAGTCTAACTAAAGGTCAATCTGTATAACTGCTCCTGAGGGTTTTTCATGTTTGGAGTAGAATAAAGGGCCATGGTCCAACTGATGTTTAACCAGTATTTTAATCTTCTTTTCACCAGCAAACACCTTGGAAAAACTACGTTTAAATAAGAAATGAAAACACAGCAAAATAAAATTACAACTCAAATACAAGCGCCATACTCAGGTCCACCAGTAGGTGGCAACAACACAACATAGGAACCAGATTAAACACCTCATTTTGAACATTGCAATCACATAATAATTACATTTCAATGCGACAGCTACAACCTGCTTCAAGAATATGGAAACAAACTTTATGAACAACTGATTAAACTTGTCCCGATCAAAAAATTCAACTATTTAAAAAAAAAGAAAACTGCAAATCTTAAAATAATAATAATAATAATAAACATGAGCTTGAGGACTGACAATCCTCACAGAGGAGCTTGTCTGTAGATATCGGCTGTGACCGAACTCTGTCTCCAGTCACTCCATCCATCTCTCTGTCTTCAGGTCCTGAGGACGTCGCTTCTGGTCAGGTGGTCATCAAAAGCAAGAAAACAGCTGGCAAGAGGAAAGGTAACCATAGTAACCACCATACTGACACAACATGGCACTCATCATAAGTCAATTCAATTTTATTTATATATTGATATTGATTTATTTATATATTGATATTGATTGATTTATATATTGATATTGATTGATTTATATATTGATATTGATTGATTTATATATTGATATTGATTGATTTATATACTGATATTGATTGATTTATATACTGGGATTGAATGGCTCGTAGCAATGGAACAGACAACCAGGGAGTTTTTAGGACTTCCTGATAATAATGAATTACAGTAGTCCAGCCTGGAAGTAATAAATGCATTACTTCTAGGCTGTGTGTGTTCAGAACAGCAGCTGCTTTTACTTTGGCATACATAATAATCTGCACTGACTCAGAGGTGTGTGTAACAGAAGCAGAGTATCCATGAATCCCTGTGTGTGTTGTACACTGTAATTTCTGCAGAGGCCTGTAGGGGCAGCGAGGAGCACCACTGAGCTAACTTGGAAGATATAAACATGTGAAACACACATACAGGTGTGTGATACTCTAACCCTGTGTGTGTGTGTGTGTGTGTGTGTGTGTGTGTGTGTGTGTGTGTGTGTGTGTGTGTGTGTGTGTGTGTGTGTGTTACAGAGCAGTCAGCTGATCCATGTGCTGTGTAATCATCAGTCAGAGCAGGTAACATTCACACACAGGTGTGTTAGTAAAGGTCAGAGGTGAACAGCTGACATCAGTGGTGTTTGTCTCTGAACAGGAAGCTGAGGACACACTCGGTCTGATGGACGACCTTCATCCTTCACTCTGCTCCTCTTTCAGAGCCTGCTGAGGCTTCATCAGTTATTCCTGAATCTTAATTAGTCAGTGTTGATCGTGGAGAAGCAGATTTGTACTTTGAGTATTAGTTTTGCTGTTTTCATTCTTCTACAAACATGTGAATGACTTTAAAGGATCCATATACATGTAATGAAGAAAGGACCTGTGTTTAATAAAAGTTTGTTTCCAACATCCCAGATTGGTGTCTGTCTTTGTTACATCTAACAGCCTGTGTCAGTCAGTCCCTGTGAGGTCCTGATGTGTCTCAGAGCTGAGTCCTGTAGTCCTGGGTGATTTGATAATGGAGCTGCTGGTTGGTACTTTGCTGTCCTAAACACATCAGAGTCAGTCAGAGACTTCCTGACCCTCTCACAATCAGCAGCTGATGCTTTTCCCAGTGTGACTTTAGTATGTTTAATGGAGGTATGCATGGCTTTACCTTCATACTGTGAATAATGTCAGACTGACAGTTCCTCTCAGCTGATCATCCCGGCTGCTGCCTTTGGTCTGTGTGTGTACTGTGCATATAAAAGGATGAAGGACAGAGAAGGTGTGTGTATGTTTTATAATGTGTGTGTGTGTGTGTGCGTTTCCACAGAGCAGACCAGGAAGTGGAAGCAGCAGCCATCACCTTCAGCTGTAACTCAGTAACACCACAGTCACACATTCAGTTATTGTGTTCATCTTATCAATAACAATAATGAATCCTGTCTGGATGCGTGCTCAGTCATTCAGGTAAGTATCTCCCAAACACTGCTGGACTCTGTGGCCTCCTTTCATCTTTCTCACAGCTCAGAATCTGCTGAGGAACTTTGCATCAGCTCATCTTTCATCCATGTACAACACTTTGGTAGCAGAGCCTTGAACTCACACTGATGGAGCACATTAGAGGCATCACCCACATCCTGAAGGTTTAACACAGAGCTGCTCTTGTAGATCTGAACTGGCAGGATTTGTCTGATAGTGACTGAGGTCACATGACTAATGTGAGCATCACAGCCCTTTTCCAGGATCAGCTGGTCTGAGCAGCTTCAGTGATTCAGAGTCCTTATATGGAGAGCAGATGCTCTGCCACCAATCACAGAGCTGTTCCTGAGGTCTGGTGTTCTTCTACAGCTGAGCTGTTACTGACTCTCCACTTTGACCAGCAGCTCACTAACCAGCTTCTTTCAGCACTTACTGCTGTGCTCTGGGGAATCAGTCCAGTAGCAACAAATATTATTTTTCTCTGAGTAGCAGCTCATTGCAGCCTTAAATGGGGATCAAGATGGCGCCGGTGTACGTGGCTGCTCGTCTGTGGCTGTCAGTTTTGTTTGTTTTTGTTCCTGTCATGTGACACTCAGGAGATCTGCTCTCTACTGGTGTACGATCGCCAATCGCTTCTAAATCTCTTAAGTTCAAAACACAGATCCGTTTGCTAACGGAGGACAGAATTCCTGGTGCCCGCTGCTGTCACAAATCCCGACCGGCCTATGCCGTGCTGTCATGCTACCTCCCGGGTGAAGGCGTCGGGGTAGGCGCAGTGGCTGCTGGTTAAACTCAAGCTCTCCTTGGTGCAGCATCTCACTGCAGTCAGAGGAATACACAGATTATTTCCTGGAGTTTTTGTGCACCGACGTTTCCTGGACCCTGTGGATTCCTGCCTCATCCCCGTGGTTAGCCAGGATGACGCCATGACCCCTGTCCTCCTCGGCTGTGTGCGCCAGGCAAACCTTGACAAACAGAGGCCGCTGTGTCGGGCTCCCTGTGCCGCTGGGGCTCATACCTCATCCCCGGCTCCTGTCAGGATTGGGCTGGTAAACGCCAGATCGCTGGTGAACAAATCTTTTATTCTGAAGTTATTCACTTCCTGGAAACTGGACTTCATGTGTGTCACTGAGACTTGGCTTAACACTGGTGGGTCCAGTACTTTTACCAGCAGGTTGTTCCTATTTTAACACACCAAGGACATCAGGGAGAGGAGGAGGTACGGCGGCTGTTTTTAAAAGGATTTTAAATGTAAACAGTGTTTTTACAGCCCTCGTCTTCCAGCTTTGAGCTCACGTCTTTTGAAGTCAGTCGCTCTAACTCTGCTCTTTGCTGTTATTTATCGTCCCCCTGAATACAATCAGAACTTCATAAATGACTTTGCAGAATTGCTAGCTGGGATTATATCCAACTACGATCATGGTCTTATTGTGGGAGATTGTAATATCCATGTCTGCTGTCCTGACAAACCTCTGGTGAAGGAGTTTTTAGGCCTTATTGACTCTTTTAATCTGGTCCAGTCTGTACCTGGTCCCACACATGAAGACGGACACACACACTGGTTTTATCACACAGTCTACCTGTGTCTGACGTGGAAGTGTCTGACACGGCCTTCTCTGACCATATGGCTGTATTATTTGATGCTGTGTTTTCACGCAGTTCAGACCAGCGCTCCTGTTCGCCGCTGTCGGATTATTAACCCTTCCACTGCTGCCCAGTTCTCCTCTGCTTTTAGCCAGCTGTTTGTCCCCGCTGATCTCACTCCCTTGGACACAGAGGACCTCAGCTCCTGGTTTCAATCTTCTTGCCTAACTATCCCGGACTCTGTGGCACCATTAAAAACCAGGAAGCCCAAGGCTAAAACTGAGCTTGGTTTAAAGACGCCACTCGGGCTGTGAGGAGGGAGTGTCGTAGAGCTGAACGCAGATGGAAGAGGGACAAACTGTAGGTGTCTCTTCTAAACTTAAAGGACTGCTGACGCCTCTAACACAATACAAAATGCTGCTGCACCAGTTTAACTGGAACTCCCAGTTAAAGTCCCATCCTGGCTTCACTCCATTGGCGGCCTGTATATGTTAGAGGTCATTTTAAAATTCTGTTTGTTTTTAAATTGCCCCACCCTGACCCTAACCACCCCCCAAGTTTCTCAGGTCAGCTGACCAGCTGACCCAGGTCTAAGAGGAAGATCAGAGGGGGCGGGGCCTTCTCTACTGCTGCTCCTAATCTGTGGAACAATCTGCCCCAGCACATTTTCTGAAAGTGCTTCAGAATAAATTGAGTACTTACAGTGTTACTGGTTTTGACTAATAGCTGCTAGAATCTCTGCAGACCCTCAGTAGCAGCCTGAAGCAGAAGAATTAGTTTAAGTCTCCTTTATGTCTCTAATGAAGAGCTGACAGATTACAACACACTGCACTAATTCATGCACAACTTTCACCGATTAAATAAATGCTTGTTACAGTTCAAAGTCAGTACTGCCTGTATGTTTGACAGAGGAAAGCAGCTGTTTGTGCAGCCTCACACATCAACACACAGAGAAACACTGAGAACAGGAGCTGCTGGTTACACAGCAGAGGACACGATGGACCATCAACCTCACTCATGTCTGTAAACCTCAACAATAATAGGTGCAACGAACCTTTGGCAGGAGAACATACAAAGACATGATTTGTTAGCATTTGTAGCATATAATTTATCACAGATTGGACTGAATTTGCAGTGCTGTGTGTTTCTTCTCAGCAGTGCACACAGTGGGAATATTTAGTCTCATATACCACACCCATTTTATACCACACTCAAATGATTCATGTGTTAATTATGTAATAAATACCCGTGTCTTCTTACACAGTGCTGAACAACAGAGCAGCATCCACATTACATCATGGAACAGTAACAGTGACCTTTTTTATCTGTCTATGTTCTTCTCTGTTTTCTCTCAGGTCCTCTGCCAGAGGTGGTGAATGTGACAGATGCAGATGAGTCTGTGCTGCTGCCCTTTACAACCACAGCTGACCTTCCTCAGGACGTCACAGTGGAGTGGAGACTCACTGAACCCAAAGAGAGGAAGGTCCACGTGTATGAGAGTGGAAACAATCAGTCACACAATGAAGACCAGGTTTACAGAGGTCGCACAGAGATGGATGAAGATCCACTGAGAATTGGAGACTACAGTCTGACCCTGAAAGACCTCCACCTCACTGACACTGGAGTCTACACCTGCACCGTCTTCTCTCAGAAAAATTATGGTTCTTAAATGGTTCTTCAGATGTCTTCATGGTTCTTTAAAGAACCATCATACGTCAAAGAACCTTTTTATTTTGTAGATGGTTCTTTAGCTATTACAAATGGTTCTTTAAAGAGCAAAAGGTTCTTCATCCTTAGCTATCTAAGTTTGATGGTGTAAAATGGCATAAATATTTATTCACTATAATGAGGGTGTGAATTATACTGTGTGTTTTGTTTGTGTGCATGTGTGTGCGAAGGGGGCGGGCGGGTTACCTGGTGATTATCCTTTAAGAGCAGATGGTAGGAAACTGAATATTCAAATAAAAGTTAGAAATACTTGCTTAAAAATATACTGGTGGCAGGGGTGGGGGCCAAAGCCTAAAGACCCTACCCCCCCACACCCCCAACCCCGCAAACCCACTGATCACAAATAATGTGGTAATAGAACATGGAATTTATTATTAAGACGTTTATGAATATGGTGAGTTAACAAACAGTAGACACAATACACACATTCAAATACTGTACTTTAGTCTTAAGTTTTAATAAAGTATTATTATTTTCTGCTTCAAGGCATTACTTTTGAGATTATTATACATATTAGAAAATATAGCATAATGATAATACTAGTTATTGTAAACTTTACAAACCACCCAGCAGTATGTAAAGTCAAATTATAAAATACAAGTAAATAACAATTGCACAACAGAATGTCAATGTGTTCATTACCAACACACTTACTTAGTTTTGACAAAGCACACTGCTGAGGTAAATGATCTGAGTACTTGTTCATCACTGAGCAATTTATTAATATGTGTTTCGAGCCAACGTGCAGTTTACGTTGTGTCCACTCAAAAGGACTCCAATCAACCAGCGCCCCCTGTGTCCAAGTGCCACAGCCTACAGCCAGACTAACCTGTGACACATCTGCACCACGTTTGAAATCGTTTCATGCACAATGCATTTGCAACTTTCTACTGTCTCTGTTTTTGTGTCTTGCAAATAAACCTTTAAACTAAATGAAATGATATCATGTATTTATTTTTGGCCTACATCAGTAAGAAATGCCAAATTACATACACAAAGTTATAGAAATCACCACTCCTGTTGTTCATCATGATTTTAATATTTTTGTTTTCCATAACACAGAAATACATCTTGAACAAATATATGACACATTCATATTTCAGTCTGTCTGTGTCGTTTCCCTGGAAATGAACATTTTCAGCCAATATAGGCAATCCATCAACATGGCTGGAGAGAGTTGGTAGTTATTTACAGTCTGTATAAGTGTGGTTAATCCAATAAACATTTGTAAGGAGATGGCAGTTACTGTGAATTTACAGCAGTTACACAGTGATTAGTAATAAACAGAGCCAGTGAGAGTGAGTGGATTTAAGAAAGTGAGTGACTCAGGTGTGTCAGTTGGTTTGTCCTGTGGTTTTGAGTCTGGCGGAGAGTTAGAAATCTTTTGTTTCAAAGCTAAGTTAGGAAGAGTCATGGTTTAATTTCAAAAACTTGCATATGATCTTCAATTTGTAGCAGATCCACTGACTATCACATAGCAGCTGGAGCAGTCTCACATGAGGTCAGTCCACTGCTGCCACCTGTGGCTAAGTGCCATAGCTTACTACTGGATTAACTTGTGACACCTGCTTCTATGACCACATTGAGTAGAGGCTGAGTGGCTGCACTTACCCCTGGTGCATATATATCATTATATGGCACAGCCCTATCCACTGGAGGGCCAGGGTCCTGACACCAATGAAGTAACCAATCACATTGAGACCCTGGCCTCCTTTAGGCTCCGCCTCAGGCCAATCAAAAGTCAAAGTGATCCGCAGAAGCTAAAATGACCTTTGCTAGCAGATTAACTGTACAAGCGTAACACTGCTGCAGCGCGAGCAGAGCAGAAACCTCTTTGGGTTTTGGCTTCTTTGTGCACCTGGCTGGAGTGCTGCACTGACTTTATGCACGAGGAATTTAATTATTTGCTTGAATAATGTGTTATTTTTCTTGCATGGGACTTATGATATAAAGATTATTCCATATTTAACACAGATTACTGGAACAATGAGCTCAGAGCTCAGTGAGTGAGGACATGTAGGGTCACATGACCTGCCCGTGCAGGTATGAATCTATGAACCTGGTTTAATTCTTGGCTCTGATCCTCATCCTAGTTCCAGCTGATCGATCACAGATCAGAGAACCGATCAGTCTGTTTGTAGGATATTGATCAGCTGTCACAGCTGGGATAGACTCCAGCATCAAACCCACCGACCCACGTGAGTGTCTGACTGTCCTCTGTGTCCTCAGGAACAGGAACCATGAAGATGTTCCTCTGATGGAGGTTCAGTCAGTTTGATGGGTCACAGAGGAGGAGGAGCTGGTGATGAAGAGCAGCCTGTGTGTATTTACAGTATCTGTTGTGTATTCAGCCCTGAGGAAGATGAAGATGCAACTTTGCTTTGGCCTTCCTCTGCTAACAGCTAACAAACCACAGCCAGATGTTCTGCAGCTGTTTGTCTAACATTACAAGTTTATAAAGATGATGAGTGTGTTTCTGCTGTTCTGATGGATCTCCACAGAGCGTCCTGACTCTTTGTCACATGTCAGCTTCATGTGGGTCAAAGGTCAAAGCTGCTGACTGTCAGGAAGCTTCAGACAGACATCATGAAACACCCCCTCTGACCTCAGAGCTCCAATCAGAGCAGGAAGGAGGCGTGATGGAGGCCCTGAGGCCACACCCACACTTCCTGTCAGTCCCTCTGATTGACAGCTGCCTCCATCAGTATTGTGGAGGTATGTAAAGATGACAGGAGAGGTCTCAGTGTCTCACTCCAACTTTATTAACTGACTCAGCAGAACCTCACATGCAGAAAACGCCAAAATCTCCACCCCAGCACTTCCCTTCAACTTGGGTGTGAGTGGAGCCACCTGGTGGTCCGCCACAGTATCATACATATCCATATAATTACCCTGAGATCACTGATGTTGGTGTCACGACTGGGGCAGCAGCTGTGTGATGTGTGGAAGGAGGACTCAAATGCAGCACTTATTCAGATGTGAGGGTGATTTATTAAGAATACCAAACATAAAGTGGGGATGGCAAAACAGAACTACGGATGAACTAAACTGGGAGAAACTAAACCAAAGAGTAGCAAACCTGAACATGAAGGGAGGACAGCAGGGAGAGCACACAGGGGATTCACAGAGTAATGCAGAGTACGCAGGGTAACACAGAGGATGAACACAGACGACGCGACGAGGAACAGAGGCAAACACACACTATAAATACACAGAGGGATACTGGGAATTCACACACAGGTGGGAGACACAGCTGGAGCTGATTAACCTGACGAGACAGGGGAACACTAACACCAGGGACCAACAGAGGCAGCACAAACCCAGAAACCCAGTATCTAAAATCCCAAAACACAAACCATCCCAAAACAGCCCCCAAATAATAATGAAAATAATAACAATAAATACACCAAACACAAAATCACTGAGTCATGGACTCAGGATCATGACAGTTGGTGCTGTATGAACCACATGTTTTTACATATTAACATGACGTCTCGTGTCTCTCTGTCACATATACAGTGTTTAATCATGTCAGTCCATTCAGTGCACACTGGTTGGAAACCACAAACATGCCAGTAATCAAACACTGTGCTGTTGTGTTGCAGCTGCACAAACACACTCATGTTGGTGCTTTGTGTTCACTGCTGTTGGGTCAAAGCTGTGTTTGGACCAGGCTGTCCTGGTCTGATGGATCTGCCTGTTCAAACAGTGAATGACCCGGTGTGGAGTGTCCTTTATCATCTTCTGATGGAGCTGTGGAGTCCTTCCAGTGTGGGCAGAGGGCAGCCATCGTAGTGTCAGTGCAGCTGTGAGTCAGTATGCTCTCTGTAGAGCACCGATAAACACCAGCAGCTGATCCCTGAGCAGCTTTTCAAAGCATTTATTGTTACAGGGGAAGATGGTGGCCAGTAGTTGATGAAGCTGGAAATATGGGGTTTAATGATGGTGGAGGACTCCAGGCAGTTTGGGACAGACTCCATCCAGCTGGTCTGTGCAGTCCTTCTACACTAGGCCTGGGACACCATCAGGACCAGCAGCCTTCCTCAGGTCGACGGGCCGCAGTGACCTCGTGTACGGTGAGGGCGGAGCTTCTGAGGTGAGTGGGGTGTGGTGCAGCACAGTCACTGTGATAGATAAATACCATCTCAGTGATTCCAGCTGTTGTGGAAGTTTTCCATTTAAATAAAGCCTGCAGACGAGCGGTGAGCGGTAGCTAACATTCTTTAATTGGAAAAAAGAACAGACAAACCAAGGTTGTGGAGAGCCTGCATGATCGCGGGGCAGACGGTCAGCAGAGTCTCACCTGAGCCTAGCATGGCTCTCAGTTAAATACCTTCTCCAGGAACAAAAGGCAGCACACAGCTGTTTCACACTTTACGGTTCACACTCCCTTGCTACCTCCCAGAGTCCTCAAAGAGACAAAAGACTCTTCCTGTGGAGTTGTCTGCTTCCCCCAACTTCCTTACTAGACCCCCACCATTTGTCTTACTGTATGAGTGTGAGACATGCTAAAATCCAGTGGCACCAAGGCATTATACAATAAAATAATGTGATTAATACATAAGTAAAAGAAATTCCTACACACAGCAGACGTCACATAAGGTCATAGAGTCTCCATCACTGATTAAACACCTCAGCTGTGAACACAATGAACAGGTTTGCATTTGTGGTTGGATTTATTAACACATTCAATAAGAGCAGCTTCCTGTTACAGCTGGGCTTCATGGTTTAATGGCTGTTCAAAATAAACATGTAACATCTCTGATAGAATGAGCTTGACTGTAAACAGTGGATTGGTTTTTGAGCTCAGAGGGCCAAAAGCTAACTGTTGATTTCTTGGCCTAGCCAAAAAAAGACAGGTCCTGACTCCACCATCTGTACTTTCTGCTTGCATGTTCTCCCCGTGTCTCTGTGGGTTCTCCCTGTGTCTCTGTGGGTTCTCCCTGTGTCTCTGTGGGTTCTCCCTATGTCTCTGTGGGTTCTCCCTGTGTCTCTGTGGGTTCCTCCCTGTGTCTCTGTGGGTTCTCCCTATGTCTCTGTGGGTTCCTCCCTGTGTCTCTGTGGGTTCTCCCTCTGTCTCTGTGGGTTCCTCCCTCTGTCTCTGTGGGTTCTCCCTGTGTCTCTGTGGGTTCTCCCTATGTCTCTGTGGGTTCCTCCCTCTGTCTCTGTGGGTTCTCCCTGTGTCTCTGTGGCTTCCTCCCTCTGTCTCTGTGGGTTCTCCCTGTGTCTCTGTGGGTTCTCCCTCTGTCTCTGTGGGTTCCTCCCTCTGTCTCTGTGGGTTCTCCCTGTGTCTCTGTGGGTTCTCCCTGTGTCTCTGTGGGTTCTCCCTATGTGTCTGTGGGTTCTCCCTGTGTCTCTGTGGGTTCTCCCTCTGTCTCTGTGGGTTCTCCCTGTGTCTCTGTGGGTTCTCCCTATGTCTCTGTGGGTTCTCCGTGTGTCTCTGTGGGTTCTCTGGAGGTCTGGAGGGGGCAGGACAGGGGGTGCCTGTGCATTCATGAAGGTGGTGTGGACGTGGAGAAGACAGGACCCACTCAGGCTGACTGGGGATGTGGGCGGGGTTTATGGTGATGACAGGATGAAGTGAACATGACGCACAGAGACACAGTCAAACAGGAAACACTCGGTCAGAGACCCAGGAACCCTGACATCATTCAGGGTTTCCACCTTAACTGTGGATGAAGGGCTCAGGAGTTTCACATCCTGAACATGTGACAGCCTGGTTTAAAGGGACCAAAAGTAACTGGACACCAAACCACAGCAACAGTCACCTCCAGGGAACCAGCTGGATCCATGTAACTGGGGACAGACCACAGCCCTGAACACTGGTTCATGATGCCTTTGTGGACTGTAGGTTATTTGGATAGTGATGAGATATACACAGCAGTCTGTCTCTAATGTTTAATGAAATGTTCTGAAGATGATGATAACTTGTGACTTTGTTTTAAATGAATCTTTAATTGTGTTGTAGGGACTCTGACTCTCATGATTTTCACATCAATGTGCTTTTCACAAAGATATTAACAATGAAAATGACGTGCAGCCCTGAACTACTCATGTCTTAATGCAGCGGTTCCCAACCCCTGGGTCACGGACCGGTCCGTGAGTCGTTTGGTACCGGGCCGTGAGAGTCGAGGCTCGGTGTGAAATTGATGGTTTTCGGGGTTTTTATCGTTAACTTTCTTTCCCTGGGTCTTTTCCCGTGTTATAGTCGTGTGTCTTATTTTGAAAGAAATGTTTACACGTTACCATAGCGACCAGAGCGCATTAAGGGTGCAGACAGGTGCATCCAACCAATATTTTATTTTCCCTTATTTCATTCGTGGACCTAACTGTATGAACTGGACTTGCTTTGGCTTTAATTCTGCTCCTCTTCATCATTTCTGTGTTGCATTTCCATCATTGTGCTGCTGGATTTACTGCAGGCTTTAACAAACACTCCTTTGTGGCGGTCCAGGCCCAGCTACGTGTTTGTAAGCTGCTGTGCTCTTCACAAATAAAGCCTGAAGCAGCTCAGACTGTTAGAACCAGCACTGAGCCCTGTTACATTTATACAGTGTTAGAGCAACGGCTGCAACCTACAGCCTTTAAACTAGCTGACAGTAAACACATCAGTCCAGATGTTACCACATTACTTTGTGATACTGAGAGTTCAAAGAGACAGGCTGATTAAAATCCCATTGCTTACATCATCGTCCTCTGCTCTGACTGGAGATCACACTGGTTTCACTTCTTTTAATCACAATCACAATACTTCTGATTATTAGGGGAAATTATTTTGGTTACAGTGCTGCAGTACAAACAGGAACAAAGACACACAACACACTAAGTAAGAAATAGCACAATATACACAATATATACATGCATATATATACATAGAAGTCACTTATAAGTAATATGTGAGTGCTGGGGTCTATCACAGCAGGCAGGTGTGTATTTATATCCAGGCTGACATGAACAGCCAGTAGTTCAGGGTTCAAACATACAGGAAAGTGTGTGACCTTCCACACTGACAGAAGATGCTAAACATGATTTTAAACTGTTGTTTGTTAAAGCCTCACAGATCTGAGAGCAGGGCTCAGTGGGTACATGAGCCTTTATACATGAAGGGTTTCTGTTTCCAGGAGAGGAAACATGTGATCCAGCTGTGTTTGATCACATGGATCTGCTCTGCATGGATCACCTGACTCTGTATTAAACATGTTGTTATTATTGTTCGTACAGTCTTAAATCACTACATCAGGTGGGTCACATGACACCTGCACATTCACAGCATCTTTCCTCTTTGGAGGGATGGAGGTTTTCTTTCCTCTTTAGAAAGCTGCTCTCTGTCCCCGGAGCTGTTGTCACAGTAACAGCAGGAACAGGAAGTCACATGCTTTCTGCTCTGTGATTGGCTGCTTCTTATCTGAGCTTCCTGCAGAGGGTGGAGGTCTGCTGATAACGCACACCAACAGAAGTGTGACTTTCACTTACTGTTGTTGTTCTTAAAGCTCTCAGGTGATGCTGCAGCGCCCCCTGGTGACACAAACTCCTCCCTCTGTCTCAGAGGTCAGCCTGCTGCTGAGTGTCTGCCTGTTCATGGACTTCCTGTCACAGACCCGGGGCTCAGCGTCAACGCTGGTTTCTGATTGGACGGTGTGGAAACCCCGCTTCCTCCAGCCGAGTGATGTGTGGATTCATCACTCTCTGTGGATCAGTGTAAGTCTGTGTGTGGGTCAGCTGCAGGACTTGTTTGACCTTTGACCCTGGCAGACAGAGCTGGTTACTGCTGTGTGACTGCTGCTGTCGCTTTAAACTTCACTTAAAATAAGTCCTGGCATGGCCCCGCCCCCTCTGACCTGCTGCTCCTGCCAGTGTTTAACCACACCTCTTCTGCCTGACCTTTGACCTCTGACATATTGATTTGATCCTTATTTAATGATCTCTTTTATTTAGTGTTTTAATTCTGTGTATTTATATGTGATGGTGTTCCTGAGTTCAGCCTCAGCTGATATCCACAGACGCTCCTATTGGCTGGTTTTAAAAACACAACAAAGTCGCTCACACTCGAGGTCTTAATGAGGCTCGTTCCCAACAGCTGAATGTGACATTTTTCCATTTAAGTGACTCTTTTAAAAACATCTCTGCCTGAAATTCACATTTCATTTATTTTGGGGGATTTTAACAGAGAGATAAAACTTTATTAATGCCTCATGTTTATCCTCCAGGAAATCCAATTTGTAGTAGCAGAACACAGAGAAAGTACAGAATTAGGATATCAAACAAAGGGGAATAAGAGAATATGAATATAAGCATAAATATATACATATATACACAGACCTTCAGTTTTCAGGAGACAGACACTATCTCTACTTTTAAAAGTAGACTTCAATCCTCCCTTAGTTATACTGTAATAAGTGCTTGCTCATAGGGGGTCATATGATTGTTGGGTTTTTCTCTGTATCTATTATTGTACGATCTACTGTACAATATAAAGAGCCTTGAGGCGACTGCTGTTGTGATTTGGCGCTGTGTAAATAAAACTGAATTGAATTAAGGAGCTCAGAAACAAAAGTGTCTGGACATTTTAAGTTTCTTGAAGACATTTCATCCAAGAAGCTTCTTCAGTTTTACACTGTGTGCACAATTATTATGCCAGAACGTTTTTTGAGGATTAATGTCATTATGGACCTGTATGGAGCTGTAATAACTGGATGAAGACCCTCTGCTGGTTTATAGGAGGCTCGAGGCAGAGGTGAGGTGCAGACCAACCAGCTTTTATTCAGCAACATTAACAGAAAGATCAGGAAAATAAAACTATACAGCGCAGTGATGCTGACTGAAGCCACTGCATTAAACTAAACAAACAGCTTATCTGATCATCTTTAACAACATCTAATAAATACTCTACAAATAATGACAACTATTTAATACTATATTAAATAGACACTATCTCTACTTTTAAGATTAGGCTTCAAACTTTCCTTTTTGCTAAAGCATATAGTTAGGGCTGGATCAACTCTGTGGAGATGGACAGGTCTGTGATGCTTCAATGTTCAGCTATTTGAACTTGACAGATGAATGAATTAAATGGATCAATCACTCTTACTGGCAGAGGGGCCCTCAGCAGCAAAGGCCCTCCATCAGGACCTGGATGGTGTAAATCCACATGTTCTTTGTTTCTCAGTGTAAAAGGTTTAAATGCTGTGACGTTTTGTCGTTTTAGGATTTCAGTTTAAAAACTGTTTAAATGAGGTGACAGCTGCAGGTTGTTTTTGCTATTTTCTTCCTTTCAGTTTAATAATAATAATGGATTGCATTTAAACAGCGCTTTTCTGGGCACCCAAAGCGCTTTACAATTCCACTATTCATTCACTCTCACATTGACACACTGGTGGAGGTAAGCTACAGTTGTAGCCACAGCTGCCCTGGGGCAGACTGATAGAAGCGAGGCTGCCATGTCGCACCATCGGCCCCTCTGGCCAACACCAGTAGGCGGTAGGTGAAGTGTCTTGCCCAAGGACACAACGACCGAGACTGTCCAAGCTGGGGCTTGAACCGGCCACCTTCTGATTACAAGACAAACTGCCAACTCTTGAGCCACGATCACCCTAGACCAGGGGTGCCCAATCCCAGTCCTCGAGAGCTACCGTCCTGCAGCTTTTAGATGCATCCTTGTTCCGACACACCTGAATCAAATGAATGGCTTGTTATCAGGCCTTTGGCATGCTGAAGAGGTAATCAAACCATTTGATTCAGCTGTGTTGGAGTAGGGATACATCTAAAAGCTGCAGGATAGTAGCTCTCGAGGACTGGGATTGAGCACCCCTGCCCTAGACAGACAGAGTAAGAAGTCTTGTTCCTGTTTTTCTCTGTGGTCTCAGAGTTAAAGAGATAAAAATGTGCAAACAATGAATTCATTAAAACTAAAGAAAAGCAGAAGTCCTGTGAAGGACAGTTTGACACCTCAGCTGTGAGTGAGCTGTTTTCACATTAAAAACAGGAGTAACCGTCATGATAAGATCAGCTCTGTGTTTGTGAGAACTCATCTTTCTTGGAGGTGTGATGTTTGTCTTTATTTGTTCCTGTTTCCATCACAGGTTATTGATGCTTACACTTTAAGGTCCACCCTAGGTCCACACGTCCACACTAGCCCGGATAGATTTGAAAACGGCATTTTCGTCTGAAAACGCTCCGCGTCCACACTCGCGTTTTCAGTCGTTTTCACAGAGTTGTGCGTCCATATTGAAACGGCTGAAAACGATTACGTTCCAGTCCTGCGCATGTGTGAAACACAAGACGATTCGGCCTGCCTCATTTCTGTCTGCCGTTTATTTACTTTCCGGCTCTTTGAAACGTCACGGCAAAATGTTGATGAAAAGCACCGAGTTTTTTAAATGGACTAACAATGAGGTGAAGTTGTTGCTGCGAGTAACACAAAAGTACAAAGTTGCACAAGCGAGTGAGAATTAAAGAATTTGAAGAAAAGCTGTCTGGAGCATGTACAGACTCATATTAATCTTTAATAGGGCTGTCAGAATTGAGAGCAAACAAAACAATTGCTGTATAATGCCCTCCGCTATCTTAGTTTAATTGGTCACATGACTGCATCACATGACTAAAATGCGTCATTGTTTTTGAAAAGGCTCCGGGTTCGCTGTCCACACTGGGACGTGAAAACTGCGTTTTCAAATGTATGCGTTTTGGAGAGCGTTTTTATAACACTCTGATTTCCTTGACCAAAAACTCCATCTCAGTGTGGACGGAAGGCCAAAACGGAGAGAAAAAGATGCGTTTTCAAACAAAAATGTATCAGTGTGGATGTGGCCTCAGGCTAACCTCATCAGCATAGAATAAACCATAATAAATAAATAATCCTCTTATATCAGCCAGAGTTCACATTCCTGAGTGACTTCAATCCTGTTTCTGTGAGGATGACTTTGATTCTCTGTGTCAGTATCTGGGCTGTAATGAGTGTTTTATTGTTGCTCAAAGCAGTTAAAGCAGAAAGCATCACAGAAACTAGTCACTGAGACACTCAGACAGTTCCTGCTTCAACTCCAGCACTCTGAGATCCATCAGGTCAGAAGTGATGTTCAGCAGTGACATCATCCTGTACAGCAGGCTGGCTCATTTCCATGGAAACGACAGGTGTGTCACCTGTGGGCAGGGTTAAGACATCAGGATGGAGCACTGAAGTGATCAGAGAGAGTTTGTTCATAACTACCTGAGCAGGTGGAGAAGATCGACAGCAGCAGAGCAGTACAGACCACGTATGGACAGAAGACCACCAGGTAGGAGACGAGTCTGAGCACTGACATAGAGGGAGGAGGAGGGGAGGACTCTACTGTAGATGTAATACCGAAGGTTAAGAAAGGAGGAGATGAGGTTGTGGGGGATGGGTGATGTGGTGATGTGGAGGAGGATTTGCAGGAGAGATGATGATGAAGACCTATACATTTTGCCAAGATGGCGCCAGTGTTCACGGCAAGCCGTCTCCTCCGCTAAGTCATATACTTGATTTGGTACTATCTTATGGTCTGGATATTTGCATCACGGACATAAAGGACTCTGGGATTTCTGATCACTTCCCGCTTTTGTTTAATACTGTATTGAGCAATGTGGATTTGAACAGTGATGGTCTTGTGCGGCAAATGCGCACGATTAACTCCCAGTCAATCGCCCACATACACTGATGCTTTCCATGACTCTCCCCTCTCTGATGCTAACAGTATTGGGGTTTTATCAGTCGTTGAGCTTGCAAACCTCTTTTATACTACATGCGCTGACATTCTTAACTCTGTGGCACCTCTGAGGATTAAACGTGCCAAATCCTCACAACCCTGGCTAAATGATACTACTCGCGCCCTTAGGTGTGAATGTCGTCACGCTGAGAGAAAATGGAGGAAAGACAAACTCCACGTCTCTCTGGACATCCTTCATAATTGTTTATCTAAGTATCAAAAGTCTGTTAAAGCTGCCAAATCTGCCTTTTTGTCTAGCATTATTATGACTTATAGCCACAACCCCTGAGCCCTTTTTAATACTTTTAACTCTGTGATAAACCCTTGCACTATCACTTATAGGGATGCCTCCCCTGCTCTTTGTGATAAATTCTTAAAGTATTTCTCTGAAAAAGTCTCAGCTCTAAGGGCTTCTCATCCGTCTCATTCATCATCAGTTTTAGACCCAGTTCCAGCCTCTGAATGCTTGACTGTCTTTCAGCAGTTTGAGCCAGTGTCTTATTCTGCTTTAAAAGACATAATTGATCATCTCAAAATCTCTGCTTCCCCGCACGATATTCTTCCTTCTCGTTTCTTTAAGGAAGCTTTACATGTTATTGGTCCTTGTATCTTACTTCTGCTGAATGCATCATTGTCATCAGGTTGTGTACTGTCTGTCTTTAAGCATGCTGTTGTGCAACCTATTATGAAAAAGAAAAATCTTGACCCTAATGCTCTCACTAACTACAGGCCGATCTCCAAACTCCCTTTTATTTCCAAAATATTGGAAAAGGTAGTTCTAAAACAACTTCAGGCCTTTTAGATGCAAATGGTATTAATGAAAAGTTTCAGTCTGGTTTGAAAGCTCACCACAGCACAGAGACAGCCTTACTTAGAGTTTTTAATGATCTTCTTTTAACGGCTGACTCTGGCTATTCCGTGGTTTTAGTTTTACTTGACTTGACTGCTGCCTTTGACACGGTTAACCACAACATTCTTCTGTCAAGATTGGAACATGTTGTTGGTCTCAAAGGTATGGTTTTATCCTGGTTTCAATCTTACCTCTCAGACAAGTCGTTCTCTGTTGCTATGGGGCAACTCTCCTTCTGCCCCTATTTATTGTGGCGTGCCTCAAGGGTCCGTGCTCGGTCCTGCTCTTTTCTCTTTCTACATGTTGCCGTTGGGATTAATTTCTAAAAAATATAACATCTCCTTTCACTGTTATGCCGATGATATCCAGATTTATTCACCTTTGAAATCCGATGTTTCTGCTTCTTTGCAACCTCTGTTCAACTGTCTGCATGAAGTTAAAATTTGGTTATCACATAATTTTCTTACACTGAATGAGAATAAGACCGAAATCGTAGTCTTTAATAGTCACACTCCGCCAGACCAGTTAGCTGATGCCCTTGGCCCTCTTGCTAGCCACCTCTCGCTCACTGTAAGAAACCTTGGAGTGTTCCTGGATGGCTCTTTTAAACTTGAGAAACAGGTCTCCACTGTTGTAAAAAACAGCTTTTACCAGTTGCGTCAGATATCCAAAGCAAAGCCGTTCCTTCCTTTAAAGGACCTTGAAAAGCTTCTCCAGGCATTTATCACATCCAGACTGGACTACTGTAACTCCCTCCAACACTCTTCTCTTTACCGGCTTCAGTTAGTTCAGAATGCAGCTGCGCATCTTTTAACAGGTACGAGAATCTATGAACGCATAACTCCAATTTTAGCCAAATTACATTGGCTTCCTCTTAAATATCGTATCGATTTTTAAATTCTTTCGTTCACTTTTAAAATTCTAAATAATTTAGCGCCCAGCTATCTTTCCGAACTACTCCACTTATACAATCCCAACAGAGCACTAAGATCGTCCAATCACATGCTCCTAGCACAACCTAGGTCTCGACTGAAGTCGAGAGGTGACCGGGCCTTTGCAACCGTGGCACCTAGACTCTGGAATAACCTCCCTGTTCATATTCGTACTGCCGAGTCTATCCAGTCTTTTAAATCATGTCTTAAAACTTATCTTTTTATTTTGGCTTTTGATTCTACCGAGTTGGCTGTTATCTAGCTTGTTGTGTTGTTACCTATTGTTTGTTGTCCTGTTTTATTGTTTTGTCTTAATTGTCTCATGCTTTTAACTAGTTAGCTGTCGGGGGCAACCGTGGCTCAGAAGGATTGGGAAGGTCATCTGTAATCGGAAGGTTGCCGGTTCGATCCCCCTGCTCTCTTTGTCCCTGGTCGTTGTGTCCTTGGGCAAGACACTTCACCTACCGCCTACTGGTGTTTCCCAGAGGGGCCGATGGTGCAATATGGCAGCCTCGCTTCTGTCAGTCTTCCCCAGGTTGTAGCTGTGGCTACAACTGTAGCTTGCCTCCACCAGTGTGTGAATATGAGAGTGAATGAATAGTGGAATTGTAAAGCGCTTTGGGTGAGTAGAAAAGTGCTATATAAATGCAATCCATTATTATTATTATTGGCTGTTGTCTAGCTTGTTGTGTTGTTACCTATTTTTTGTTTTTTTGTTTTGTCTTAATTGTCTCATGCTTTTACTGACTGTGAAGCACTATGGTCAACTTTGTTGTTTTTATTATGTGCTATATAAATAAATTTTGATTTGATTTGATTTGATGAAAAAAAAAAAACACACACACACACACACACACACACACACACACACAGAGTAAGTGTATTTGTGTTCTTGTTGGAGTCTCACTGATTGTTTTCACTTCCATCAACTCACCTGCAGAAACAGTCGGTGCAGACAGCAGCAGCACACACAGACCTGCAACAGAAGGACAGAGGTCAGTAAAGGTCAGGGGTCACTAAGACATTAAGTCTTCTCTTCATAGTTGTTACTGAGGCTACGTCCACACGTACCCGGGTATTTTTGAAAACGCAGATTTTTCTGTGCGTTTGCACCTTTCGTCCACACGTAAACGGCGTTTTCGGTCACTGAAAACGGAGATTTTTAAAAACACCTGCCAGGGTGGATATTTTCAAAAACTCCGTTTTTGCATTTACGTGTGGACGAGAAAAACGGAGAAAACGCAGCGTCAAAGGTGTGCGCCTTTTTTGACGTCACACTGTGCGCCACGTTATTGTTTCGGTGAAATGAATTTCTACAATACTGTTACTGTTAATTGTACTCTCTGCAGTGTTTAAATGCTTACATATACACACACAGTTACTGTCCCTCCACACATACGACTCGGTTGTGCTTCTATGCCCCATCTTTGTTTACTATTTCCTACCGAGGCTTCTAGACTTCTGATTGGCCAACATTTCTACACGGTTAGGAATATATAGCCACCTGTTGCTTTGGCATGTTCCTAGCAGCGTTTTCCTTCATTTCTGTGTCTACGTGTGGACGGGATTGTTTTTTAAAACGAAAACGGAAAGTCTCCGTTTTCAAAAATACCCGTGTACGTGTGGACGTAGCCTCAGACTTGCTTACTATGACCACTAATCTTGTTAGAGAGTTATCTCTGGGATGCTGGGATGATAGCTCCCTCAGGACTTAAACTCCGGTCAGAGAGTGGGGCACAGAGAGTGATGTCCGGATATACTTTAATGGAAGTTAACAGCAGCTCAACAATACAGCAGTAGGCATACTTAACAAGTGTGGGAGGGGCGGACAGGCGTGTGGTTCTGAATAACAAGAAACAAGGAGAAACAATTATGACATGTAAATATAACAATCATCACTTCCCAACATCTCGCCAATATAATGCACTGTAACACAAATAATCAGCCGAATACTCTGACATAAGTCCCACAATTCCATTTAAACAGGCAGGAAACAAGAATATCTGCATAGCTCAGGCAACAGAAAAGATCTAATGCCCCAAAATTAGGAAATGTCAGCAATTACATGGTCTTCAGCGCCCTCTAGTGGCTAAATAACCCAACTGCGGTGCACAGATCCAACCCGCAACAAAGGCTACGGTGGTAAGTCACATGCCTCTACCAATCTCTATAAATCTCCTAGCATAAACCCCCTGTAATTAACGTCAAAGTACAACCCGTGCTATAAGCGGAAATGGACTCATAGAACTGGAGGGATTTTGACTCACATTTGCGCAGGAACGCACACGGCTGGAGATCGCTATTCCCCTGCACTCATGGAGAAAAAACATGCCTAGTGCTTCTCGGACTCGTGATATGGCAGGACCTTCGTAAAAGCATGTGACGTCATCACCGCAGCAAACAGTAAGAACAAAGTGGAACTTATCGGCAGACATTACCATTGCACTTATAGCGATGCGACTGAAATATAAGGAGACTTTCGGACAATTCTGTTGTTAAGTGATGACGTGATGAACCCTGCTTCTGGGTCCAAACCACTGTGTAGTTTACTACAGAGTAGCACTCTTATTGTAGGGTCTACCTTACAATGTAAAGCATCATGAGGCAACTGTTGTTGTGATTTGGTGCTATATAAATAAAATTGAATTGAACTGAATGTGTTGCTGTGGCAGGCAGAGGTATGACCCACCTGCAGGACTCAAACACTAAAGGGGTAACAGTGTATGTGTTACAAAAATAAAGCTGCCTCTATCAAAGTATTGGGAAACAGAAACCTAACATGGGAAACTAGGAACTAAGGCTGTATCTCAATATGCTTACACATCATCAGTCGGAGACCAAGTACTGTTCCAATTCAGTACACATCAAGCCAAGTACGCTCAAAATTCCCGGATGTGTTCTGGCTCCTCCTGTTTTATCGAGCATGCATCAGTGGTGATTTGTGTGGACTTGGTGCAGCCAAATATCCCAGAATGCATTTCTTCCAAAACTCAAACACAGCAATGGCCGAAGAGCGCGGCTAAAAACTTTTCAATATTACTCTTTCTGGGTCACAAAATAAACTTTTAACATATTTTTCAGGTGAGAATGTAGCTGTGTAAACTTCAAATATCTGCTCGATTTATCAAGATATTATATATTTCCAAAAGTGTTCCGACGTTTTCGGGGGCGTCTGTTACCCACCAGCTCCATAGCAGACCGGGAGGTCGAGGCTCTCTAGAGTCGGCAAGAACAGTAGACTCCCGGCACATCGTTTTCAACCCTCCCGCGGTCTTTCACTACTCAGGTTAAACATGATATATAAGTCACTTAGATAACTTGTATTTCATATAAGACTTGGATAACCTATATACCGTGCTACCGTGCTGCCCCATGACAGCACTGTTGCCACACAGCAAGAAGGTCCTGAGTTTGCATGTTCTCCCCGTGTCTGCGTGGGTTCTCCCCGGGTACTCCGGCTTCCTCCCACAGTCCAAAGACATGCACTTAGTGGGGATAGGTTAATTGATTAGTCTAAATCAAATCTAAATGTGAGTGTGAATGGTTGTCTGTCTCTATGTGTTAGCCCTGTGACAGACTGGCGACCTGTCCAGGGTGTACCCCGCCTCTCGCCCTATGACAGCTGGGATAGGCTCCAGCGCCCTCGCGACCCTGAAAAGGATAAGAAGTGGAAGCGAATGGATAGATGGATGGATGGATGTTTATGTTTGGTTTATTTCAGTGTTTGATTTGTTCCTGAGTTCCCGGTTTGGCTCAGGTTAAAGTTCAGCTTCATAACTGGACCGTTTTATGTTAAAGTCTTACTTGGAGAGCTGTCAGTATATCTGAACCTGAATATTTCACCTAATGTAAAATATGCTGTTCTTATTTAAACTGCCGACTCTGAATTAAATCTAACTGTCCTGGTATTTATGTTTAAAAAGACATTCTTCAGGCTGAATAAAGACACTCAAACAGTTAGAATGTAAAAACAGCAACGTGCACGGGTGAGGACTCTGACGAGACTCACACCGAGTGCAGGCGATAGCTCTTTATTTATAGTTTACATCGTGTATGCAAATACGTCACATTTCCTCTTTTACAAATTCCTTTAAACCAACAGTTGTATGTGTGTGTGTGTGCTTCTTTCTAAGAGACGTGGCGCTGGCTTAATCTTTTGTGGTTAGGGAGTCGCGCATCTGTTTTCCTGTTGTGGCTTAGGTGTCTCGTCCTTTCCTGTTGTGGTTCGGGTGACCCGCATCTTTTTCCTGCATAAACTATTTGTGTTGCAGAGTTCACTGTCGGGTTACATGACAATGGAGCAATACATCGAATCTTGTGAAATGGGGAAGTACAGCAAATTCTGTGAAATATATAAACACTTTACAATATGCTTGAAAATTAAAAGATAATAAAACAAAGAATAAAACACATAAAAACATAGAATCTCATAACATTCCCTCCTGTTGTTAATATATTTCACTCGTACTTCATAGGCTTCAGTAGACAATCAAGCGGATGTACCTGTGTCATATTAGCTCCGGTATACATTATTGCTGACCAGGGTCCCCAGCCCACCCCGTTTCCTGTTGTTAGTGAATCATTCGGGATAGGGTAGCCGACTATTTTTATTTTTGGACGAGCTTCTGCACACACCACACAATTTATTCTATTGGCATCAGTAACTGATGCATTAAGTTGATCATACCATGAGTTACCTTTTGGGGGTTGTAGGTGTGATTTCGTGGAACGCTTTTCACGACTTACTGTCTGTCCTTGTGTCCGTTCATTACATGGGTCTGAGTCATTTGTTGTGGGCGAGTAACCTTTTGGACAATATGGATTACAGGGGTTATTTATGCAGGCAAAATTCATGCTTACTATGGCTACTGCAAGAAACATCGAAATTACAAAAAGGAAGCATAATGTTATGATTGTCATTAATTGGCATTCCTCTGACCAGCATCGTCGTCGAGTCCTGTTGGAGACTGGGTCCTCTCCATCTGAGATGTCTGAATCTTCATTTTGCATGTCTGTGTCAGGCATTGTTTATAAGTGTCTGCAGTAATTACTTGAGTGATGGGTTGCTCTTCTGGTTTTGCAGGTCGGACTGATCTCCTGTTACTCTACCAGGCAGGTGGGGCTAGGTCGGTGCTCGAGCTACAATGGGGTTTCTTCAGGTCGACCAAGTTCACCAAATCACCTAGTGTGTTGACTGAAAGCGAAAAGTTAAGAGGGCGGGGTGTACCCGATCTGCCCTCTCCTTTACTTACAGATCACTAGATGACAGGTGAACTGGCGTCTGGGCTTGTGTCCCCTTGTACTTTTTTGGTGTGGCTCTGGTGGATCCACGAAGGTCTTTCAGCGATTTTGCACGCTGTTGGCGTCGTTAGCAGGACCTGAAAAGGGCCCTCCCACCTGGTGAGCTCCAGTTTTTCCTCTGGAGAACCTTGATCAGGATCCAGTCGCCTGACTTCAACCTGGAAGAGACTGGAGAAGAATCACTCGGCAGTTGGTTGTTCAAAACTATGTCTTTGTTCTCTAGAAGTTTTGTCATCCACTCTGCTAGGGTTGTTTCTCTGACTGACTTGTCTATCGGTTCACTGGTGATGGGCAGAGGAAAAGGTCTACCATGTACAATTTCAAATGGTGTCAGTTTCTGCGAGCATTGGGTTAACCTCATCCACATTTTTACTAGACCTATACACTCAGGCCATGGCCTTCCTGTTTCTTCCATGCACTTTCTTAGCCTTTGTTTTATTGTACCATTTGTTCTTTCTACTAGTCCTGCACTTTGTGGGTGGTATGAGCAGTGATGTTTTATGCTGAATCCTAAGGCTTCTGAGACCTTTGATATGACCTCATTTACAAAATGTGTACCGTTGTCGGATCTTATTAAGCTTGGAATTCCGTACGTTGGGATGAAGTGGTTACATAAACACTTTGCTACTGATATTGCATCTGCTTTCTTCACTGGATAGATCTCTGGCCATTTTGAAAATACGTCTATAATCACTAGAGCATATTTTGAGCCTTGACTTTCACTTAGTTCAATAAAGTCCATGTGAATAGTGTGAAATGGATGAGGTGGTGTGGGAAAATGACCTCTCTTGGGTCTTATGTTTCCCTGTGAGTTGTGCTTCTGACATATCATGCATGTTCTTATAAACTCTTTTGCTGAACTTTCAAAATTTTTTGTGTAGAATTGTTTAGAGAGTATCTCTACCATCCCTCCTGTTGACACGTGGGTTGTCCCAAGTGTCACTAATGCTGCTGTTCTGTGTAGGGACTTTGGTAGGATTGGATTTCCGTTACATGTCATGATGTCGTTTGTCAGTATTGCACCTGCTTTTAGCCATGATGTTTTTTCGTTTTGTGATGCAGCTTGCTGTTCATCCTTTAATACTTCTAAAGGGATCAAAGTGCATGATTCTAGGGGTAATATGTCATTTATGTTTTGCGCTGCAGCCTTGGCTGCTTTGTCTGCGAAGTTGTTACCGTTTGTAATTTCAGAATTGTCCTTTTGGTGTGCTGCACATTTACACAGGGCTAATTTTCTGGGCAGTGTTATGACTTCCAGTAGTCTGTTCAATAGGCTACCGTGTTGAACTGGTGCCCCGGTGGACGTTACCATGCCTCTGTTTTGCCATATCTTTGCAAAATGGTGCACCGCAGCGAAAACATATTGGCTATCAGTGTGGATGTTAATATCTTTATCTTTGTGCAATTCACAGGCTCTTACAACTGCAGTTAACTCTGCACTTTGTGCTGAGTATGAGGACGTTAGGGGCCTTGCCTCTATGACTGTGTCCACTGTTGCATACACTAACAGTAAACATATTTAATTCAGGAGGAAACAAAAACAGCATGTTGATACTTGGAGATCCTGAAGGCTGCAATGATCTGATTGTTTTAGACAGAACCACAGCACTGAAACCGCTCTGACCAAAGTGTTTAATGACATATGTCTGAATACAGACAGTGGAAAAATGTCAGTCTTAGTTTTACTGGATTTCAGTGCAGCATTTGATACAGTTGACCACAACATATTACTCAAATGACTGGAGAACTGGGCAGGTCTCTCAGGAACTGTACTAAACTGGTTCAAAACATACTTAGAAAACAGGAAATACTTTGTATCAGTAGGTAACTTCACATCTGAGCAGACAAGTATCACATGTGGAGTTCCCCAAGGTTCCATCTTGGGACCCCTTCTGTTTAACATTTACATGCTCCCACTGGCACAGATTATAAAGAACAACAAAATAAACTATCACAGCTATGCAGATGACACACAAATATATATCACAATGTCACCAGGAGACCGAGGCCCTGTACAGGCTCTTGGTAAATACATTGAGGAAATTAATGGCTGGTTGTGCCACAATTTTCTCCAGCTAAACAAAAACAAAACTGAAGTAATAGTCATTTGGTGCCAAAGACAAATGATTACAGTTCACCAGAGAACTTCAATCTATACACCTAAAAACCACAAACCAGGCGAGAAGTTTGGGTGTAGTGATGGATGCAGACCTAAACTTAGAAAAACACATTAAGACAATAACAAAATCAGCTTACTATCACCTCATGAATATATCAAGGATAAAAGATCTGATGTCTCAACAGGACCTGGAAAAACTAGTCCATGCATTCATCTTTAGTAGGCTCGATTACTGTAACAGCATCTTTACAGGTGTACCTAAAAAATCAATCAGACAACTACAGCTCATTCAGAACTCTGCTGCTCGAGTCCTCACTAAGACCAAAAAAGTGGACCACATCAGTCCAGCTCTGAGGTCTTTACACTGGCTACGTCAGAGGATAGACTTTAAAGTTCTGATGCTGGTCTATAAAGCTCTGAATGGTTTAGGACCAAAATACATCAGTGACCTCCTGACCTGAACCTTCCAGATCCCTCAGGTCATCTGGATCCGGTTTTTTATCAGTTCCCAGAGTCAGAACCAGACACGCAGAAGCTGCATTCAGCTTTTATGCTCCTTATATCTGGAACAAACTCCCAGAAAGCCTCAGATCAGCTGAAACACTCACCTGTTCTCAGCTGCATTTGAATAAAACACCAAATCCACACTTTTAAGCTTAAATTTCAAAACTTACATTTTAACTACTGATTTTATCTACTGTTTTTTTTAATCAATTTTAAATCATGCTTTTTATTTGTTTTTGTTTTTTAATGTCTCTTTAAAGCACTTTGAATCACCTTGTTGTTGAATTGTGCTATATAAATAAACTTGCCTTGCCTATATTTGAAATATTAGTTCAGTTCTCTTCCAAACCCCAGCAGCTGTCTGTGGCAGGTTTGAGTCTTTACTAAAATAAAATAAAAGGGTTCTAACATCTCACCTGTTTGTTTCTATTGAGGCACACATGTACACTATTTTTATTAATAGAGATGAAGCTTATGTTCCTGTCATGTAGTGATTCTGCTTAACTGTATGAAGCTTATTAGACATGAAACAGATGATAAGCATATGTAAAAGCGAATTTTGTGAAAGTGCTTAAGATACTATTTTAAAATGATCTTTTTTGCTTAAAATAACTGCTACCACTACATCATGTGTAACTTTTTCATGTCATGTGTAATTTCCATTGCAAATATTAATCACAGTTAAATTAAGAGGGGACGGCAGTAAAAACTCCAGAACTGTGATGTCATCAAGTACACTACCATTCCAACTGTACAGGGTGGGCCATTTATATGGATACACCGTAATAACATGGGAATGGTTGGTGATATTAAAGTCCTATTTGTGGCACATTAGTATATGTGAGGAGGCAAACTCCTCAAGATGGGTGGTGACCATGGTGGCCATTTAGAAGTCGGCCATCTTGGATACAACCTTTGTTTTTTCAATAGGAAGAGGGCCATGTGACACATCAAACTTATTGGTAATGTCACAAGAAAAACGATGGTGTGCTTGGTTTCAACGTAACTTTATTCTTTCATGAGTTATTTACAAGTTTCTGACCAATTATAAAATGTGTTCAATGTGCTGCCCATTATGTCCCTTTTCTGACTCTTGGTGGCGCTGTCACTTGCTGTTCGCTCGATTCGCACCCTTCATTCACCCGTAGCTAGCCAGGCCCCTGCAGCTGGTGCAGCCGAAGATAGCGCAGGCCCCGCTAGCTGTTACCCGGCAGACCCCAAGCAGCTGGGGAAAGAGGGCGGCTGGGTGACGGTGAGGAGGAAGCATAGTCTTAAACAGAAGCCCCAGGTACACCACCAACCTGTTCATGTGTCTAACCGTTTTTCCTCACTCGGCGACACACCCGCCGGGGGTCAAACTCTGGTAATTGGTGATTCTGTTCTCAGACATGTGAAGCTAGAGACACCGGCAACCATAGTCAATTGTCTTCCAGGGACCAGAGCAGGTGACATTGAAGGAAATTTAATACTGCTGCCTAAGGGTAAACGTAAATTCAGTAAAATCATAATTCACATCGGCAGTAATGACACCCGGTTACGCCAATCGGAGGTCACTAAAACCAATATTGAATCGGTGTGTAACTTTGCCAAAACAATGTTGACTCTGTAGTTTTCTCTGGTGCCCTCCCCAATCAGACCAGGAGTGACATGTTTAGCCGCATTTCTCCTTAAATTGCTGGCTGTCTGAGTGGTGTCCCAGAAACGATGTGGGCTTCATAGATAATTGGCAAACCTTCTGGAGAAAACCTGGTCTTGTTAGGAGAGACGGCATCCATCCCACTTTGGATGGAGCAGCTCTCGTTTCTAGAAATATGGACCAATTTATTAAACCCCCCAAAATATGACTATCCAGAGTTGGGACCAGGAAGCAGAGTTGCAGTCTTACACGCCTCTCTGCAGCTTCTCTCCTCCTGCTACCCCCCCAAAAACCCATCTCCATTGAGACTGTGTCAGCTCCCAAACAGACAAAAAACAAACTAAAAACCAGCAATAAACAACTTAAACATAAAAAATCACAAAGAAAGAACAATACAGTATCCACATCTGAACCAAAGAGTAAAACAGTGAAATGTGGATTATTAAATATTAGGTCGCTCTCCTCCAAGTCTCTGTTAGTACATGACTTAATAATTGATCAACAAATCGATTTACTCTGCCTTACAGAAACCTGGTTGCAGCCGGATGATTATGTTAGTTTAAATGAATCAACACCCCCGAGTCATTCTAACTACCAGAAACCTCGAAGCACAGGCCGAGGGGGCGGTGTGGCAGCAATTTTTCACACCAGTCTATTAATTAACGAAAGACCAAGACAGACTTTTAATTCATTTGAAAGCCTGAAGCTTAGCCTTGTCCACCCCAGCTGTAAAACTCAGAAACCAGTCTTACTTGTTATCATCTATCGTCCACCTGGGCCTTACACAGAGTTTCTGTCTGATTTCTCAGACTTTTTATCTGATTTAGTGCTCAGCTCAGATAAAATAATTATTGTGGGTGATTTTAACATCCATGTAGATGCTAAAAATGACAGCCTCAACATGGCATTTAATCTGTTATTAGACTCAATTGGCTTCTCTCAACATGTAAAAGAACCCACCCACCACTTTAATCACACTCTAGATCTTGTTTTAACATATGGCAGAGAAACTGAACATTTAACAGTGTTTCCTGAAAACCCTCTGCTGTCTGATCATTTCCTGATAACATTTACATTTACAATAATTGATTACACAGCAGTGGAGAGTACACTTTATCACAGTAGATGTCTTTCTGAAAGTGCTGTAACTAAGTTTAAAAACATATAATCCACCCACTGTTATCATCTTCAATGCCCTGTACCAACATAGAGCAGAGCAGTTATCTGAACGCTACTCCAACAGAGGTCGATTATCTTGTTAATAATTTTACCTCCTCACTACGTACGACTCTGGATACTGTAGCTCCTGTGAAAACTAAGGCCTCAAATCAGAAGTACCTGACTCCGTGGTATAATTCTCAAACACGTAGCCTAAAGCAGATGACTCGTAAGCTGGAGAGGAAATGGCGTGTCACAAATTTAGAGGATCATCATTTAGCCTGGAGAAATAGTTTGCTGATTTATAAGAAAGCCCTCCACAAAGCCAGAACATCTTACTATTCGTCACTGATTGAAGAAAATAAGAACAACCCCAGGTTTCTCTTCAGCACTGTAGCCAGGCTGACAAAAAGTCAGAGCTCTACTGATCCAACCATCCCTTTAACGTTAACTAGTAATGACTTCATGAACTTCTTCACAAATAAAATTTTTATCATTAGAGAAAAAATTACCAATAATCATCCCACAGATGTAATATTATCTACAGCTACTTTCAGTACCATTGATGTTAAGTTAGACTCTTTTTCTCCAATTGATCTTTCTGAGTTAACTTCAATAATTACTTCCTCCAAACCATCAACGTGTCTTTTAGACCCCATTCCTACAAAACTGCTCAAAGAAGTCCTGCCATTAATTAATTCTTCAATCTTAAATATGATCAACCTATCTCTAATAATCGGCTATGTACCACAGGCCTTCAAGCTGGCTGTAGTTAAACCTTTACTCAAAAAGCATCTCTAGACCCAGCAGTCTTAGCTAATTATAGGCCAATCTCTAACCTTCCTTTCATATCAAAAATCCTTGAAAGAGTAGTTGTCAAACAGCTAACAGATCATCTGCAGAGGAATGGCTTATTTGAAGAGTTTCAGTCAGGTTTCAGAGCTCATCACAGCACAGAAACAGCTTTAGTGAAGGTTACAAATGATCTTCTTATGGTCTCTGACAGTGGACTCATCTCTGTGCTTGTCCTGCTAGACCTCAGTGCAGCGTTCGATACTGTTGACCATAATATCCTATTAGAGCGATTAGAACATGCTGTGGGTATTACAGGTACTGTACTGCAGTGGTTTGTATCATATCTATCTAATAGACTCCAATTTGTACATGTAAATTGGTAGTCAAAGGAGTTTGCAAAGAAAAGCATCTGGACTTCTTTAAGTTGCTTGAAGACATTTCACCTCTCATTCGAGAAGCTTCTTCAGTTCTAAGGTCAAATGGCCGAGAGTCCCAGATTTAAACCCAGTGGGAGTTTCCCCCCAAAGAGGGACAAAGGACCCCCTGATGATCCTCTAATCACATGAGCCAAGGTGTGAAAGCGGGTGTGGGACCTAATCAGCCAGGGTTTCAGGTGAGCTCATTGTGAAACCTGGCCCCACCTTGTCATGTGAATTCCTGAGGTCAGATGGTCCAGGATGTGAGTGGGCGTTAAGGCGTCTGGGGAGGGAACTCAAAACTGGATTATAGATGGCAGACAGTTGGTGTCGTAAACCACCGCCTCTGTTCAAAGATGGTCGCTCACAGTGGACATAGATGGCCTCTTTCACTCCTCTTTCAAACCATCTGTCTTCTCTGTCCAAAATGTGAACATTGGCATCCTCGAAGGAGTGACCTTTGACCTTTAGATGCAGATGGATTGCTGAGTCTTGTCCTGTGGAGGTGGCTCTTCTATGCTGCGCCATGCGCTTGTTAAGCGGCTGTTTGGTCTCTCCGATGTAGAGGTCTGGGCATTCCTCGCTGCACTGTACAGCAAACACCACATTGTTAAGTTTGTGTTTAGGAGTTTTGTCTTTAGGGTGAACCAGTTTCTGTCTGAGTGTGTTGCTGGGTCTGAAGTACACTGGGATGTCGTGCTTGGAGAAAACTCTCCTGAGTTTCTCTGATACACCGGCTACATAGGGGATGACAACGTTGTTGCGTCTGTCTTTCTTATCCTCCCTCGCTGGTGTCTGATCTTCTTTTCTGTGCCTCTTTGCTGACTTTATGAACGCCCAGTTAGGATAACCGCATGTTTTGAGTGCTTCCTTTACATGTGTGTGTTCCTTCTTTTTTCCTTCAGACTTAGAGGGAACATGTTCTGCCCGGTGGTGTAGGGTCCTGATTACTCCAAGTTTGTGTTCCAGAGGGTGATGGGAGTCAAAGAGGAGGTACTGGTCCGTGTGTGTGGGCTTCCGGTAAACTTCGATGTTGAGGTTGCCATTCTCTTCAATGTGCACGGCGCAGTCCAGGAAAGGCAAACAGTTATCCTTTGTGTTTTCCCTGGTGAACTTGATGTTTTTATCCACAGCGTTAATGTGCACAGTGAAGGATTCCACTTCTTGTGTCTTGATTTTGACCCAGGTGTCGTCTACATATCTGTACCAGTGGCTGGGTACTCTTCCTTTGAAAGAGCCAAGAGCCTTCCTTTCCACTTCCTCCATGTAAAGGTTGGCTACAATAGGTGACACGGGGGAGCCCATGGCACAGCCATGTTTTTGTCTGTAGAAGCCTTCGTTGTATTTGAAGTATGTTGTGGTAAGGCAGAGGTCTAACAGTGTGCAGATCTGATCGGGTGTGAAGTTGGTCCTGTCTTCCAAGGAGCTGTCTTCTTGTAGTCGTTTTCTGACAGTCTCCACTGCCTCCGTGGTGGGTATGCAAGTGAAGAGAGAGACTACATCAAAGGACACCATGGTTTCATCTGGATCCAGGGTAAGTTTCTGGACCTTGTCGGTGAAGTCGGAGGAGTTCTTGATGTGGTGTGGGGTGTTCCCCACGAGGGGTGCAAGGATGGTAGCAAGGTGTTTCGCAATGTTATAAGTGGCTGAGTTTATGCTACTGACTATGGGTCTGAGTGGGACACCTTCCTTGTGGATTTTAGGAAGTCCATAAATGCAGGGTATGGCATCCCCTGGATAAAGGCGGTGATATGTAATGCGGTCAATGATTTTGTCCTTTTCAAGGTCTTGAAGGCAAGCTATAACTTTCTTTTTGTAGCTGCTTGTGGGGTCTCGCTTTAAAGCTTCGTAGGTGTTGTTGTCACTGAGGAGAGTAGTGATCTTTGCGTGGTAATCTGTTGTGTTTAGGACCACGGTGCACCTTCCCTTATCCTCTGGTAATATAGTGATGTTGTGGTCTTTGCTCAGGGAAGCGACGGCCTTCTTTTCTTGTAATGTAAGGTTAGACGGAGGGACTTTTGCACTGGAGAGGGTGGCTGAGACTTTCATCCTGATTTGCTCTGCTTCTGTCTGTGATAATTTGTTAATCCGTATGGCGGTTTCTGTGGCTGTGATGAGGTCCACTATGGGCAACTGTTGCGGAGAAATGGCGAAATTGAGAAGTCCCAGGAAAGGAAAAAACTTAAAGAAGTCCAGACGCTTTTCTTTGCAAACTCCTTTGACTACGATGACCTGGATGACTGAGAACCTTCACAGACGTAAATGGAGAGTCCTCTTCACACACTCGGGTCAATTATGGTGTTCCACAGGGTTCACTGCTAGGACCAATTCTGTTTACATTATACATGCTTCTCCTAGGCAGCATCATTGGACGACATAGTATACATTTTCACTGCTATGCTGATGACACCCAGCTCTATCTGTCCATGAAGCCAGATAACACACACCAATTAGTTAAACTGCAGGAATGTCTTAAAGACATAAAGACCTGGATGGCCGCTAGCTTTCTGCTTCTTAATTCAGATCAAACTGAGGTTATTGTACTCGGCCCTGAAAATCTTAGAAATATGGTATCTAACCAGATTCTTACTCTGGATGGCATTACCTTGGCCTCCAGTAACACTGTGAGGAACCTTGGAGTCATTTTTGACCAGGACATGTCCTTCAACGCACATATTAAACAAGTATGTAAGACTGCTTTCTTCCATTTGTGCAACATCTCTAAAATTAGAAATATCCTGAAAAACTAGTTCATGCATTTATCACTTCCAGGCTGGACGACTGCAATTTGTTATTATCAGGATGTCCAAAAAACTCCCTGAAAAGTCTTCAGTTAATCCAAAATGCTGCAGCAAGAGTCCTGACAGGGACTAGAAAGAGAGAGCAGATTTCTCCTGTTCTGGCTTCCCTTCATTGGCTTCCTGTTAAATCCAGAATTGAATTCAAAATCCTGCTCCTCACATACAAGGTCTTAAATAATCAGGCCCCATCTTATCTTAATGACCTTGTAGTACCATATCACCCTATTAGAGCACTTTGCTCTCACTCTGCAGGCCTACTTGCTGTTCCTAGAGTATTTAAAAGTAGAATGGGAGGGAGAGCCTTCAGTTTTCAGGCCCCTCTTCTGTGGAACCAGCTTCCAGTTTGGATTCGGGAGGCAGACACTATCTCTACTTTTAAGATTAGGCTTCAAACTTTCCTTTTTGCTAAAGCATATAGTTAGGGCTGGACCAGGTGACCCTGAATCCTCCCTTAGTTGTGCTGCAATAGACGTAGGCTGTTATTAACCTCTGTCTCTTCCACAGCATGTCTTTATCCTGTTTTCCTTCTCTCACCCCAACCGGTCGCAGCAGATGGCCCCGCCCCTCCCTGAGCCTGGTTCTGCCGGAGGTTTCTTCCTGTTAAAAGGGAGTTTTTCCTTCCCACTGTCGCCAAAGTGCTTGCTCATAGGGGGTCATATGATTGTTGGGTTTTTCTCTGTATCTGTACCACCCGCAACCCTGAAAAGGATAAGCGGAAGCGAATGGATGGATGGATAGATAGATAAAACTGAATTGAATTGAATTCCTCAGATATAGGCACATTTCAAGGTGTTATAACAAGGAAATTGCTAATTATACCCAGGAAAGGAAAAAAGTTTATCAAATGCGTTCCAACTTCTTGGTAAGGGAACATGCATTCTCTGTCAGACCATTTAAACAATAACTGAGCTTTTTTATATCAGGTTCAACAGGTTTGCAGAGCAGATGATCGAAGAGGGACACAAGGAAGGAGAGATGAGGAGAGAGAGGAGGCGACAGAGGAGGTGCAGAAGAGAGTGAAGGTGGTGACAGAAGAGGTGTAGAGCTTGGGCAAGAGAAAGGAGGAGATGACAATGGGTCAGATGACCAAAGAGAGGGAGAGAAAGCACAGAAAAATAGTGATGGTAAATTTGATTCTTTTTCCTGAATCGAGTTTGAATGAGTCACTCACCAAAGTGAATCGGGTTTTTTGAGTCATTTTAATCACTGAGTCAGTTGACCAGAGAGTGCAAAAAATGTACATTTTCACTCAAACTTAATTTGTTTCTCTTTTCATGTAAATCCTACTGCTAAGATGAGTGACTGAAAAAGAAAAACAAATATTTTATAGAGCAAAAAGGAGCAAAAAAATAAGATTTCCAAAGGGAACATTTATTTTATTTATTTTTATTTTATTTTATTTGTATTTTCCTCAAATGTGTCAAATACAAATTTTGTCATTGAAATGTCCACTGAGCTGTGAGCCAGGGGGCGGTAATGCTCCTTAACATTGGTTGCCAACCAAGAAGGAGAAGAAGAAGAAGAAGAAGCAGAAGCTGTGATCCGGGAGGGAGGGGGTGAGTAAGTGGGTGTATCCCACGCCCTTAACGGTCAACGTGGGCCGTGTCCTCGAAGAGCGAGAAGGCCTTAGGTGCGAGGGTTGTAAGCTTGTGAAATGGGATGGTATCGCCTCCGTCGCGCTGCCCAGGTTGCCTAGCAACCAACCGCTGGAAACGTTTCATACAGCATTGTTTGACAGAAATGAAGGAGAAAATCTTTTGTTCATCTGTTTGTTTTTATATGATCTTTGTTTGATTAGTTGAGTATCTGAGGCTGAGACCACAGGACTGTAAAACATGATTGTTGGCCTTCATTTCTGTACTGAACAGTCATTTAAGATTAGTTAGTAAATAACAATCAGCTAATGTTGCTCATGAGACTAAAGTCATCTCACTTTGGTAATGAAAATATAATATGGCCAATATTAAAGTTACTATTATATTAATCATTATTATTTATTACAGCAGTGAACTTGAACTGTCAAATACTGAGCTTCAGTAAAGATTCAAGTTGCATTTATTTATATTTCCTATCACCTTAAATCTTCACTCAAAGACAAGTATCTTTGACAGTGTATATGTCGATGTATTATATATAAGAGACAAATATTGTTCTTTTAATATGTTGGCATTACTAAATTTGGCTTAATGCTTACATATATGTATAAAAAGGAAAATGTACGAGCTGTGAAAACTGTTTCTGATAGAATGAAGAGTAGACTGATATATTAAATATTCCTTTATTGGGTGAGAAAATCAGACCATGTCATAACTGCTTTAAGTCATACAGAATAGATATCAGAGCCTTAAACAGGCTGACTTCTGCTAAATGGGTCAAACTGGGCAGAAAGTATACAAACACATAACATCCTTATAGAATATGATGTAACACTATAGATCAACTTACCTCACAATATATAAAGCATATAAACAATTACAACAATATGATGCAACAAACACAGCAGTGCTACTAATCCAAAATACTCAAAGCTTCATAGAACTGAAACAAACATTTATTTTTAGCTCCATTCTGCTGCTGATACATACTTTAGGTTTCTGAACATTAAACTTGTTGCTGCCTTTCATAGTGTGTAACTTGAAGGCCCTGAGTACTTTCTCCCACACTGAAAACACTGGAATGATAAAATTATGTGAACATTACCTAATAAGTCTGATTCAGGACAGATAATTAGTTATTTTAAACTTTCCTAGCAGTCCTTCACAAACAGGGAACAGTCTGTCTATTCTCTCCATCTGTCAGCTGCTGCTGGATCTTCCTCCTCCTCTTCCTCACACACTGCTGAGTTTGTCCTGGTGGATCATCAGGGGTGCAAAGCCTCACAGATGATGTGCAGCAGTGGGTCCCTCAGTCTGTCCTCACTCTGGACACTTGCAGTTGTCACACATGGAAATCAAATGTGTGATAAGCTGCAGGATTCAAACACAAGTGTAACTTATAAACACATGTTCATACTTTTATTCCACAATCAGAGAGAAAGAAACAGAGAGAGAGTGCAGGACAGACAGACAGGTGACAGTCTCAGGTGTATACACTGCTACAAACCAGCACAAGAGAAGTAGGATTTAGTGTTTGTGTTATTACGAGTGCTAAACAAGAAGAGTTCCCAGATGGTCCAGTGGACACGTGTGACTCCTGTGATTAAAGCATCTTTCTTTCAGCTTAACGAGTGAACCGTCAGCTCGTTCAAACACACGTTAAAGTCCGTTTGGCTCGACACCACCGAACAGAGGCAGCAATATAACATAGCTAACATTAACAGTGCAGTGAATCCTGCTTGTGCCGTGATATTCAGGACTGCAAACCGAGCAGCATCACTGACTTTCAGCTTGTTGTGTTTGTGGATATATGACTGACTTTAATTACCCATAAAATCATCACATTCTCTGTGAGATTAAGGTCGACTATTGAACGGCGTATA
This sequence comes from Pelmatolapia mariae, assembly GCF_036321145.2. Lineage (NCBI taxonomy): Eukaryota > Metazoa > Chordata > Actinopteri > Cichliformes > Cichlidae > Pelmatolapia > Pelmatolapia mariae. The sequence continues at coordinate 4,488,432 of NC_086229.1, read as the reverse complement.
TTTTAAAGTAAAGGTTTTAAAACCAAGTTACCGCTGAAAGTACAAACATCACTAATGTCACATAACTTTGCCGAAATGTGACCAACAGTAATATTTTAATGTTCTTCGTTATTAAACATTTGCACATAAATAAGTGACATAATATTCAGTACTTACTTTAAGAGTTTAATCTCTCCCCCCCCCCCCCCTTGTAGTACCATATCACCCTATTAGAGCACTTCGCTCTCACACTGCAGGCTTACTTGTTGTCCCTAGAGTATTTAAAAGTAGAATGGGAGGGAGAGCCTTCAGTTTTCAGGCCCCTCTTCTGTGGAACCAGCTTCCAGTTTGGATTCGTGAGACAGATACTATCTCTGCTTTCAAGATTATGCTTCAAACTTTCCTTTTTGCTAAAGCGTATAGTTAGGGCTGGACCAGGTGACCGTGAAGTGTTTGCTCATAGGGGGTCAAATGATTGTTGGGCTTTTCTCTGTATCTACTGTACAATATAAAGCGCCTTGAGGCAACTTTTGTTGTGATTTGGCGCTATAAATAAAATTGAGTTGAATTGAATTGAATTGTTTGATTGTCAATGCAACCCTCTTCTCCCACTCTTCACACACTGATAGCAACACCGCAGGAGAAATGCCAGCACAGGCATCCAGTATCCGTAGTTTCAGATGCTGCACATCTCGTATCTTCACACCATAGACAATTGCCTTCAGATGACCCCAAAGATAAAAGTCTAAGGGGGTCAGATCTGGAGACCTTGGGGGCCATTCAACTGGCCCACGACGACCAATCCACTTTCCAGGAAACTGTTCATCTAGGAATGCTCGGACCTGGCACCCATAATGTGGTGGTGCACCATCTTGCTGGAAAAACTCAGGGAACGTGCCAGCTTCAGTGCATAAAGAGGGAAACACATCATCATGTAGCAATTTCAAATATCCAGTGGCCTTGAGGTTTCCATTGATGAAGAATGGACCCACTATCATTGTACCCCATATACCATACCAAACCATCACTTTTGTTGGTCCAACAGTCTTGGAGGGATCCATCCAATGTGGGTTAGTGTCAGACCAATAGCGGTGGTTTTGTTTGTTAACTTCACCATTCACATAAAAGTTTGCCTCATCACTGAACAAAATCTTCTGCGTGAACTGAGGGTCCTGTTCCAATTTTTGTTTTGCCCATTCTGCAAATTCTGTGCGCCGATCTGGGTCATCCTCGTTGAGATGCTGCAGTAGCTGGAGTTTGTAAGGGTGCCATTTGTGAGTAGCTAATATCCGCCGAAGGGATGTTCGACTAATGCCACTCTCCAGTGACATGCGGCGAGTGCTATGCTGTGTTGCTGAATGAAGCTAGGACAGCCACTGATGTTTCTTCATTAGTGACAGTTTTCTTGTGTCCACATTTTGGCAAATCCAACACTGAACCAGTTTCACGAAACTTAGCAAGCAGTTTGCTAACTGTAGCACGGGAGATGGGTGGTCTGGTAGGGTGTCTTGCATTGAAATCTGCTGCAATGACCCGGTTACTGCTTTCACCAGATATCAACACAATTTCGATCCGCTCCTCACGTGTTAACCTCTTCGACATGTCAATGGCTGTGAACAAAGAGAAACTTGTAAATAACTCATGAAAGAATAAAGTTACGTTGAAACCAAGCACACCATTGTTTTTCTTGTGACATTACCAATAAGTTTTATGTGTCACATGGTCCTCTTCCTATTGAAAAAACAAAAGTGTGTCCAAGATGGCCGACTTCTAAATGGCCACCATGGTCACCACCCATCTTGAGGAGTTTGCCCCCTCACATATACTAATGTGCCACAAACAGGACCATTCCCATGTTATTACAGTGTATCCATATAAATGGCCCACCCTGTAGAATGATCACGCTGCATTCTTGGGAAGTCCGGACTCCTGTGCGAACTTCGTCCAGACTAAGTCCAGACTAGCGAGAACGCGAGTAAGGACTTGCGTACTTAAGAATTGAGAAATGGCCGAAGAAACTGGGAAACTAGGAACAAGAAACCAGGTGTGAGGAAACCCAGGGAACACAGGAAACCACACGCAGCAACATAGGACAACACGGCAACAGGCAGAGGAAGACAGAGGACTAAATACACAGAGGCTAAGGTATGAGAAACAGCATGGAAACATATCAAAATAAAACAGGAACCATAAGACATGCACTAAGACGTGGGCTTGAAACTGCGACCAGGGAAGAAACAGACATGGGAACATAGCCGACTGGGGAGACAGTAACAGAAAGCGAGGGACTAGAAACTACCAAAGCATAACCAAGAGAAGCAGAACCATGAATCGCAATAAATCAAAGAATATTAATTAACCAAAACACAAAAGGTCACCTGAGGACACCTGAGGACCATGACATTAACTCTGATGACCCAGCCTGTCTGTGTCATACTGTGTTGTACTCTGGTTGTTGGGTGTGGGACTTTGATGTGAGGTTGCTGTGGCCTGCTGCTGCTGCTGCATAAACACAGGTCTGGGTCATGTTCTGTGCATGAATACCGGAGCAGCTTGTTTTAACCACAGCACAGAGGTGAGCTGATCTTATCTGCAGTTTGACTTCTGCTTTAAATGGTGTGAAAACAGCTTGTTCACACCTAAAGTGACAAACTGTACAAGACAAAACTCCTGCTGTTTTATCATCTGCACAACAAATTTAATCTCTACATAAGACACATGGTAAAGTTTTACAAGATCATCTGATTATAATCATACAATCATACATTCTTCATTAATTGTTTTATTATGAGGAAGTTGTTTAAAGGTGCAGATGAATCGTGTTGAAGTCGTCTCCTCGTTTTTATTCTCCTGGTGATCAGAGAGAGGATCTGCTGCAGTCTGCACTCTTTAAATTCAGGACCATTAAAACCTTTAACAGCACAGTTTATATCAGAAACAGAAGCAAAGATGATGATTACTTACTACGTCATGTATTTGTGACCAAAACATCATGCTGTTGTTTTTTATTCAAACCTCCCGCTGTTTAACATCATTAATGTTACTGAGCTGCAGAGCAGCGAGTACAGGAGGATGTCCTGTTGTCTTTCTGCCTCTTCCTCATGGACTCGCTCCAACAACTAAATTAATCACAGAGTGACTGATCATAGAGGGTCATATGATTGTTGGGTTTGCTCTGGTAGGGTCTTTACCTTACAGTATAAAGGCAACAGTTGTTGCGATTTGATGCTGTATAAATAAAACTATAGTGAATGCTGTGGGACCAACATGTCAGTGACCCCATAGTGAGCACAGTCAGCCTGTGCTCTCTGAGCTGCTGCTTTCAAACATCGAGCTGTGATGCACTGAGAAGGACAGCTGGGACACTTCATGAAGGACCTTTGTGAGCAGGACATACAGCAGCACGCTGACGTGAGAACAGGAAGTGATGAAGCCGGGCATCTCTCCACAGCTCAGACCAAACGTGCTCAGTCTACATCCAGACACCATGAAGCCGGCAGCCACCCCTCTGCTCCTCCTGCTCGGTGAGTCCTTCACTCATTTATTTCCAGCAGAGACTCTAACAGCAGCTCACAGTCTGTATATTATAACATCATATAACATATATAATATGTCAACATAGCATTTAATCTTTTATTAGACAAAACTGGCTAGATCTTTGTAGTTATCATCCATCTACATTACAGTCATTGTGACAGGTTTATGGCTGAGGCCAGTTTACAGGGTCAGAAATAATGGCTGTCATGGCAGCTTTTTAATAAGAATGAATTAATACTACTGGATATTTGTATGACTTTAGAAAAGGCTGCACTCCCAAATATCAGGTATAAATTCCACTAATAGGAGTTTCTACAACTTGAGACAGTTTGTGCTGTCAGAACAAACCATACATCGATTTTAAATACCAAGTGCATAAACTGTATATTTGTTTTGTTTTTTACAGTGATGTGTCAAATCATTTTTAAAAGTAAATGTGTTACATGGCTGGCCTGATCTAAACCTGAGTGATAGTCTGTTATTGGACTTTTGTGCACACAATCACAGTTTGTCTATAATGAACACCATGTCCAAAAGTGCACATGGCACTAGGACACCCCAGGTCACAAATGCACAGCCATAAGTTTGTAATGGTGTCACCAGATGTGCAGCTGTATGTCTTCAACATTCAAGTGAAGACAAGAGCTGAGCTGTCAATTGGTGACCACTTGGTGGTGAGTTGGATCAGGTGGTAGTGGAGGATGCTGAGCAGGCCTGGTGCACCTGAACAGATAGTGAGGTTGTGCTGGGAATGTCTAGCAAAGGCCACATTCCATGACATCTTCAACTCCCACCTCCAGCAGAACCAGAAGAGTTTCTTAAGGGCCAATTAGGTCAATTTGACCCCATATACATTAATGTCAAACCACTACTGCGGCACACCAGGTGGCCAAGAAACATGACTGTTCACATAATGTTTGACATGAAGGCTGCTATAACATTACCAAGCTAGATGTGATTGATAAATAAATGTATAGGGGCTGCACAGACTGTAGTAGATAAAAAATGAATAATTACTGCCGGGCTGAGGATGGGATCTTGAGGCGGAGCAGAGCGAGCAGAGTGGGGAGGGTGTGACTGAGTGTGTGCAGGGAATTGAAACGTTCATTGTTTGGTCTCTGTGAGGTCACCTGACCAAACCCTGGTGATGGAACAGCAGTCATGTAGACAGGTCAAGGCCAGCTGATGGCCACACAAACTCAGACCCACTGAAGTCACATTTGGTTTTAAGAAGCTTCATTTTACAAATGTTCATCCAGCTGATGTGAACGTCTTCCTTCTGAGCTCAGGTTGAGGTGTGAGTGAAGTTTAAATGTTCCTCTGATGGAAAGAACACAGTGTGAAGCAATGTTCCCTCTAATTTTTCACGTGTCTGAGCGAACACACAAACTCCCTGAGCGATCCCTTGGACCACTGTGAGCGACATCAGACGTGTGCACTGTGGTTATGCCAGCATCTAATCCATCCAAGTTACATGGTTTATTAAAATAATCTAATTACAGCATTTACATTTATGTTAGACTACTTTAAATTAACTGCTTTAGCCCACTTACAATGAAAATTTAAAAAAATCTTGTTCATGACCTGTGTAGTATGTTAACACTATTGGAAGTAAAAATAACATGAACTCCAATTTTGAAAACACAACTTTCTTTCTTTTTTTATAAAGCTCTGACTTGTATTATGAGTCTGTGGTCTGGGAGAGAGTCCTGTAACTCTGTCTGCAAAATACAGTATATAATGACCAATGCTGGGCAATTAATTATATAGTTACTTCTTCAAAAAAGTAACTCAGTTTGGCAAACAACAAAGATTTTTGCAGCTATTTTTTTTAAATGCAGCCAAGGCATTTTTAAATAAACATTTCAAACTATTTACAGAACAATCAGGTGTTCTGCATCAAATTTGATGCCACACAAATTATTTGTGCCACTTCAAGAAATAATTTCTGTCCACTATGAGATAAAGGAGAACAACAGCCTGATACCTGCAGGCCTGACAACAGTAGATGTATGACTCTTGTAACACCTGTAACATTCAGCAGTCGCCTCATTGTTCTGACACACAACAAAACTACACAAGATTTGCGCTAAACGTCGCAAATCTCTCACATATCAAAGCACCGGCGTCACTCCTAAAACTTCCCCCCGTATCTTAACAACTAGATGCCACGTTGCCATATCATTTTTTGATTGGTCGACATGGTGCTTTTTTGGACGAATAGGAAAGAGAGAGGGGGGTGGGGTTTGTTTTTGCTCACAGGCTTTCGAGCCTTTTTTCTTATAAAACGCCGTTTTTACGGTTTCTTCCCGCAGTAAATATGAACAACGATAGTATTCAGGAAGAAAACCAAACATTGCATATATTTTTATCATAACTCTGGTTTTACGTGGCCTATCAACACAATTTAAAAACTGGTATAAAGTCCACACTTTTTCCGTCAATTGTTCCGTCTGTCCTGCTCACATCTCCAATGGTTGTACACGTTGTCATTAATGTGGCTTCACTCCACATCAGCCACGCCGCTTTGCTCGCTAAAACACCGGTGTGGGCACATAAGGACGCTGTCGTAGCCTGTCAACCACGTTGATTAGCTGCGTATATACGAATGTAAATCGCATTATTGGCTGGACTATGGGATAAGGTGGCATCGTTCTAATACAATATGGGAGCAGCCAGTCACTCACTGACTAACACTGCAAAACAGAACTGTTAAAGTATTAATTTTAATTTCAATTCAGGTTAATTTTTTTTTGTGCAACACAGATTTTCTGTGCGCAGAGACCGTGCCAGCAGTGCGCAATTGCGCACGTGCGCAGCTTAGAGGGAACATTGGTGTGAAGTATGAGTGTCACACTGAACAGATCCAGCTGACCTCTGTTAAACACAACAAAGAGCTTCATCGCTTGACTGATCTGAAGTCAGTCTAAAGCTCCTGAACATCTTCAAACACACAACATCACTAAAGACATTGAATACAAAATCAGGCAGGTAAAGAGTGCCTTGCTGTGGGCCCTGGGACACTTTCGGCCATATGTTGAAGGTGTTCATGTTACTATCTTCACTGACCACAACAGTCTCCGGTGGTTCATGTCTCGTCAAAGCCCAACAGGCCGACTTGCCCGCTGGTCACTTTGCCTGCAGGACTTTCATTTCACAATAATACACAAACCTGCTGTACATAACAAGTTGCCAGATGTGCTGTCCTGCAATCCAGAACACGCTGTCATAGGCAGTCTGGACATTCGTACTCTGCCCCCCGTCATTCTGGCTGACCGTTCACAATTGAGACAGCTGCAGTTAGATGATCATGTCACAGGTCCTCTCCTCAGAGACATTGAAGCAGACTCTCTGAACAGCTCAGATAGTGCCACCTTGTTGCCGTATGTTGTGTATGACTCCAGAGAACCCAGGTCTACATGTGCTCTGCACCCTTTGAAAGAGCTGAAACTGTTTGCCCCTACTTCCATGAGAGGCACCTTGCACCTTGACTATTACCAGGACCACCCCACAGCAGGTTACTTGGGTGTTTCTAAGACATTGGCTAGACTGCGCTTTAGGTTTTTCTGGCCCAAAATGGCTGCTGATGTGAAACGCTATGTGACTTTATGCTCAGTGCGCCAACTCACCAAGCCAAGTCAGAAAAAAGCAGCCGGTCTTATGGTTCCCATTGTCCCCCAGAAACCCTGCTCTCAGAAAAATTATGGTTCTTAAATGGTTCTTCAGATGTCTTCATGGTTCTTTAGAGAACCATCATACATCAAAGAACCTTTTTATTTTGTGGATGGTTCTTCAGCTATTACAAATGGTTCTTTAAAGAACAAAAGGTTCTTCATCCATAGCTACACTCAGAAAAATAAAGGTGCCAACTGGAACCAAAAGTGGTTCTTTAGACTGATGCCATAGAAGAACCTTTTTTGGTGCCACAAAGAACCTTTCAAACAATGGTTCTTTGAAGAACCATTTCTTTCAGTGGTTCATTGAAGAACCTTTAAAGGTGCCCCAAAGAACCATCAAGAAATGGTTCTTAGGGGGACGTTTAATGGTTTTTCAAAGAACCTTTTTAAAATCGTTTTTTTAAAGAACCATTTTTAAAAAGGTCCTTCAAATAATTCTTTAAAAAACCATTTTAAAGAACCTTTTTTGAAATGGTTCTTTAAAGAACCATTTTAAATCTTTCAAAATAAAATGTAACAAATTGAATTTGAGTAGGGTAAAATAAATACGAGCACAGCATAGACATATATTAATGGTTTATTGTCATTTCGTAGCATAACAGAAGACAAAAAGGCATTTTAACCCTCAGCACAACATCACAATACATGTCACATATTAGTCATTTAAACAGTAATAATTAAACATTTTTACTATACTATAAATAAATATATATAAATACTATAGCTATAGATAACACAAAAATTAATACATGTATTGTTTAATTAATAAAACATCAGAAAGTGATAAAAACACATTAGAAATAGCAATAGCTTCATAACAGACCAATAATTCAAGACATTTTCATCAGCAGATGTTTGCATGCCCAGTAAAAATATTTCAACAACAAGTTTTTGATTAAAATGATCAATGAACTTCAGCCTTACGTTATGTAAGGTAAGTTTAATGTTGGACTCATGGTTCTTTGTTAGTCCAGTTTAGGACAATGTCTCTGACGTATGTATCATATCAAATATATGTCATATCAAAACAACCCCACACCTGCAGTTGTTTCAGTTTTTCACAGGTGTTTCCTGTCAGCTGGTCAAACTCACTCAGGTGGACATCTATATCAGCCAACCAAACGACAAGCTCCTCCCTTTGTGCTTCAAATCCCTCCATCTCTGAGACAAGGAGCTGAGAGAGAGAAAACAAGGGTCAATTATAAAGAAGAGAGAAAACTGAAACCCTCCTCAGAAGGTCTGACTCGCATACCTGCAGTCAACCTATGATGGACTCCAGTTTGGCGTTCACGTCATCCCAGCGGCGGCCGCACTCCCTAGCCAATGCCAGCAGCCGAGTTTGCAGGGTGCCCTGGAAGAGCTGAGTTAATGTTCGACTCCTCCTGGTCAGGCTGTCCAGCTGGATGAGCCGAGGTCTCCCCTCTCGCCGCCGCCTCTAAACACACAAACACAAATTGCATGTGAAGCAGGAGGTGCAGATTTTTTTGCTATTCTTTTCTAAATCCAGGCTTGATCACGTGGAGGTATTTGGAAAACTTTTTTGGCCAGTGGACGACTGTTGTCTCGCAGAAAGTCAAATCAAATGTATGCGATACACAATCAATTCACAAGAACACATTAAAAAAGAAAGTGCCTGATTTCAACTGAATTCTGCATCAAAACAGGGTAACAGAATTAAAACGAGTGTTTGCAGCAAATGTAAGCACAAAGCCTCACTTTGTACAAGCCTGCTATTAAAGTTCTCCTCTATGCAGATAACGTTCCTGTTTTCAAGGCACAACTTGGATCTGCTGTACGAATCTTATAGATACACGCTAAATGAAACAGTAGTGTGCACGACTCCAGATTCTGATCCCTCATCCTAATATGGTCAAAGAAATTTTAACTATATTACAAAAGGACATCTATCTTGGTAACATCAAATGACCGGAGCATAACTTGTTAACTAGTCCGAAAATAAGTTATACAGGAACAGTCACACCTTCTCATGTGTCACATTTCTATTCATTCAAAACACTTTTGCATAGCTGTGTTTTATACAGCTCTTACAGAATTCAAAGTACAGGTTCATGTCTGTATTTAATGTACGGCTCAGATCTACTGAATTTCTGAGTTTCTAGAGCAGACACACAGCTCACATCACAACAGGCTTCAGGCGCCATTTTAGTGACTTTAACAATATTATAAATTTTAATATCGGTCTAGCTGACATTAGGTTATGTACGCAGCACGCAATAGAGCCGCATGTTTTAGAAGCCAAAGGTTCAAATTAGTTGGGAGCGCCTTCACTTAATTATAACAGTGGTTTTGTTAGGAAAACAGTTCTGTATACCGATACTAAATTGCATGAACGTCAACGGCTAACGTATCTAACATAGCTAACCGTTATTGTTAGCACAACATTAACAGCAAGCTACAATGACGAGTAACAAAAACAAAACAGTAAAAAGGTTTTAATGAAAATGTTTTACCATCAAACTCAGATAGCTAAGGATGAAGAACCTTTTGCTCTTTAAAGAACCATCTACAAAATAAAAAGGTTCTTTGATGTATGATGGTTCTTTAAAGAACCATGAAGACATCTGAAGAACCATTTAAGAACCATAATTTTTCTGAGAGTATATAAGTTTGATGGTGTAAAATGGCATAAATATTTATTCACCATAATGAGGGTGTGAATTATACTGTGTGTTTTGTTTGTGTGCATGTGTGTGTGAAGGGGGCGGGCGGGTTACCTGGTGATTATCCTTTAAGAGCAGATGGTAGGAAACTGAATATTCAAATAAAAGTTAGAAATACTTGCTTAAAAATATACTGGTGACAGGGGTGGGGGCCAAAGCCTAAAGACCCTACCCCCCCACACCCCTAACCCCGCAAACCCACTGATCACAAATAATGTGGTAATAGAATATGGAATTTATTATTAAGACGTTTATGAATATGGTGAGTTAACAAACAGTAGACACAATACACACATTCAAATACTGTACTTTAGTCTTAAATTGTAATAAAGTATTATTATTTTCTGCTTCAAGGCATTACTTTTGAGATTATTATACATATTAGAAAATATAGCATAATGATAATACTAGTTATTGTAAACTTTACAAACCACCCAGCAGTTGTCATAGTGCGGCTGTGTGCAGGCAGGATGAGGACCCAAACGCAAAATCACGGGAAAACAGGACTGAACTCAAAATACAGCTTTATTGCTGACAGAAGATAAAGGCGATACAAAATAATATGAAACTAAACTGGGAAGTTCTAAAGGAACTGACTCACGAGGAAACACACGGAGGGGCACACAGTCATGAGGGAGAACGCCACACAGAACTGAGGGAGACGCGGACATAAATACACAGAGGGTTAACGAGGGAAGTGGGAGCACACGGGGAACACAGCTGACACAGATAATCGTAATGAGACAGGGCAGGAGTGAACACAACATGATGCATACTGACGAGAGACTGTCAAAGTAAAACAGGAAGTACAGAGGTTCAGACAGGAGGGGAGAGAGCACGGGGGGAGCACGGACATAACGGGCTGGGGAAAACATGGAATAAAACACAAGGAGGGGAAACGAGAGCTCACAGATAAACAAAGGGGCACACAGGGGGTAATCAAATAAGGAACATCTTAACAGAACCACCTAGGAACCAAGGCATAAATAAAGAACAAAATACAAAACACACGAAAACTAAGAATACTGGGCCAACATGGCCCAGGACCATGACAGCAGTATGTAAAGTCAAATTATAAAATACAAGTAAATAACAATTGCACAACAGAATGTCAATGTGTTCATTACCAACACACTTACTTAGTTTTGACAAAGCACACTGCTGAGGTAAATGATCTGAGTACTTGAGTACACTGAGCAATTTATTAATATTTCTTTCGAGCCAAGGGGGGGGTAAGAGTGACGTTAGAACACGTTATGGCAACCTCCCGGGAGCGGACGGAGGGGGTCAGTCATTGGGATGCGCATGCGCAGACAGATTGCGCGAGCGGCAGGCCTTGAACTTTCTAAGGGAAAAAACACTTTCTCACGGACGGTGACAGCGAAGCGGATAACAGTCTTCAGTACCTGCTGGTGTTTGAAGCTCTGGATTCTGGGACTGCTGGAAAAGGTAAAACATTTTCATTAAAACCTTTTTACTGTTTTGTTTTTGTTACTCGTCATTGTAGCTTGCTGTTAATGTTGTGCTAACAATAACGGTTATATGCTGTCCACACAGACAATATTGATTTGTAAATGATTAACTAACAAGTTTGTGCTTGTGCTTAAAGTGCTTTGGCACTCTTTGGCAATATTGTAGACAGCGTTAAACTTAATCATCATCTCGGCCTCCTCTGGCGACCTGTTTGCTGCTGCCTGCCGTTGAAAGGCAGTGGGGAGAGGGGACACTTGGGCAGTGCATTTACCAGGATTTGAGATGGAAAACTGTTCTTGAAATACACAGAGAGAGAGCTGTGCATGAAGTGTGATTTTTGTTGTGGTGGAGGCAAAATAGCAAAAGTAAGAGGGAATTCATGACGATGTTTATCAAATGTGAAGCGTAGTTTGTTGATTCTTTTGCTGCTGGTTCAGTGAATTTTGGTTGGAGAGAGACAAAACCTGCAGCTCAGAATCTAGCGCAAAAAAGACGTAAACGCAGTGCGGACCCAACGCATCAGAATCAGTGAGCTGTCGGCTTTCAGCCGCGATGCCATGTCCGTATACGGGCCATCGGGTGAGAAAGCCGAGAAAGAGAAAGTTGATTCTGATGTGTCGGGTCTGCTCTGTGTTTACGTCTTTGTGTGGAGTCCATTAACCTGCTCTCATTTGCTGTTTGGTGGTTGTTGAAATCGTTTTGTGAGCTTTAACCTGAGATTCTGGCGTTTCTGGTAAAATACATTTATATTTAAAAGTAGATTCAGGATTTAATGAATCGATATCGCTTGATTCAAGCTACTCACCTCTCTCTCTCCGCCCGCCCTACACTTTCAAATGTACACACGGACCACATGAATATCTGAACCACGACCAATCAGAGAGGTCCCGCCCCTGACTATCTGTGATTGGTTTAGACCACGATAGGGGCATAATGTGTGTCTGCGGTTGACCACATGGAGAGTTTCAGAGTTGCGGAGTATTTATTTATTTTTTTTGGTTTCTTGAATGGTTGGTCGCACCGGTGCGACCTAAGATTTTTTTTAGTCGCACCATTGAAAAATTTGGTCGCATTTGCAACCAAATTGGTCGCACTCTAGAGCCCTGCATGAGAAGGCGTGTCTTTGACTGTTACCGTATAACTTATTTTCGGACTAGTTGACAAGTTATGCTCCGGCCATTTGATGTTACCAAGATAGATGTCCTTTTGTAATATAGTTAAATTTTCTTTGTATATTTCATTTATCCATCATCATACATTAAGCCAAGAAGAGGTCATTATACTAACAAGAGGTATCAACGCTGGGCCAAAGTGCAGCACGTGGTTAAAGTTTGTAATCCAGCCAGGGTGTAAATATCACTCAGCAGCCAGTCGCAGAGATGAAGCAGGTAGCATCAAAACATAAATCTACCCGGCTTAAATCACAAAACCACCTCTGACCAAAAAGCTGTAGATTTTTCTTGTTTGCACAAATTAATTCAGATTCACAATAATTCTTTTCACAGCTCCAACAAAATGAGGAAAAGGAGGGAGAAACACACTTAGATTGAATTACAATTGGATGGAAGTCGAGGACAAGGAGAAGGAAGCTTAGGATGAGGAGGAAGAAAAGCAGCAGGAGCATCTTTAGTGAGCTCTGTGATGTCATTGAGGTTTGTTTCATTAATATGGTCCTTTTGGTTTTGTGTTGTAGCAGGTCAAGTAATCATTTTGAGTTTGTGACTGTTGTACTCCTTTGTGTTGGTCACATGTTACTTTTTGTGTGTGTTCAGTGTGGCAACTTCAAACCCTCATGCAGGGGCATCCATGCTTAAAGATGCCAACTATAATGTGAACACTGTGCTTCGTCTAGGCGTATGATTCTCGCTTCGGGTGCGAGAGGTCCCGGGTTCAGATCCCGGACGAGTCCCCACTTATGTTACGACCCGGCTCTGCTAGGCGACAGGGGATGTAACATAAATGAGCCCAGAGACAAGGGGGTTAGATAAAAAGAAAAACATAAGGTTTATTAACACAACTGAAAACTGTTAGTGAAACAACTCACTAGGCAAAGGGGTGATTTAAACAAACATAACAAACAACTCATATATTCAAATAACACTAATAAACCAGTAGAACACTAATCATCTAAACATCTCACAGGCAGTTACTCAACTCAAAGGTTGCAAATGGCAGCAATACAAAGGCAAAGGCAGGAGGGACGGTCTACACAGTCTATTCAAATCAACAAGTCCCCCACGAATGAAGGATCCTCAACCTTTTATATTCCCCGGTAAATGCAGGCAGCCGCGTCACTGGTCCGTCGTGTTCAAGGCTCCTGCAGCAGCCAATGGTGTGTGTGGTCTGGCACACTCTGATCTGCATGAAGTTGGGGCGGGCATAGGTCCCTGGCCAGCCAATCCCCCGTGAGTCCTGGAACGCTTTGATTTCCATAGAGGAAGGCGGGGCCACCTGAGGCCAGAGGCCGTAACACACACATCATGGGACAAGTTTCTCCCTCAGATTTGCTTTGCTCTGCGTACCGCCCCCCATGACAGTGCAGGTATGACTCCTGCCATGATGCTTTATGGTCGTGAGTTAGACACCCCACTTGACCTTATCACTCAGCCTTCTACAGCAGGTGTCGATGAACCAGGCGTACCTTACCCTGAGACTCTTATAGCCTCCCTACAGGAAACTCACGACCACGCCAGAGCGGCTCTTGACTATAGTCATGACAAACAGAAACATTATTATGACTTGAAACATCGACATGCCACGTTTAATGTTGGTGACCTTCTTAGAGTTAGGACACACACCAGGTCAGACGCTCAGTCTAACTTTACTGCTAAACTTGCACCACTGTTTGAGGGACCATTGAGTGTATCTCAGAGACTCAGTGACGTTAACTAAAGGCTCACTTGGGTGGACTCCGGTGTGGATGCTGGTGTTTATCATGTTGTAAACATGCAACCCTTCCATACCTTGGCTGTCACTTGGTGTTCTCTCTCTGCAGTAGAGTATCACTTCCTGTTCCTGCTCAAACATGGTGGTGTTTTTGAGTAGCTTATCTGCTTATTTAAAAAGTTTTAGATACATTCTTTCTTCATAGACTCGGCTTTGCACCCTTCATTCACCCGTAGCTAGCCAGGCCCCTGCAGCTGGTGCAGCCGAAGATAGCGTAGGCCACGCTAGCTGTTCCCCGGCAGACCCCAAGCAGCTGGGGAAAGAGGGCGGCTGGGTGACGGTGAGGAGGAAGCATAGTCTTAAAAAGAAGCCCCAGGTACACCACCAACCTGTTCATGTGTCTAACCGTTTTTCCTCACTCGGCGACACACCCGCCGGGGGTCAAACTCTGGTAATTGGTGATTCTGTTCTCAGACATGTGAAGCTAGAGACACCTGCAACCATAGTCAATTGTCTTCCAGGGGCCAGAGCAGGCGACATTGAAGGAAATTTAAAACTGCTGGCTAAGGGTAAACGTAAATACAGTAAAATCATAATTCACATCGGCAGTAATGACACCCGGTTACGCCAATCGGAGGTCACTAAAATCAATATTGAATCGGTGTGTAACTTTGCCAAAACAATGTGGGACTCTGTAATTTTCTCTGGTCCCTCCCCAATCAGACCAGGAGTGACATGTTTAGCCGCATGTTCTCCTTAAATTGCTGGCTGTCTGAGTGGTGTCCCAGAAACGATGTGGGCTTCATAGATAATTGGCAAACCTTCTGGAGGAAACCTGGTCTTGTTAGGAGAGACGGCATCCATCCCACTTTGGATGGAGCAGCTCTCATTTCTAGAAATATGGACAAATTTATTAAACCCCCCAAAATATGACTATCCAGAGTTGGGACCAGGAAGCAGAGTTGCAGTCTTACACGCCTCTCTGCAGCTTCTCTCCTCCTGCTACCCCCCAAAAACCCATCTCCATAGAGACTGTGTCAGCTCCCAAACAGACAAAAAACAAACTAAAAACCAGCAACAAACAACTTAAACATAAAAAATCACAAAGAAAGAACAATACAGTATCCACATCTGAACCAAAGAGTAAAACAGTGTGGATTATTAAATATTAGGTCTCTCTCCTCCAAGTCTCTGTTAGTACATGACTTAATAATTGATCAACAAATCGATTTACTCTGCCTTACAGAAACCTGGTTGCAGCCGGATGATTATGTTAGTTTATATGAATCAACACCCCCAGTCATTCTAACTACCAGAAACCTCGAAGCACAGGCCGAGGGGGCAGTGTGGCAGCAATTTTTCACACCAGCCTATTAATTAACGAAAGACCAAGACAGACTTTTAATTCATTTGAAAGCCTGATGCTTAGCCTTGTCCACCCCAGCTGTAAAACTCAGAAACCAGTCTTACTTGTTATCATCTATCGTCCACCTGGACCTTACACAGAGTTTCTCTCTGATTTCTCAGACTTTTTATCTGATTTAGTGCTCAGCTCAGATAAAATAATTATTGTGGGTGATTTTAACATCCATGTAGATGCTAAAAATGACAGCCTCAACATGGCATTTAATCTGTTATTAGACTCAATTGGCTTCTTTCAAAATGTAAAAGAACCCACCCACCACTTTAATCACACTCTAGATCTTGTTTTAACATATGGCATAGAAACTGAACATTTAACAGTGTTTCCTGAAAACCCTCTGCTGTCTGATCATTTCCTGATAACATTCACATTTACAATAATTAATTACACAGCAGTGGAGAGTAGACTTTATCAAAGTAGATGTCTTTCTGAAAGTGCTGTAACTAAGTTTAAGAATATAATCCACCCACTGTTATCATCTTCAATGCCCTGTACCAACATAGAGCAGAGCAGCTATCTGAACGCTACTCCAACAGAGGTCGATTATCTTGTTAATAATTTTACCTCCTCACTACGTACGACTCTGGATACTGTAGCTCCTGTGAAAACTAAGGCCTCAAATCAGAAGTACCTGACTCCGTGGTATAATTCTCAAACACGTAGCCTAAAGCAGATAACTTGTAAGCAGGAGAGGAAATGGCGTGTCACAAATTTAGAGGATCATCTCTAAATGGTAGTCTAAAGGGATGGTTGGCTCTATTGAGCCAACCATCCCTTTAACGTTAACTAGTAATGACTTCATGAACTTCTTCACAAATAAAATTTTTATCATTAGAGAAAAAATTACCCATAATCATTTCACAGATCTAATATTATTCAATTCAATTCAATTCAATTTTATTTATATAGCACCAAATTACAACAACAGTTGCCTCAAGGCTCTTTATATTGTACAGTATATTCTATATTAATAGATAGATACAGAGAAAAACCCAACAATCATATGAGCCCCTATGAGCAAGCACTTTGGCGACAGTGGGAAGGAAAAACTCCCTTTTGACAGGAAGAAACCTCCGGCAGAACCAGGCTCAGGGAGGGGCGGGGCCATCTGCTGCAACCAGTTGGAGTGAGAGAAGGAAGACAGGATAAAGACATGCTGTGGAAGAGACAGAGGTTAATAACAAGTATTCAGTGCAGAGAGGTCTATTAACACATAGTGAGTGAGAAAGGTGACTGGAAAGGAAAAACTCAATGCATCATGGGAATCCCCGGCAGCCTACACCTATTGCAGCATAACTAAGGGAGGATTCAGGGTCACCTGGTCCAGCCCTAACTATATGCTTTAGCAAAAAGGAAAGTTTGAAGCCTAATCTTAAAAGTAGAGATAGTGTCTGTCTCCTGAATCCAACCTGGAAGCTGGTTCCACAGAAGAGGGGCCTGAAAACTGAAGGCTCTGCCTCCCATTCTACTTTTAAATACTCTAGGAACAGCAAGTAGGCCTGCAGCGAGAGCGAAGTGCTCTAATAGGGTGATATGGTACTACAAGGTCATTAAGATAAGATGGGGCCTGATTATTTAAGACCTTGTATGTGAGGAGCAGGATTTTGAATTCTGGATTTAACAGGAAGCCAATGAAGGGAAGCCAAAACAGGAGAAATCTGCTCTCTCTTTCTAGTCCCTGTCAGGACTCTTGCTGCAGCGTTTTGGATTAACTGAAGGCTTTTAGGGAGTTTTTAGGACTTCCTGATAATAATGAATTACAGTAGTCCAGCCTGGAAGTAATAAATACATGAACTAGTTTTTCAGCGTCACCCTGAGACAGGATATTTCTAATTTTAGAGATGTTGCACAAATGGAAGAAAGCAGTTTTACATATTTGTTTAATATGTGCGTTGACGGCATCCAGAGTAAGAATCTGGTCAGATACCATATTTCTAAGATTTTCAGGGCCGAGTACAATAACCTCAGTTTGATCTGAATTAAGAAGCAGAAAGTTAGCGGCCATCCAGGTCTTTATGTCTTTAAGACATTCCTGCAGTTTAACTAATCCGGTCTTTAAGTGATGACGTGATGATTCCTGCTTCCGGGAACAAACTATCCTATGTTTATTTTGGCTTTTGTGTTTTTAACATGTTTTATTTGCTTTGTATCTTCTTCTATTTAATCTCAACCCCCCCCCCAAAAAAAAACAGTTACTGTTTTTATCACCACTATGTATTTTAAAGCTCGGTTTTTAAAACCTTTCAATGTAACTACAGCTCAGTCCATGCAGCAGTATATTAATGACTAACCTCGTATTGTGGATGGATTATCTCAGTTGTTCTCCTGACTGAAGTTTGGTCCATTTACAGCATCCTGCCATGCGAGTGCATTTGTCCCTAACCATCGGGAACCCTCACGTTAACTTTTAACAAGTGGAAAACTTAGCGTTCATCCTCCAGTTTCACTGTGTTTATGCTATGCTAACATAGCTGTGTCGCTAGCAATCATGTAGCACATCATATACCAGCTAGCCCAACTTCAGTAACCCTACAAATGTCACTGCTGTTTAGTTTTCTGTCTTCATCTATGTTGGAAGTGATAGCAGAGCTGTACGTTTGAATTTGTTTCACAAATCTCTCAGTCAGAACATGCTATATCATGTTTAGGTGGAAGCTAGCGAGCTAACTTCCTGCTAACGTCTAACTCCGTTAAATGTAATAAATTCTGTTTTCATGGATGCCTGGATGTTAAACTTAACTGTTACACCTGGTAAAGGAGGAACCCTGAACGCAGGGAGAGTCCTCCGGTACAACACACTCTCTTCAGGCCCGGACAATAACAACAAGAAGCCCCCTCCCCTTCCCGCACACACTAACTCCCTTTTTCCTGCAGCACAACCAAACATGTACCTTAAAGAATCAACAACAGTGCACAGAGATAGCCAACCTGTCGCTGTAAAATAACCTTTAACCATCGTTACAATATTTTTCATACTGTTTCAGTTATTATGTTACATGTTTGATTCTGTATAAGATGTTGTCAGAGAATAAATGCTGCATGTTTAATTTTGTTGGGTAAGATAAACATTACGACACATGTGTGGGAGCAGGTTAGAATGCGCCAGTATGGCAATGGAAATGTGTGCTGTAGCAGAAAATAGTTTTTTGACCATGACATCGTTTGTTTGTATGTACGAGTCAGAAATAAATCTGGACAGCTCACATTAAGAAGTGGAAGAATTATCTTTTCAAGGTTTGGGACAGAAATTTACCACTATTGGTGTGTGTTACCTGGCTTCATTGGCAGATATAGTTGGGTGTCATCTGCATAGCAGTGAAAATGCATGCTATGTCTTCTGATGATACTGCCTAAGGGAAGCATGTATAATGTAAACAGAATTAGTCCTTGGTAATGGCCTAGTTTCTAAATTATTTTTTCAAAGGGTTCATTAAATTAACAAAAATATACCTGAATCATTTAGCACCTACAGTGCCTTGAAAAAGTATTCATACCCCTTGAACTTTTACACTTTCTGTCAGCTTACAACCACAAAATTAAATGTTTCTTATTGAGATTTTCTGTGGTAGACCAACACAAAGTAGCACATAGTTGTAAAGTGGTACAAAAGTTAAAAATCTTTTTCAAAATTTAAGCAAAGAAATATCTGAAAAGTGTGGTGTGCATTTGTATTCAGCCACCTCTACTCTGAAAACCTGTAGACAAAATCCAGTGTTATCAATTGCCTTTAGGAGTCACCTAATTAACTAATCAAGTTCACCTGTGTGTAATTTAGTCTCATTATAAATACAACTGCTCTGTGACGGCCTCAGTAGTTTGTTACAGAACATTAGTGAAGAAACAGCTTCATGAAGACCAAGGAATCCCCCAGACAGGTCAGGGATAAAGTTGTAGATACGTTTAAAGCAGGAATGGGTTATAAAAAAATATCCCGAGCTATCCTAACATCTCAAGGAGCACTGTTCAATCCATCATGCAAACATGGAAAAATTATGCTCCTACCAAGACATGACCGTCCACCTAAACTGACAAACTGAGCAAAGAGAGCTCTGGTCAGAGAAGCTTCCAAGAGGCCCACGGTCAACTCTGGAGGAGCTGCAGAAATTCACAGCTCAGGTGGGAGAATCTGTCCACAGGACACCTGTAAGTTGTGTACTCCACAAATCTGGCCTATATGGAAGAGTGTCAAGAAGAAAGCCAATGTTGACCGAAAGACACAAGAAGTCCTGTTTGCAGTTTGCAGGAGCCATGTAGGGGGCACAGCAAACATGTGGAAGAAGGTGCTCTGGTCAGACGAGACCAAAGGTGAACTTTTCGACCTAAATGAAAGTGCTACGTGTGGCAGAAAAGTAACACTGCTCATTACCCTGAATGTACCATCCCCACTGTGAAACGTGGTGGTGGCAGCATCATGCTGTGGGGCTTTTTTTCTTCTACGGGGACGGGGAAGCTGGTCAGAGATGATGGGAAGATGGATGGAGCTAAATACATGGCAATTCTGGAAGAAAACCTGTTGGAGGCTGCAAAGGACTTGAGACTGGGATGGAGACTGACCTTCCAGCAAGACAATGACCCTAAACATACAGTTAGAGCTTCAGTGGAATGGTTTAGATCAAAGAATATCCATGTGTTAGAAGGGCCAGTCAAAGTTCAGACCTAAATCCCATTGAGCATCTGTGGCAAGACTTGAAAACTGCTGTTCAGAGACACTTTCATTCCAATCTGTCTGAGCTGGAGCTGTTTTGCAATGAAGAATGGGCAAATTTTTCAGTCTCTAGATGTGCAAAGCTGGTAGTGACATACCCCGAAAGACTCACTGCTGTAATTACAGTGAAAGGTGGCTCTACAAAGTTTCGATTGAAATATTGATACAAAGCCAGAGAGATCTATGTTTTAGAAGAATCAGAATGTCTTTGTTGTCATTGTCACAGGTACAACGAAATTAAAAGTGCTCCCCGGTCAGCGCATCATCCCTAAAAATGTGAAAATATAAATAAAACAATAAAATTCTATAAAATCAATAAATGAAATAATTAAAGTGCTAATAAGAATAGTATGAGCAAACATTCACATACATTCCCACATACATGCTTCAGTCAGCACATAGATTAATACAAGAGTGGCGTGATGAACATTTCTTTGTAGCAGTATTCAGACGTGTTATTGCAGTTGGATAAGAGCTGTGTTTGAGTCTATTAGTCCTTACACTGATTGCTCTGTACCGTCTGCCTGAGGGCAACAGTTCAAACAGAGAGAGGCCAGGATTTGAGGCATCTTTTATGATGTTTTGAGCTTTAAGACAGCAGGTTGTCACGTTCCTGTGTATGTTGACCCAGCGTTTTTAGTTTTAGTTATTTGGATATTGATGTTTATCTTTAAGTTCTGTAGGTTAGCTAAGTTTATTTGTTTATTAGATTTCCCCTGTATTTCAGTTTGTCTCACCCTTTATGTGTTTCATACTGCGTGTCTTATGTTGTCAAGTTTCCTCTGAGCCACTGTGCAGCTAGTGTACCAGATGCATATGCAATAGGTTAGTAAGCTCTCGATGGTGGCTCTGTAAAATGACAGAGAGCAAACACATCTAGTACACGTGAAGCGGCTGCAAAAAAGTGACGTACTAGCAATAATACAGCCACCAGGCAAACAGAGATTTTGGGTCCTTTGCCCTAGCTAGTGGTAAGCACAGCGCATGTAGTGTCCGATGTGAAAGGGCCTATAGGGGGTCACATGATCATTGAGTTTTTCTCTGTATCTATTATTGTAGGATCTACCTTACAATATAAAGCACCTTGAGGTGACTGTTGTTGTGATTTGGTGCTGTATAAATAAAACTGAATTGTAATTGTAAAGGAAGGCAGCAGGCCCAGACAAGGTGTGTCCTAGGATGCTAAAGGCATGTGCTGCTGAACTTGGATAGCTGCTACATAGAATCTTCCACCTCAGCCTGCGACTGGGGAGAGTGCCCGCCCTCTGGAAGACATCGTGCATCGTCCCAGTCCCCAAAAAGAACCGGCCCAATAAGCTGAATGACTTCCGACCGGTGGCACTGACGTCACATCTTATGAAGACTAGAGCTCTTTTTCAGCCTCCTCCAACCACAGGTACAACATGCCCAGGACCCACTACTATGGAAGAAATATAGTATCATCAGAATCCAACTATTTTTAGACATTGAATTTATAACACTGAATTTTTATCCTCCAAATTTCCCTGCAAAAAATATTCACCTGCAAAAATTCACCTGCAAAAAATTCAACTGCAAAAATTCACCTGCAAAAATTCACCTGCAAAAAATTCAACTGCAAAAATTCGCCTGCAAAAAATTCAACTGCAAAAATTCACCTGCAAAAATTCGCCTGCAAAAAATTCAACTGCAAAAATTCACCTGCAAAAAATTCACCTGCAAAAATTGGCCTGCAAAAATTCAACTGCAAAAGTGATGACCTTAAATGACCCAAGCCAGAGCAATCAGCACTAGATCGAGTCGAGCGGCTCTCAGCCAATTAAATTACGCTGTTTGATCACATGACACCGTTAGCCAGCAGTGTGTCTCCTAGAAGATAGCTGTTTAGAGGTGAGTGATTAAGGCTGTATCCCAATTCAGGGTCTGCAGCCTTAAAGTACGCAGCCTCAACGATCCTCAAGGGCCGCGTACTCAAAGACCGCTAAGGCCGGAAGTGCGAGGCTCGTGAAATGGGACGGTCTAGCCTCCGTCGCGCTTCCCAGGTTGCCTAGCAACCATAACACCAACCGCTGGAAACGTTTCATACAGCTTTGTTTGACAGAAATGAAGGAGAACATATTTTGTTCGTGTGTTTGTCTATATACGAGCTTTGTGTGATTTAATAAGTATCTGAGGCTGAGACCACAGGACTGTAAAACATGATTGTTGGGCTTCATTTCTGTACTGAACAGTCATTTAAGATTAGCTAGTAAATAAATATTAGCTAATGTTGTTCATGAGACTAAAGTCAGTGTAAATATGATATGGCCAATATTATAGTTATTATATTAATCATTATAAGTTATTACAGCAGTGAGTTTGAACTCTCAAATCAAATAACTTCTATTGTCACATCACATGTGCAGGTACACTGGTACAGCACATGTGAGTGAAATTCATGCGAGTGAACTCTGTGTCAAATACTGAGCTTCAGTAAAGATCCACGTTCCAGTTATTTATAAGTCCTGTCACCTTAAATCTTCACTCAAAGACAAATATCTTTGACAGTGCATATATAGGTGTATTATATATAAGAGACAAATGTTGTTCGTTTAATATGTTGGCATTACTAAATTTGGCTCAATGCTTACATATATGTGTAAAAAGAAAATGTACGAGCTGTGAAAACTGTTTCTAATAAACAAAAAGTAGACTGATATATTAAATATTCCTTTATTGGGTGAGAAAATCATACCGTGTCATAACTACTTTAAGGCTGACTTCTGCTAAATGGGTCAAACTGGGCAGAAAGTAAACAAACACATAACATCCTTATAGAATATGATGTAACACTATAGATCAACTTACCTCAGAATATATAAAGCATATAAACAATTACAGCAATATGATGCAACAAACACAGCAGTGCTACTAATCCAAAATACTCAAAGCTTCATAGAACTGAAACAAACATTTATATTTAGCTCCATTTTGCTGCTGATACATACTTTAGGTTTCTGAATATTAAACGTGTTGCTGCCTTTCATAGTGTGTAACTTGAAGGCCCTGAGTACTTTCTCCCACACTGAAAACACTGGAATGATAAAATTATTTGAACATTACCTAATAAGACTGATTCAGGACAGACAATTAGTCATTTTAAACTTTTCTAGCTGTCCTTCACAAACAGGGAACAGTCTGTCTATTCTCTCCATGTGTCAGCTGCTGCTGGCTCTTCCTCCTCCTCTTCCTCACACACTGCTGAGTTTGTCCTGGTGGATCATCAGGGGTGCAAAGCCTCACAGATGATGTGTAGCAGTGGGTCCCTCAGTCTGTCCTCACTCTGGACACTTGCAGTTGTCACACATGGAAATCAAATGTGTGATAAGCTGCAGGATTCAAACACAAGTGTAACTTATAAATACATGTTCATACTTTTATTCCACAATCAGAGAGAAAGAAACAGAGAGAGAGTGCAGGACAGACAGACAGGTGACAGTCTCAGGTGTATACACTGCTACAAAACAGCACAAGAGAAGGAGGATTTAGTGTTTGTGTTATTACGAGTGCTAAACCTGAAGAGTTCCCAGATGGTCCAGTGGACACATGTGTGACTCCTGTGATTAAAGCATCTTTCTTTCAGCTTAACGAGTGAACCGTCAGCTCGTTCAAACACACGTTAAAGTCCGTTTGGCTCGACACCACCGAACAGAGGCGGCAATATAACATAGCTAACATTAACAGTGCAGTGAATCCTGCTTGTGCCGTCATATTCAGGACTGCAAACCGAGCAGCATCACTGACTTTCAGCTTGTTGTGTTTGTGGATTTATGACTGACTTTAATTATCCATAAAATCATCACATTCTCTGTAAGAGAATCAATGAGTACTAAAAATGTGCACCTTTACCTGTGTGTTTTCTGGAACAGGAACAGGGTGATATCTGTGACCCAACTCCCACAGCTGGTTGGGACTCATGTTGTTTTCTGTCCCATCCACTGCAAAATGTATTAAAATCATCCTCCAGTCGAGAAAGAAAGATGTAATGGCAGCAAAAGAGGTGTGCAGCATTTGAAATGTCAAGAAGGCCTTCTTCCTCAAGGTTGTGAAGAACATCGTAGTAAATGCATGTAACGGCCACCCAGAGGTCTCTCCACAGTCGCTCTATTCTGAAATAATATACAAAAAATATTTAATTAGGTATGGCCTTTCTTTGGTGTGTATGAGAAATTCCATGCTTGTTTCTAACCCTACATGAAATGTGTGCATGACAACAGTAATAATACATTATCAGGGCATGTAGGAAGGACCCAGGCATATCACTTAAAAGGTGCCAAAAGGGTTGTGATGATCAGTGGCAACACATGAGATGACAACCAGACCATTAACACAGAATGAACATTCAGGGAAGGAAGTAACAGACTGGAAAAGGTGTGTGAATAACTAAAAATAGGGCAGAGTCCTGAAGGCTCTTTGGGGTTTGTAGGACCTGTCCAATATTTTCTTCCTTGAGGGGTAAATAATGGAAATTGAAAGAAAGAACAACAACAACAACAACAAAAAAAAAAAACACCTGACACATATCAGACAATATATCCTGCTGGATAGGGCACTGTTCTCTAAAGACATTTTACTATAAAACTTTTTTCATAAAACTATACCCTTTAAATGTTTATGTACTTTTAAATAATGGAAATAAAGCTGCAACACCTTCCATCTTATGTCAGAAACATTTGAGGTTGACAGTATTTTATGAGAACAAACCTTTGATTGTGCACACTCATTCCTGAAATGAAACTGCCTCTTCCTGTGCCACGAACAGTAAACATCAGCTGTGCAACCTCCACATTTTCCCATCCGTGGTTGCCACGAACCCCGAAAACAAAGAAAAGTACCTCAAAACATTCGAAGCTTTAAACAAACTTAGATCCGATAATAAAGAACAACATATGCCTTAATCAGAGTGTTTTAAAAAAAAATGTAAAAGAATCCTTAAAATCTTTGATTGCTACTGCTCTAGAAGGCATAAAAAAAATTGTCTCATGAATGCACTTTCCAGCATGTGTCAGTATGAAGTTTAATTTAACACAGCTGTTAAAACATTTTTCAGGATTTACCGGGTTGATAACAATTATTTAGATTTATTGAATTTATAGGAAATTACACAAGTGCCATCTTGTATCATTATGATCTGTGTAAAGAGACAATTTTAAGAATATTTTTGCAAAAATACGTTAAAGTTGGAAGTAATTGGCCGATGTTCTAATCTTGAAGATCAGCTGTGCCCATTTGTTGCACATTGTGGGAATGGAGAAGTTGAGGCCCTTGCAGGCTACCCACAATTTTCCCCAAACTGAGCGACCCAGCTAATTCAACACCTTTACCAAGCAGTGCTGTTATGTAATTGGATACAAGGGGTGAGATAGTAATATTTTCCCTCCTTGGTTGTAGTTCCCTGACATTACAAGGGTAATCATTTTATGATGTCGGGTTCAGTGTTACACCAGGATTTCAAATACAATATCATCATCAATAAGAATTAGTATTAGCATTTCAGAATTGTAGGTAACCACTTTTAAATGCCATAGACTACTTATTTGTTTAATTTGATGTATTCTCTCTAGGAGAATGCAGAGGGAATATCCCGTTTAACTTATGCTATCTGTTTAAGTTTAGATAGTATTTGTAAAGATATTAACCATATCCTTTTCTGAAAGTGTGGATATAATGGATGGGGTAAGGTACTGGCATGCCACAACTTTATAGTTGTTAAATTCTGGGTACAAGTATACATGCCCATCTTGTACATGTTTTTTAATATTATTATCATCATCATCATCATCATCATCATCATCATCATCACCACCACCACCATCCTACCTAATTACATGTTTCTTTTAATCAGGTTGTGCTGTTTTAATGACTTTACAGTATAATTTACATTGTGTTCCTTCAATTTTCCCTAATTGTATGTTATATTAATCCCATATTTCCGTTTTAATATTTCTAATGTTTGCCTTGTTTTCTTCACTGCCTGGTCTGCCTCTGTCTCGTCTGTATGGATGCATTTACACCTAAATTTCCGCAACAAAGGACGTTTTAATTCACCACTATTCCAGTGAAACACGAGTCTCCCATCTTCCTGCTACCGGTCTCGAGTTTTTGTTCACCAAAGCACACACCAACATCATACTGACGGACGTATCACTGCCCTATTCCCGCCTTGTCTGACCGTGTTTTGTGGCTTTGGTTCACTTCACCTCACTCTTCCCCATTCTTGTCATTAAATCAGGCCGTTCTGCAACCATGGCAGCCATTCACTCTATGGCTTTATTCATGGTGTATTTTACCCCTTCACCCAACGCCGTTCTCGTTTCCCACATTATATTTGCAGTGTTCGTCTATCTATCAATATCTGCGGAGTATGGTTTTGTACCGAGTATCCTATTTTGTAGAGCACAGCATGTAAAGGTTAGCTCGGTTAGCAGGATGCTAGCATGTAGCGCTTAATGAGACACGCATCAGACGAGTTGAGCAAAGACCCCGTCTGTGTACCTTATACGTGACCAACGGATTTAAATAAAATTAACGTTTCAAAAGACAAACTTGAAGATAAAACATAATATACTTACCGGAGAACCGCCAGGGTTTGCCGCTGCCATCTTGCCGCTCCTGAATTCAAAACTGCCTCTGCAGACAGGCAGGGGAGGCGCGGAAATTTTCTTTGAGTTAGTCAAACGTTTTCCTCAGTTCGAGTAGATGATAAAATAAAAGAAAAATGAATGGGATTTTAAGTAGGACTAGGCGTTCTGTAATGATCTCTATTTAGGAGAAAAACTTAATCACTCACCTCTAAACAGCTATCTTTTCAGAAGACACTGCCGGCTAACTGTGTCATGTGATCAAACAGCGTAATTTAATTGGCTGAGAGCCGCTCGACTCGATCTAGTGCTGATTGCTCTGGCTTGGGTCATTTAAGGTCATCACTTTTGCAGGTGAATTTTTGCAGGCGAATTTTTGCAGGTGAATTTTTTGCAGGTGAATTTTTTGCAGGTGAATTTTTGCAGGTGAATTTTTTGCAGGTGAATTTTTGCAGTTGAATTTTTTGCAGGTGAATTTTTGCAGGTGAATTTTTTGCAGGTGAATTTTTTGCAGGTGAATTTTTGCAGTTGAATATTTTTTGCAGGGAAATTTGGAGAATAAAAATTCAGCGTTATAAATTCAATGTCTAAAAATAGTTGGATTCTGATGATACTATATTTCTTCCATACACTACTGGATGTCGGAGTGGAGGATGCCATCCTGTACCTCCTACATAGAGCCCACTCACACCTGGACAAGGGAAAAGGCACGGTCAGGATCCTGTTTCTGGACTTTTCCAGTGCCTTTAATACAATCCGGCCCTGTATGCTCCAGGAGAGACTGAACAGGATGCAGGTGGACCCCTGCCTGGTTGCTTGGATCTCCAACTACCTCACTGACAGACCACAGTACGTCAGGCTGAAGGACATCACGTCTGACCCTGTGGTCAGCATCACAGGAGCACCACAGGGCTGTCCCCTCTCCACCTCTGACTTCTGCTACAACTCTGAATTATGCCATATTCAGAGGTTTGCAGACGACACGGCCATAATGGGGTGTATCTGGGATGATCAGGAAGAGGAGTACAGAAGTCTGGTGAAGAACTTTGTCACATGGAGTCACACAAACCACCTGCAACTCAACACCTCAAAGACCAAGGAACTGGTTGTGGACTTCGGGAGGTCCAGACCAGGTCCACTGCCAATTCAGATGGAGGGAGAGGAGGTGGAGGTGGTCAACACATACAAGTACCTCGGGCTGTGGGTGGACAACAAACTGGACTGGTCATGCAACACGCAGCACCTGTATAAAAAAGCCCAAAGCCGACTGTACTTCCTCAGGAGGCTGAGGTCTTTCAACATCTGCAGGAAGCTCCTGAGGATGTTTTACCAGTCGGTGGTTGCAGGAGTAGGAGGGGAGCAGGACAGCAAAGAAGGACTCATCCAGGCTGGAGAAACTAATCAGGAAGGCTGGCTCTGTGGTTGGCATGAAGCTGGACACTCTGGTGACAGTGGCAGAGAAAAGGACACTAATTCAATCTTTAGTGGCAGACTTCATGTCCATAAAAAAAACAAGAAAAAAAAACACACATCCAGGGGGATGTGTGTAAGGTATTAACCTTAAAAACCTTAAACCTTAAAAAAATAAGTAAGTAAATAAATAAATAAATTATATTTGTGTGTGTGTGTGTGTGTGTGTTATGAAACATTTAAAAAAATATAAAATCATATTATACATAAAACACAATTACCTAAAAGAAATCTATAAGTACACAAACACTTCAACCAGTGCTTTCTCAGACTGGATGAGTAACGGGAACCACTCACTGTCAGATCTGTGAGTGCTAAAATTACACTGTTAGTAGAACCATCCAGTCGTTCTCTAAAATTAAACATTAACTTCCTTAAAAGTGCTTGAAAGGTCCAAACACCCACAGCTACAAACATTTGGCTGGCACTACCCCCTCTAATTATCCTACAAAGAATTCTCATCGCATCATTATATGCAACATGCACCTTATGCATGCTACATTGTTTGTAGGATGACCACAAGGGGGCAGCATATAGCGGTGTGCAATACGCTTTAAACAAAGCCACTTTAGCTGGAAGTGAACAAAAGCTGCGTGCAATAGTATTTGCCTGCACATAGAGCTTACACCGCTGTCTGTATATATCATCATCATCATCATTTATTTGCTCAGTAATAAAGTGACCGAGGTATTTCACCTTTTTATGAACTTCAAGAGTTTTGGGGACCAGTTTAAACAAAGGGAAATTTAGCTGTTTATCCTGCTCGGTACATATCAAGACAGCACTTTTAACTGCATCGTACTTTATGTCATGTTGCACACCATATTCAGTACAGATGTTAAGAAGCTCCTGTAACCCAGCACTGCTTGGACTAAAAACAACCAGGTCATCTGCATGCATAAGATGATTTATCAATGTTTTACCTAATATACACCCAGTGTTACAGGCTGTCAGCTGTATGGACAGATCATCAACATATAAATTAAATAAAATTGGAGACAAAATCCCACCCTGTCTAACACCATTGCTGACACCAAAGGGAGCAGAAATACTGCTTCCCCATTTAACCTGCATGTTCTGATGAGCGTACCAGTAAGAGAGAATCCTCACGATGTATTGAGGAACTCCCCGTCTCTTCAATTTATCAAAAAGTTTTCTGTGGTTCACTCGATCAAAAGCTTTAGAGGCATCAATGAAACACATGAGGACAGATGAATGTTTAGCCCTATACAAACTGACTATTTCCTTGAGTGCATATATGCACATGTCAGTGCTGTGCTTTGGTTTGAAGCCAAACTGATTATCCAGAGAAGAGATGAACACACTAACTCTGTCAAACAGGATTCTTTCTAACACCTCAGATAAAATACTGGCTAGTGCATTCGGCCTGTAATTATCCAGACAGCTCACTTTTGCAGCTTTGTCCTTCATAACTGGTACCAGTAAAATACACAGCATTGAGTCTGGTAATATGCCATGAACCATAAACCCAGTGAAGCAGAGCGCTAGAAGAGGAGCTAGCCTTAAACTAGCATGTTTTAAATGTTCTGCAGTGATGTGATCCAAACCAGAAGCTTTACTATCAGATAACCTATGAGTGGCTTCATATACTTCATGTGTCCTTACACTTATTGTGTCATTACTCATGTCAGAATTGTCCTCATATGACTCACTTTTTATACAGTTAAACAACACACTGTAATGCTGTCTCCTGACAGGGTTTTGTAGGTGGACTCAGGCGCAGACCAGGAGACCTTTGCAAAAACTGACAGTGCGTTTATTTACAGTGATTTCACCAGGTGATAATATATACAAAGTGTTCGGGAGAGGGGTCCGGGGCTCCAGGGTCCGAGGGGAAGAGGAAGGGTCCGAAAATACACTCCACTCTCTCAGCAACGATCCCACTCCTTTTCCTCCAACGCTCCTCTCGCTCACTCGCTCACTCAAAGATACAGGGACGGGTCCAGGGAAGATCTACACACATACAGAAAAATCCAATTAGTACGAGGTCGCACGAAGACCAACAGACTCAGACTTGCAGATAACTGATGCTGGTGGCTCAACGTTCCAGCGACGAGTAGCGTAGGTCTGCCATCTTAAGAAGTTCTTCTGATTACTACAATCAGCGACAGGTGCAATGATGAGCACAGGTGCGTGGGCCAGGGGCGGAGCCCGCAATGAGCACCGCCACGGCAGGAGGAAGAGGGAGAGAGAGAACAAAAACATGTTGCCTAACACAGAGTCAGCTGGTGAGGCACGGGGACCGTGACATCTCCAATGCTGCAATGTTATCTGCCCCAGAAACAGCTTCAACAGTTGATGGTAGAGATGGTTTACACAGAGCTTTCACCTCTTTCCAAAGATCTGTCACATTATTACACAGCGTTTTCCTGGCCAAAGAAGCTGCTCTCAGCATTTGCTCATTTTTAGTTATAAAGCGAACAGCGTACTTGTATCTGGCATTCACACATTTTTCTGTTCAAATTCTGGGCCTTGTTTAGCTCTTCCAGCCATGGCCCAACATTTATAAGCTACACGAGCTTCATCGTGGTACATGGATACGAGTTCTTTCTAGGTCTGATGTTAGGTTTCTTATGCTTATATTGTTTATCAAGCAGTGTGCCACATTCATACAGAGCAGTCACTATATCATCATACATGGAGCAGAGTTTATGCATAGCATTCTTACAGTTGACATCCTTGCACAAAACAGCTTCTCTGGGCAAAGAAATGTTGTTCAGATGTTCAGATGTTCAGATCATAGTAATACTGATATCAGTATTACTATGATCAGCTAAGAAGTCATCTTCACTAAATGCTGACCAGTCTAATTTTACACTGGTAGCAATATTATTTCCAGTTGTTGCTGGCATTTGTTCCACATTCACAGTAAAACCAAAAGGTATATGGTCTGACACAGTTACCTCATACCTGATAGTCATGTTGTCTAAAGCTGCATGTCCATCAGCTGTACACATACAGTGCTCCAGCCATGATGTACTATGCCAGGCGTCACTTATGTATGTGTAGCTGTCTGCAGGCAGTAACACTTTGGTAGACAGGATAAGATTATTATCTTCACAAAAGTGGGTTAAGTGGTTAGCAAACCGAGAACTGCTGTCTGTGAGATCAGCATTAAAATCACCCAAAACATATCATTGTCTTGGCTGTCACTTGGTGTTTCGCTCGCTTTGTGGTAGAGTATCACTTCCTGTTCCTGCTCAAACACAGTGGTGTTTCTGAGTAGCTTTTCTGCTTAGCAATTTAATTGAAATCTTTTGATACATCCCTTTTTTATAGAATAATCTTAACGTGCTTCATCTGAATCACCCTTTCTGTGTACTCACTACCTAATTTATAGCCAAAGTATTCACTCACTGTCTCTTTACTGTTTCGCTAGCTTAGCTTAGCTCGTAGCCGACTCGTTAGCACCATGGCTACTTCACCTGTCCCTGTTGCACTTTCCTGCTCATTGTGTCAGATGTTTAGTTACTCCTCGGCCTCCTTTAGCAGTAATGATACCTGTAACAAATGTAGCATATTTGCAGCTCTGGAGGCCAGGATTACTGAATTGGAGACTCGGCTTCGCACCCTTCATTCACCCGTAGCTAGCCAGGCCCCTGTAGCTGGTGCAGCCGAAGATAGCGTAGGCCCCGCTAGCTGTTCCCCGGCAGACCCCAAGCAGCTGGGGAACGAGGGCGGTTGGGTGACGGTGAGGAGGAAGCATAGTCTTAAACAGAAGCCCCAGGTACACCACCAACCTGTTCATGTGTCTAACCGTTTTTCCCCACTCGGCGACACACCCGCCGGGGGTCAAACTCTGGTAATTGGCGATTCTGTTCTCAGACATGTGAAGCTAGAGACACCGGCAACCATAGTCAATTGCCTTCCAGGGGCCAGAGCAGGCGACATTGAAGGAAATTTAAAACTGCTGGCTAAGGGTAAACGTAAATACAGTAAGATCATAATTCACATCGGCAGTAATGACACCCGGTTACGCCAATCGGAGGTCACTAAAATCAATATTGAATCGGTGTGTAACTTTGCCAAAACAATGTCGGACTCTGTAGTTTTCTCTGGTGCCCTCCCCAATCAGACCAGGAGTGACATGTTTAGCCGCATGTTCTCCTTAAATTGCTGGCTGTCTGAGTGGTGTCCCAGAAACGATGTGGGCTTCATAGATAATTGGCAAACCTTCTGGAGGAAACCTGGTCTTGTTAGGAGAGACGGCATCCATCCCACTTTGGATGGAGCAGCTCTCTTTTCTAGAAATATGGACCAATTTATTAAACCCCCCAAAATCTGACTATCCAGAGTTGGGACCAGGAAGCAGAGTTGCAGTCTTACACGCCTCTCTGCAGCTTCTCTCCTCCTGCTACCCCCCCAAAAACCCATCTCCATTGAGACTGTGTCAGCTCCCAAACAGACAAAAAACAAACCAAAAACCAGCAATAAAAAACTTAAACATAAAAAATCAAAAAGAAAGAACAATACAGAATCCACATCTGAACCAAAGAGTAAAACAGTGAAATGTGGATTATTAAATATTAGGTCTCTCTCCTCCAAGTCTCTGTTAGTACATGACTTAATAATCGACCAACAAATCGATTTACTCTGCCT
This sequence comes from Pelmatolapia mariae, assembly GCF_036321145.2. Taxonomy (NCBI): domain Eukaryota; kingdom Metazoa; phylum Chordata; class Actinopteri; order Cichliformes; family Cichlidae; genus Pelmatolapia; species Pelmatolapia mariae. The sequence continues at coordinate 4,455,382 of NC_086229.1, read as the reverse complement.
TACAGAAACCTGGTTGCAGCAGGATGATTATGTTAGTTTAAATGAATCAACACCCCCGAGTCATTCTAACTACCAGAAACCTCGAAGCACAGGCCGAGGGGGCGGTGTGGCAGCAATTTTTCACACCAGTCTATTAATTAACGAAAGACCAAGACAGACTTTTAATTCATTTGAAAGCCTGATGCTTAGCCTTGTCCACCCCAGCTGTAAAACTCAGAAACCAGTCTTATTTGTTATCATCTATCGTCCACCTGGGCCTTACACAGAGTTTCTCTCTGATTTCTCAGACTTTTTATCTGATTTAGTGCTCAGCTCAGATAAAATAATTATTGTGGGTGATTTTAACATCCATGTAGATGCTAAAAATGACAGCCTTAACATGGCATTTAATCTGTTATTAGACTCAATTGGCTTCTCTCAAAATGTAAAAGAACCCACCCACCACTTTAATCACACTCTAGATCTTGTTTTAACATATGGCATAGAAACTGAACATTTAACAGTGTTTCCTGAAAACCCTCTGCTGTCTGATCATTTCCTGATAACATTTACATTTACAATAATTGATTACACAGCAGTGGAGAGTAGACTTTATCAAAGTAGATGTCTTTCTGAAAGTGCTGTAACTAAGTTTAAGAATATAATCCACCCACTGTTATCATCTTCAATGCCCTGTACCAACATAGAGCAGAGCAGCTACCTGAACGCTACTCCAACAGAGGTCGATTATCTTGTTAATAATTTTACCTCCTCACTACGTACGACTCTGGATACTGTAGCTCCAGTGAAAACTAAAGTCTCAAATCAGAAGTACCTGACTCCGTGGTATAATTCTCAAACACGTAGCCTAAAGCAGATAACTCGTAAGCTGGAGAGGAAATGGCGTGTCACAAATTTAGAGGATCATCATTTAGCCTGGAGAAATAGTTTGTTGCTTTATAAGAAAGCCCTCCGCAAAGACAGAACATCTTACTATTCGTCACTGATTGAAGAAAATAAGAACAACCCCAGGTTTCTCTTCAGCACTGTAGCCAGGCTGACAAAAAGTCAGAGCTCTACTGAGCCAACAATCCCTTTAACGTTAACTAGTAATGACTTCATGAACTTCTTCACAAATAAAATTTTTATCATTAGAGAAAAAATTACCAATAATCATCCCACAGATGTAATATCGTCTACAGCTACTTTTAGTACCATTGATGTTAAGTTAGACTCTTTTTCTCCAATTGATCTTTCTGAGTTAACTTCAATAATTACTTCCTCTAAACCATCAACGTGTCTTTTAGACCCCATTCCTACAAAACTGCTCAAAGAAGTCCTGCCATTAATTAATTCTTCAATCTTAAATATGATCAATCTATCTCTAATAATCGGCTATGTACCACAGGCCTTCAAGCTGGCTGTAGTTAAACCTTTACTCAAAAAGCATCTCTAGACCCAGCTGTCTTAGCTAATTATAGGCCAATATCCAACCTTCCTTTCATATCAAAAATCCTTGAAAGAGTAGTTGTCAAACAGCTAACAGATCATCTGCAGAGGAATGGCTTATTTGAAGAGTTTCAGTCAGGTTTCAGAGCTCATCACAGCACAGAAACAGCTTTAGTGAAGGTTACAAATGATCTTCTTATGGTCTCTGACAGTGGACTCATCTCTGTGCTTGTCCTGCTAGACCTTAGTGCAGCGTTCGATACTGTTGACCATAATATCTTATTAGAGCGATTAGAACATGCTGTAGGTATTACAGGTACTGCGCTGCAGTGGTTTGTATCATATCTATCTAATAGACTCCAATTTGTTCAAGTAAATGGAGAGTCCTCTTCACCCACTAAGGTCAATTATGGAGTTCCACAGGGTTCAGTGCTAGGACCAATTCTATTTACATTATACATGCTTCCCCTAGGCAGCATCATTAGAAGACATAGCATAAATTTTCACTGCTATGCAGATGATACGCAGCTCTATCTATCCATGAAGCCAGGTAACACACACCAATTAGTTAAACTGCAGGAATGTCTTAAAGACATAAAGACCTGGATGGCCGCTAACTTCCTGCTTCTTAATTCAGATAAAACTGAGGTTATTGTACTCGGCCCTGAAAATCTTAGAAATATGGTATCTAAGCAGATCCTTACTATGGATGGCATTACCTTGGCCTCCAGTAATGCTGTGAGGAACCTTGGAGTCATTTTTGACCAGGACATGTCCTTCAACGCACATATTAAACAAATATGTAAGACCGCTTTCTTCCATTTGCGCAACATCTCTAAAATTAGAAATATCCTGTCTCAGAGTGATGCTGAAAAACTAGTTCATGCCTTCATTACTTCCAGGCTGGACTACTGTAATTCGTTATTATCAGGATGTCCTAAAAACTCGCTGAAAAGTCTTCAGTTAATCCAAAATGCTGCAGCAAGAGTACTGACAGGGACTAGAAAGAGAGAGCATATTTCTCCTGTTTTGGCTTCTCTTCATTGGCTTCCTGTTAAATCCAGAATTGAATTCAAAATCCTGCTCCTCACTTACAAGGTCTTAAATAATCAGGCCCCATCTTATCTTAATGACCTTGTAGTACCATATCACCCTATTAGAGCACTTCGCTCTCGCTCTGCAGGCCTACTTGCTGTTCCTAGAGTATTTAAAAGTAGAATGGGAGGCAGAGCCTTCAGTTTTCAGGCCCCTCTTCTGTGGAACCAGCTTCCAGTTTGGATTCGGGAGACAGACACTATCTCTACTTTTAAGATTAGGCTTAAAACTTTCCTTTTTGCTAAAGCATATAGTTAGGGCTGGACCAGGTGACCCTGAATCCTCCCTTAGTTATGCTGCAATAGATGTAGGCTGCCGGGGATTCCCATGATGCATTGAGGTTTTCCTTTCCAGTCACCTTCTCACTCACTATGTGTTAATAGACCTCTCTGCATCGAATCATATCTGTTATTAATCTCTGTCTCTCGTCCACAGCATGTCTTTCATCCTGTTTTCCTTCTTTCACCCCAACCGGTCGCAGCAGATGGCCGCCCCTCCCTGAGCCTGGTTCTGCCGGAGGTTTCTTCCTGTTAAAAGGGAGTTTTTCCTTCCCACTGTCGCCAAAGTGCTTGCTCATAGGGGGTCATATGATATGATTGTTGGGTTTTTCTCTGTATTTATTATTGTGCTATCTACTGTACAATATAAAGCGCCTTGAGGCGACTTTTGTTGTGATTTGGCGCTGTATAAATAAAATTGAATTGAATTGAATTGAATTGAATAAATGCATTAATAAAAGCCAGCCTACTGAGGTATTTCTCCTCATTTTGACAAGATTCATAGTGAGTATAAATATTAAGAATAATAAAACTTCTATTATTCTGTGTATATTGTATACCAATACACCAGTCTACATCCAGTCTAATGGGCTTCATCACTGGGTCTGTTTTTGTGTCCTAAAGAAACTGTTGGACATTATGGACGATGCTGGGCATCCTCTGCACACGGCCATAAAACACCAGAGGAGTCTGTTCAGTGACAGGTTGCTTCTCTCAAAGTCAAGAACCACAGACTTAAAAACTCCTTTGTCCCACACACCATCAGACTGTTTAACTCCTCTCTGGAGGGGAGAGGGAGGGGAGACAGGGGGACAAAGGAGGGGGGGTGTATAAAACCCCTGTGATTTGTGTATATAGACTGTTCCACGCACCCCCTCTAACCACTGCTAAGATGGTACATTCCTCCCATCCTTTGTTTGTGTTTGCGCTGGTTCACCGTGATAGCACTGGTGGAGCTGGGCTGTTGTACTGAACATGTGTCGTGCGTGTGCGTGAATGATAAGTAAGTGCCTTGTATTTGTTTGTTCTATGGTTGTAACTTATCATATACTTGCCCATGTACATTGTGTGATGCTTTTATAGAGTTTTCCGGCGGTTTGTGTAGCCACGAGACACTGTATATTCACGCTGATTTGACCAAAATGGCGCCACCCTTGTGAACTGAGCTGCCCAAAGTAAAGATGGGGTCGATCCCTGTGCAGCAGCCCATTTGTGTCCACCAGGGGGTGGTGTTTAGTCATTTTCGAATTAGATTTTCTGTTCAACCCTTTCTGTATTATTTAGACCAGTTTGGTTGACTTTGTTTGCTAATTGTAATTTCTGTTACTTTACAGAACCACACACATACTTATGTATACTCACAAATCCGCTTCTGAGGATGTTTGAATTAAAGGAACCTAAATGATTATCGCTGTGGACCCTCTCTTTCATCATATAAGTCACCTGTGCCTTCTGACCGAGGATAGGAATATCCTGCTGTAATTTGCCAGTTTATTAAGCACACACATGTCCAGTTCAAGTGGTCCTTCGAGCCGGATAAATTACAGCTTTTCCTAACATGGCGACATCCAGATACGATGAAGAACAACAAGGTGCCCGGCACAGGAGACCACATAGGGTTCCAAGATATCTGGATGACTTCATCTGGTATTATCCATCCCAGCCGACTAATCCAGTTCCACCGAATACTAACGCAACTATTCCAGTGCTCCAAACCTCTACTCCAATACACCAAACAGCTGGCATCGACGGCTCACCAGAGATGGAGAGAATAAGGAGGATGGAGCAGTGTGTTACTCAGGTACAGAAGCAGATGAGGGAGATACAGAGCGCTATACAAGTATCTTTGAACCTTGGCCAAAGAACCCCCCAAGTACAGTTACAAACCCAGGTCCGGAGCCATAGTATGCCTTTACTAACTGTGGATAATAATCCTACACAAGATCCTCCTATGGGCGGACTGGAAAACATCCCTCCCATATCTCCAGTAATACCTGGCCCTCAGTTTCATACTGTACAGCAGACCTCCCTTTCCACAACTCATCATGTTGATAATCCTCAAATATTACAGTCAACAGCTCCTACTCTCCTTGCTAACCAACCTATTCCTCAGCCTCCTCTATACGTCCACTCTCCTATGCCATCAGCTGCTCAGCCAACACCAGTGGTATCCCGGTCTGCATTTACAGCCACAGATCAGCCACATCCTCCCTGGTATCAACGAAGAGACCAGAATTGGCTGTCATCAACCCCACAGTGGTCTGTGCCACACAGTGCTGCTCAGTTCAGTATCCCTGGCACTATGCAGTACCCTGTCACGCTGCCACCTGGCATGCCCACTCCAGGTTATCCGCCTTGGACATCAGGCCCACCTCTCAGTCAGCCATACGTTACACCAGTGCTGCCACCTGCTGTTAGCTCACAGTATACCTATCAGCATCCTGCTCCAGCTGCACTGCCACCTGTCAGTTCACAGCATGATGTAATTCAGAGCAGCCCACAACACTCCTCATCTCTGCCTTCCTCTCAGAGACCGAACTTGATGGAGATGGCTATTTCCTCTTCATATGGCATTCCTAAACCCAATCTGATCCGTTTCACCACAGGAAAAGAGAGTGATTTTCTGCTACTGAAGAAAGGTTTGGATGGAGTTTTGGGACCACACCCACATCTATCTGAGGATTACAAATTCCAAGTACTGCTGGATCATTTGAAGTTCCCTCCTGCATTTCAGCTTGCAAAGAGATATGTGCATGACCCTATGCCCTTCACTAAAGCGATGCAGGCTCTACAGCAGCGCTATGGACAGCCACGCCAACTAGTCCAAGGTGAAATTAACAACATTTTGAGAGCTCCTACAGTGAAAGCTGGAGATGCACAGGGGTTTGAAGACTTTGCTCTATCAGTTAGTAGTCTGGTGGGACTACTAAACTCCATGGAAGGAGCTGCCAAGAGCGAACTAGAGTGTGGCTCCCATGTGGACAGGCTTTTGAGTAAGCTCCCCTTCTCCTATCAAGACAGTTTTGCTGAATATTGTCTTGCAAAGGGCATCTTGCAGAGTGACTCAGCTAACACCTATACTCTCCCTGACTTTGCACAGTGGTTGGAGAGGAAGTCACAGGCCATACAGATATCACGACGCGCTACAGAAAGCTACATATCTGATAAACCCCGCTCAGATCGTAGAGATAAGTCATCGAGACCATTAAAGACATCCTCATCAGTCTACTATGGCACTGACAAGCCTACAACACCGACGGCTAATACCACTTCAGCCCCTACTGAGAGTAGAGAACCTATGAAAGGGAAGAAAAGAGAGAAATTCAAGCCCTACTGCCCCTTCTGTAGCAGTACAGAACATTACTTGAGTTCCTGTTCTGACTTCAGCAAGCTGAGTACTACACAGGTTATTACGTGGATTAATGACAATAAGAGATGCTGTGGTGTGGTTGGAGTCATCAGCCTGACAGTTGCAATCTGAAGAAACTTTGTGCCACCTGTGGAGAACAACACCTGCAGATCCTTCATGAAGCTGCCTCCAGCTCAAACAAGAGTATCCTGACACTGAGTACAGCCTCCAGTATGGTGTATTTGGACCAAGTCACTCATTCAGGCAGAGTTATGCTTAAAGTGGTCCCAGTTACCCTCCACAATAATGGGCGATCTCTGTCCACCTACGCCATTCTTGACGATGGATCAGAGCGGACTATAGTTCTATCTGCAGCAGTTCATTACCTGCAATTAAATATCACAGAGGAGTCCCTCAAACTACGAACCATCAGGCAGGAGGTGTCACAGTTACAAGGCGCATCTGTTTCTTTTGAACTAAGTGCACCCAGCTCTCCCCAAATCAAACATCACATCAGACATGTTTTTACTGCTAAAGAACTTAATCTGGCAAAACAATCCTGTCCAGTGGACATACTCCGTCAGAGATATCCACATCTGGCTGACATTCCTATCAAAGCATTTAAGGATGTGCAGCCTATGCTTCTTATAGGCTCAGATAACGTCCAGCTCATCACCCCTCTGTCACCTGTCAAAGTTGGTCCACTAGGCAGTCCTGTTGCTGTCAACACTAACCTCGGTTGGGCCATCCAGGGACCGGCTACCTTTCTACATCAGCCTACTGAAGCTTCATGTCTGCACACATCCCTGTTACCAACTCCCTCTCAAGTGCTAAGACAGAACGTTGAGAAGCTGTGGCAGTTAGATGTGCTCCCCTTTCGATCAGAGAAAGAGGTAACTCGCTCTAAACAAGACAAAGAGGCACTGGAGTTACTGCAGAAAACCACAGAACGTGTACAGGTGGATGGGATAGCTCGTTATGCTACTCCTCTGCTCCGCCGCAGAGACTCCCCTAAACTACGAGCTGGTCATGAAGCAGTGATGGCTCTCCTTCGGTCCACAGAGAAACGCCTGATTAAAGATCCTGATCTTGCGGCTGTGTACAATGCAGAGATACACAAACTGGAACAAGCAGGTTATGTAAGAAAACTCACTCCTGAAGAGGCAAACCGCACAGATGAATCCTGGTTCATTCCCCATCATATTGTGCATCATAACAATAAGCCTAGGATAGTTTTCAACTGCTCCTTTCAATACAGGCAAGACTGCCTTAACGACCAGCTGCTAGCAGGTCCAACTCTCGGTCCATCCTTAATAGGTGTCCTGTTGAGATTTAGGGAGCACCCTGTTGCTGTGAGTGGGGACATACGAGGCATGTTCCATCAGGTGCGGCTTCTTCCTCATGACCGGCCTCTGCTGAGATTCGTGTGGAGAGATATGGAGAGAGATCGGAGCCCGGACATTTATGAGTGGTGTGTCCTGCCCTTTGGAACCACATGCAGCCCCTGTTGTGCCACGTATGCCCTTCAGCGCCATGTGCAGGATCATAAAGATGGCAATGAACAAGTACTAGACTCAGTGCTGCGCTCATTTTATGTTGACAATTGCTTACAATCTCTGCCCCTTGCTTTGCAGGCGCGACCACTCGTCGATAACATCAGAGAGTTGCTATCTACTGGTGGTTTCGAAATCCGACAGTGGGCCAGTAACTATCCGGAGGCCATTGCTCATCTCTCCTCTGAAGCAAAGTCCCCTACCTGTGAGCTGTGGTTGACTGAACACCAACCAGATCCTCAAGAACCAACCCTAGGCTTGGCATGGCACTGCTCCACAGACCAGATCGCCTACAGATGTCGGCCAGTGGTTCCTCAGGACTCAACCATGAGAAACATCTACAGCATTCTCGCCTCTCAATATGACCCACTGGGTTTCATCATCCCCTTCACAACCCGGGCAAAGGTTATTGTTCAACGCCTGTGGCAGAACGACAGAAACTGGGACGATCCTATCGAGGGCGAGTTACTCCAGCGGTGGCAAGAGTGGGTGAGTGAGCTACAGTATCTACCAGAAATCTGTCTGCCTAGATGTTACACAGCCTCAACTACCCCAGAGGGAACTTCCCAGCTTCATGTATTCTGTGATGCATCAGAGAGTGCTTACGGAGCAGTGGCATATTTGAGATTTAAATCGGCAGAACATGAGGTCCACACCGCCTTTATCATGGCCAGATCACGTGTAGCCCCCCGCAAGAAACTGTCGATTCCCCGTTTGGAGCTGTGTGCTGTACTGGCTGGCGCACAACTGTCTAGACTCCTCCTCAATGAGCTTACTCTGCCCATTAGTGAGACTACTTTATGGACCGATTCTACCACTGTGTTGAATTGGATCCAGTCTGAGTCCTGCCACTATAAAGTATTTGTAGGTACTCGTATTGCCGAAATACAGGAGCTGACTGAGGCCGCCAGCTGGAGGTATGTCCCCTCGGCTTTGAACCCAGCAGATGACATCACCCGGGGAAAACCATTACGTGAGCTGTCAAAACCTAGCCAGTGGATGGATGGGCCCCCCTTCCTGAGACAAGCATCCGAGCAGTGGCCAGCACGACCTGCTGTGAGTACAGACACTGAAGATAACACTGAGTTAAAGAAATCAGCTTTCTGTGCCTATGTCACTACAGGTTTGGCACAGTCTGATCCTATATACAACACCTGGGCTGATTTGGTGCAGGCCACCTACCTGTCTTCTCACGGGGCGGCTGCCCCTCCTATGTCAGCAGCACAACGACTGGAGACAGAAGTTCAAATTCTCAAACAGGCACAACAGGACAGCTTCCCTGCTGAAGTACACACACTTAAATCTGAGAAAGAGGTGCAGAAAGACAGCAGACTGAGCAACCTTTCTCCAGAATATGACAGTCAGCTTGGTCTCATACGAGTAGGTGGACGTCTCCGGCGAGCAGAGCAGATGGAGGTTGACACTCTGCATCCTATCGTGTTGTCACCAGACCACCCTACTACTCATCTCATCATTAAAGACTATGATACACGTCTCCTGCATCCTGGCCCAGAACGTGTCTTTGCCGAATTGAGACGCAGGTATTGGATATTAAGAGGCAGACAGGCCATAAGGAAGCATCAGTATCGCTGTTTGGAGTGTAAGAAGTGGAGAGCCAAGCCTGTTTCACCGAAGATGTCTGATCTCCCTGCTACCCGCTTGCGATTACATCAGCCGCCATTCTGGTCCACAGGAATTGACTGTTTTGGCCCTTTCACTATAAAGATAGGCAGGAGACAAGAGAAAAGGTGGGGCATTATATTTAAATGCCTTACAACCCGCTGCATTCACCTCGACCTTCTCACTGGTATGGACACTGACTCCTTTCTTATGGCTCTGCACAGATTTATTGCTCGAAGAGGAAAACCCTTTGAACTACTGAGTGATCAGGGCACCAATTTTAGAGGAGGAGACAGAGAGCTGCAGGAGGCGTTCAAAGCGATGGAGCCACGACTGCAGGAGAAGCTCAGTGAACAGAGCATCACTTTCCACTTCAACCCTCCGCATGCTCCACATTTTGGGGGAGCCTGGGAACGGGAGATCCGTTCAGTCAAATCTGCACTTCAAGTAGCTCTCAAAGGTCAAGCGGTGCCAGAGGATCTGTTGCTTACCATTCTTATTGAAGTAGAGGGCATACTTAATTCCAAGCCACTGGGATACGTTTCCTCGGATATTGCAGATGTTGACCCGATCACGCCCAATATGCTGCTCATGGGGCGGCGTGATGCTTCTCTTCCCCAGGCAGTTTATGGCACCAGAGAAAAACTTGGAAGGCGCAAATGGCGTCACAGCCAAGTCATAGCGGATCAGTTCTGGACTCAGTTCACTCAGCGCTACCTGCCTGGACTGCAGCATCGCCAGAAGTGGAACCAGACTACTCCACCTTTAAAGGTAGGACAGACTGTCATGGTGGTGGACTATCAGCTCCCACGGGCTTCCTGGCCCGTAGGACAGGTAACACAGGTGTTTCCCAGCCCGGATGGACAGGTGCGAGTGGCTGAAGTCGCCATTGGGCAACATAAATACCAACGGCCGGTGTCAAAACTTATCACTTTACCTGAACTGTCAGCTTAATGTCCTTAGTTATATTCGCATGGGTTTTTAATGTTTACTAATGTGCTATACACATTAGGGGGCGGCTGTATAAAACCCCTGTGATTTGTGTATATAGACTGTTCCACGCACCCCCTCTAACCACTGCTAAGATGGTACATTCCTCCCATCCTTTGTTTGTGTTTGCGCTGGTTCACCGTGATAGCGCTGGTGGAGCTGGGCTGTTGTACTGAACATGTGTCGTGCGTGTGCGTGAATGATAAGTAAGTGCCTTGTATTTGTTTGTTCTATGGTTGTAACTTATCATATACTTGCCCATGTACATTGTGTGATGCTTTTATAGAGTTTTCCGGCGGTTTGTGTAGCCACGAGACACTGTATATTCACGCTGATTTGACCAAAATGGCGCCACCCTTGTGAACTGAGCTGCCCAAAGTAAAGATGGGGTCGATCCCTGTGCAGCAGCCCATTTGTGTCCACCAGGGGGTGGTGTTTAGTCATTTTCGAATTAGATTTTCTGTTCAACCCTTTCTGTATTATTTAGACCAGTTTGGTTGACTTTGTTTGCTAATTGTAATTTCTGTTACTTTACAGAACCACACACATACTTATGTATACTCACAAATCCGCTTCTGAGGATGTTTGAATTAAAGGAACCTAAATGATTATCGCTGTGGACCCTCTCTTCCATCATATAAGTCACCTGTGCCTTCTGACCGAGGATAGGAATATCCTGCTGTAATTTGCCAGTTTATTAAGCACACACATGTCCAGTTCAGGGGGACAACTAATCTGTAGTGGCCTTTTCACTGTGCAATTTTTTTCTATATTGAGCAGTGCAATAGACTCACAATAGTTGAAATGTGCAATTCAATGGTTCTTCCTATTTATCACTATGATATACTTTGTATTTATATATGTCTCTGTATTTGTATATGTGTATATATGGTATATTTCTATGTCTGCTTACATTCTTTTGCAGTTTCTGTTGGTGCTGTGCTACTGGAAACAGAAACTCCTGGAAGAAGCCACCTGAGGGATTAATAAAGTTTTATCTAATCTAATCTTGGAGAGCATCTAAATTCTCCCTGCTGTCCTCCAGGGTGTTGGGAATGATGATGCAGATGTGTTTAGGTGCCTGTCAGGTTTTTTGGTCTAAGTGTTAGAACATGTTCAATTCTGAGCCAACATTCACTTTTTCCTCCAAGTCTCTGGTGTCTAATGCCACCTCCAGCATTTCTGTTCTCTGCTCACACTCACCTCCCTCATAACTGTTCTAACTTTAATGTGAGTTTGTGATGACTGCAGGTCCCTCAGTGTGACTGTCACAAACGACTCACACAGAGAAAGAAGCTCCTCACCTGTGCAGGTACACAAGTGGTGGAGGAGCCTCTGACCTTTGACCTTTAGTGACCTCTGACCTCCTGTTGCAGGTGTGTGTGTGCTGCTGCTGTCTGCACCGACTGTTTCTGCAGGTGAGTCGATGAAGTGAAAACAATCAATGAGACTCCAACAAGAACACAAATACACTTACTCTGTGTGTGTCTGTGTGTGTCTGTGTGTGTGTGTGTGTGTCTGTGTGTGTGTCTGTGTGTGTGTGTGTGTGTGTGTGTGTGTCTGTCTGTCTGTGTGTGTGTGTGTGTGTGTGTGTGTCTGTGTGTGTGTGTGTGTCTGTGTGTGTGTGTGTGTGTCTGTCTGTGTGTGTGTGTGTGTGTGTCTGTGTGTGTGTGTGTGTCTGTGTGTGTCTGTGTGTGTCTGTGTGTGTGTGTGTGTCTGTCTGTGTGTGTGTGTGTGTGTGTGTGTGTGTGTGTGTGTCTGTCTGTGTGTGTGTGTGTGTGTCTGTCTGTGTGTGTGTGTGTCTGTGTGTCTGTCTGTGTCTGTGTGTGTCTGTGTCTGTGTGTGTGTGTGTGTGTGTGTGTGTGTGTGTCTGTGTGTGTGTGTGTGTGTGTCTGTGTGTGTGTCTTTGTGTGTGTGTCTCTGTGTGTCTGTGTGTGTGTCTGTGTGTGTGTGTCTCTGTGTGTGTGTGTGTGTGTGTGTGTGTGTCTCTGTGTGTGTGTGTGTCTGTGTCTGTGTGTGTATATGTCTGTGTGTGTGTCTGTGTGTGTGTGTGTGTCTGCGTGTCTCTGTGTGTGTGTCTGTGTGTGTGTCTGTGTGTGTGTGTCTGTGTGTGTGTGTGTATATGTCTGTGTGTGTGTGTGTCTGTGTGTGTGTGTCTGTGTGTGTGTCTGTGTGTGTCCTCCAGTGTCTCTGTCTGTCAGTCCAAACCTTCAGCAGGTCTTCAGTGGATCTTTAGTGTATCTGAGTTGTGTTGATGATGGACAGACAGCTGATGGATGGACAGTGAAGAGGACCAGAGGAGGACTCACTGAGGACTGTGGAGCAGCTCCAGGCTTTGGGAGGCTTCTTGGTTCCTACTGTGTTGTGGATCTTTCTGCTCCCAGTGAAACCTTCTGGTGTGAGGACTCCTCTGGACAGCGGAGTGACAGAGTCTCCTTCAGTGTCCAATCAGACACTAAAGGTGAGATGTTCCAGCTGTGTCTCTGTCTCTGTGTGACTCTGCTCTCATTAACTCTGTTTGTCTCTGCTGGTCTGATGAAGGTGTCATCCTGGAGATCCCTGCACTTCCTGTGAGGACAGGAAGTGATGTCATTCTGCGCTGCAGACAGAGGAATGGTGCCACAGTCGCAGCTTATTTCTTCATTAAAGGATGTCGTCATGATCTTAAACCAAAGCACATCATCACTAACATCATGCAGGCTGATGAAGGTCTCTACTCATGTGCTACTGATGAGAGTGGAAAGTCTCCTGAGAGCTCTCTGAGGGTCAGAGGTCAGAACACTGACATCACTTCCTGTTTAAAACCTGATGTAACATTGTGACCTGATAATAAACTGACTGAACCATCTTCATCATCTCTTCTGCAGATCTTCCTCCTCCTCACTGTCCTCCTCCTCCAAGCACCTCCACAAACGTTGCTCCTCCTGTAGAAACTGCTCTTACGTGTCCTCCCTGTCCTCCTCCTCCCTCTCTCCTGGTCTCAGTTGTACCACGTCTGGTCTATGGGCTTCTCCTGGTTCAGGTTCTGGTTGTGGTTCTGGTTCTGTTCCACCGCTGGTGGAAACTTAAAGGTAGTTCTCACTCACCTGATATGAACAGGAGTAATCTGATTACTGTGCTGACCTTCTGACCCTACATAAATGAACTGACTGGGTCACCTCTGTCCAGATCAGTGGGTTTTACTCATCCAGACATGCAGTCATGGTGGGTTTGAATGTATACTCGAGTGATGCTGCTCAGTGATTCTTCAATTTCCTCTGTGACCTTTCAAAATAAAATGTGTATTTGGGTTGCCCCTGACACATAAAGCTATATTTTGTCTCAGTTTATTCTTTTAGTGTGGAAGATGTCACAATGTAGTGTAAAAAGAATAAATTGGTGACATTACATTTCATCAGCTTTCAGTTCTTTAGGATTTATCGTAGAGCGAGGCAGAAGTGCTCCAGCTGATTCCTAGAATAAGTATATTATATAAAAACGTTTCTTCACAGCGTCCATCATATCCAGCACAGAGTACTTCAGTCTGTAATAACATGTTAGTGTCAACAAGCTAAATGATTGTCTTGGAAAAGCGAAAAACTCTAACAAGCTAATCTTCTCAGTAAGTAACACTTAGCATAAATGTTTAATAATGTTGTAAAGTAATAAGTTACTTTTGAAGATAATGTCTCCCAACATTGGCTAACACAACAAGGACCACAAAGATAAGTCCTAAACACAGATTTCACCCATACTGAGGGTCACCATAATCATGTTCATGTGTTTCCTCCTCCTCTCTTTACAGGAAGTAAAAACCCGTCTCCTCCTCCTGAGGATGTGACCTACACTGATGTCACGACCAATCAGAGAGCCAACAGGAGAGGTAGGCTGTCACAGTGTGCTGTCATCAAAGACAAGCATGTTATCTAACCACATACTGTACTCTTTAAATCTATGTTAAAAGGAGTGAAGGCTGAAAACTACTGCCTCTATGAATGTCTGTAAATCTGTGTGTGTTCCAGACAAACATCCTGCTGATCCACGAGTCGTCTACTCTGGTGTGAGGACTCAAACTTCAGGTACAAATGAACAGAAAACAGGTGCTGATGATGATGCTGATTATTATTATTATTATCATTATTACTATTCTAATATTCTGTTATTGTGACTCTTAGTTTTCCCCTTCGGCGTGTCTGTTTCCACAGTTAGCTTTTTGTCATCAGTATGTTCATCAGGGATATGTACAAACTGTGAGCATTAAACACAGGAACATGCAGGCAATCCAAGTTACCTTCTCAGATAACTTTATTCAGTAGAATTGTACTTATATCAGACTAGCTGTACAGGGGTGTGTTCTGTTAGAAATGTGAGAAAAAGAAATGGATTTTAAGACATCAAGCTGTCTCAGAATCAGACGTTTCTGTAGATGTCACGGTTGGCTGTGTGGCAGGCATGGGTAGGACCCAAACACAGGACTCGGAGGCAGCAGAAATAAAGTAGCAGCTTTATTGCTGATTTACTAAACTCAAAGTCAGGTACAAAGAAACATTAAAAGAAGCAAACAAAAGGCAAACTAGAAACTAAGACTGTAACACCCAGAAACTCTCGACTAGTAGTGATGGCCCGTTTGAAGCCGAAGCGCACGTGTAGAAAAAAAGAATTCAACACACTGCTTCAGAAACACTGTGCCGAGGTTTGGTTTGAACAGAGTCACGTGACCAATGACGTCCAAATCTTTAGTCAGCACGCCACTGCTTCAGTACCTGATTCAGTCTAAGGAGCTTGGAAAGAAAAGCATCTGAACTTTATGTTTCTTGAAGACGTTTCATCCAAGAAGCTTCTTCTGTTCTAAGAGTAACTAACTTTAGGTCCTTTGGGAGGGTCATGGACCCCCTGTTGATCCTCTACCTAATCACACGAGCAAGACTGTAATCAGCTGGATGAGTGAGAACCTTCACAGACATACCTGATTCAGTGGTTTATAAGGCATCGACTTTGTGTAAAAGAGAGCGAATCAGTGTGCAGCATGATCAGATACATGGAGCAGGAAGAGAGGACCAACCAAACCAGTTCATCAAAAATTCTGCTCCCAGCTCTCAAATGTACATAAGAAATACACAGTACATATATATTATATATAAACGTACCTGTCCACTGGTTAATTACATAATCATGTGGAGGCAGTGTTATAACAACATGTTATAAGATTGTTGTATAATATTTAGGGCTGGGTGTCGTCACTGATTTCTAGAATCAATTCGATTCGATTCACAAGGTCCTGAATTGATTCGATCTATTTGATTTGAATCAGGGAAATTTTGCCTCAGACATAAATATTATCATTCTGATCACTAATCAGTACATATCCATATTTTTGTATCTATAGAAACTAAGCTGACACTGTGAGACTTGATCAGAGGTGTGAGCATCACAGCAGATGTCTTTGTGTCAAAGTAACTGAGGATAAAATAGAAAAACATGAAGCGGATTTTCCTGTTCTGGCTTTTTATAGCAGATAATCTTAAAAATATTCTGCAGTAGAAGGAAAACTGAAGAAAACCATGAATCAACATGTGAACATTACCTGATGCTGCTGAAGTGAAGCAAAGTTATAGAGGTTTGATTACAGACACAGCTGAGAGTTTGTAATCTGTCATCATTTTAAAAGGTTTCAATTTCTTCAATATTAAACAGCAGAAATAAGACTTTCTTGTTGGAAGTCAGTTAAATTTAAAACAAACAAACAAACAAACTGTGTCCGACGGTGCTGCCAGTGCGGGCAGTTGTGTTGTGTTGCGTAAAAGGACCCAAATGCTGGCAAAAGCTGTGCTGCGAGTGAGCTTTATTGACTGAGTGTAAAAGTAAAACAGGAAATTCACAAACACAAACTCAGGGACATGAACAGAGCACTGGGGGAGGACACAGGTAGGTATACACAACACTAAACACAAAACCCCTAAGAACAAGAAAACAAGAATGAACCCAAAACATAAGATGATACCAATATAAAACACAAAAGGCTGGGTCTAACACCCCAGGACCATGACAGGCGCTGTACATAACGGTAGACTGGTGCGTAATAGGCAAGCGAATAATACAGATAACACAGATTTTTAGACGGGAAACTGTTCTAGAAGTACACTGAGAGAGAGAGAGAGCTGTGCATGAGTGTGATTTTATCGTGGTGGAAGCAAAACAGCAAAAGGAAGAAGGAATTCATGACGATGTTTATGTGAAGCGTAGTTTGGATCTTCTTTGGCTGCTGGTTCAGTCAATTTTGGTTGGAGAGAGATGAAACCTGCAGCTTCAGAGTCTAGCGCAAAAAAAGACGTAAACACGGAGCACAGACCCGCTGACGAATCAGGATCTGTGAGCTGTCGGCTTTCAGCTCCAACAGCGTGTCGTGAGAAAGCCACATCTCACTGATTCTGATGCATCGGCGGGTCTTTGCTCTGTGTTTACGTCTTTGTTCAGAATCCGTGTAGCTGCTCTCATTTACTGTTTTAGCTGTTTGGTTGTTGTCGACATTTTGTGAGGTTAAACCTGAGATTCTGGCGTTTCTGGTTAAAAATAATTTTATATTTAAAAATCGATTCGGGATTGTAATGAATCGATATCATGTTATCCAAGCTAGAATCGATTTTAATCAGAAAATCGATAATCAAAACCCACCCCTTATAATGTTATATATGTTATTTATTTCATTAATAAAAAACATTAAGAAGTCACAAGCAAAAGGACAACACAGCAATACACATGTTGAAGCAAGGAAGGTTTAATTCATCTAAGTTATTTATTATGAAAATAGACATGACATCGTTTTTTTAATGGTCAAAGCACCATATGAGCCCGATATCTGACAGAACTGTCACATGATATCAAACAGAAACAGCTCTGCAGAGCGGTCACTCATAATGAAGCAGTTACAGGGAGCTTGTAGATTCGGTTGCTGTTCATATGTTTGTCCAGCAGATGTCACCAAAGAGGACAGTGTTGAAAAGCTTCAAATTATTAACCCTTTTTAATCCAAGCTTCAGCACTTCAGAAAGCTTCATTTGGCCATCACTAACAACTAGGCATAAGTGAGGGAACAGCCATGCAAACACACAGCTAATGTGGACAACGTGGCAACAGGATGACAGAGGACTTAAATACACAAAGTTAGCCTTTGTGTAAGGGGATGGAAACCAGAGGGAAAACCCTAACACCAATGAAGGCCACATAAATGCATTGGTCACTTAATAAAGTTGTTCCTCTTTACTTTTAAGTGTTGCTGAAGTTCCTGAGTTGTTAGTTTCTCATCCTCTGTGTATATACATATCTAGAGATAGATATAATACATCTCTCTGTCGCCATGACTTTATCTCTGTATCTATCTCTCTGAAGACAAAGACAGTCTAACTAAAGGTCAATCTGTATAACTGCTCCTGAGGGTTTTTCATGTTTGGAGTAGAATAAAGGGCCATGGTCCAACTGATGTTTAACCAGTCTTTTCATCTTCTTTTCACCAGCAAACACCTTTGAAAAACTACGTTTAAATAAGAAATGAAAACACAGCAAAATAAAATTACAACTCAAATACAAGCGCCATACTCAGGTCCACCAGTAGGTGGCAGCAACACAACATAGGAACCAGATTAAACACCTCATTTTGAACATTGCAATCACATAATAATTACATTTCAATGCGACAGCTACAACCTGCTTCAAGAACATGGAAACAAACTTTATGAACAACTGATTAAATTTGTCCCGATCAAAAAATTCAACTATTTAAAAAAACAAAGAAAACTGCAAATCTTAAAATAATGATAATAATAATAATAATAATAATAATAATAATAATAAACATGAGCTTGAGGACTGACAATCCTCACAGAGCAGCTTGTCTGTAGATATCGGCTGTGACCGAACTCTGTCTCCAGTCACTCCATCCATCTCTCTGTCTTCAGGTCCTGAGGACGTCGCTTTTGGTCAGGTGGTCATCAAAAGCAAGAAAACAGCTGGCAAGAGGAAAGGTAACCATAGTAACCACCATACTGACACAACATGGCACTCATCATAAGTCAATTCAATTTTATTTATATATTGATATTGATTGATTTATATATTGATATTGATTGATTTATATATTGATATTGATTGATTTATATACTGGGATTGAATGGCTCGTAGCAATGGGACAGACACCCAGGGAGTTTTTAGGACTTCCTGATAATAATGAATTACAGTAGTCCAGCCTGGAAGTAATAAATGCATTACTTCTAGGCTGTGTGTGTTCAGAACAGCAGCTGCTTTTACTTTGGCATACATAATAATCTGCACTGACTCAGAGGTGTGTGTAACAGAAGCAGAGTATCCATGAATCCCTGTGTGTGTTGTACACTGTAATTTCTGCAGAGGCCTGTAGGGGCAGCGAGGAGCACCACTGAGCTAACTTGGAAGATATAAACATGTGAAACACATACAGGTGTGTGATACTCTAACCCTGTGTGTGTGTGTGTGTGTGTGTGTGTGTTACAGAGTAGTCAGCTGATCCATGTGCTGTGTAATCATCAGTCAGAGCAGGTAACATTCACACACAGGTGTGTTAGTAAAGGTCAGAGGTGAACAGCTGACATCAGTGGTGTTTGTCTCTGAACAGGAAGCTGAGGACACACTCGGTCTGATGGACGACCTTCATCCTTCACTCTGCTCCTCTTTCAGAGCCTGCTGAGGCTTCATCAGTTATTCCTGAATCTTAATTAGTCAGTGTTGATCGTGGAGAAGCAGATTTGTACTTTGAGTATTAGTTTTGCTGTTTTCATTCTTCTACAAACATGTGAATGACTTTAAAGGATCCATATACATGTAATAAAGAAAGGACCTGTGTTTAATAAAAGTTTGTTTCCAACATCCCAGATTGGTGTCTGTCTTTGTTACATCTAACAGCCTGTGTCAGTCAGTCCCTGTGAGGTCCTGATGTGTCTCAGAGCTGAGTCCTGTAGTCCTGGGTGATTTGATAATGGAGCTGCTGGTTGGTACTTTGCTGTCCTAAACACATCAGAGTCAGTCAGAGACTTCCTGACCCTCTCACAATCAGTAGCTGATGCTTTTCCCAGTGTGACTTTAGTATGTTTAATGGAGGTATGCATGGCTTTACCTTCATACTGTGAATAATGTCAGACTGACAGTTCCTCTCAGCTGATCATCCCGGCTGCTGCCTGTGGTCTGTTTGTGTACTGTGCATGTAAAAGGATGAAGGACAGAGAAGGTGTGTGTATGTTTTATAATGTGTGTGTGTGTGTGTGCGTTTCCACAGAGCAGACCAGGAAGTGGAAGCAGCAGCCATCACCTTCAGCTGTAACTCAGTAACACCACAGTCACACATTCAGTTATTGTGTTCATCTTATCAATAACAATAATGAATCCTGTCTGGATGCGTGCTCAGTCATTCAGGTAAGTATCTCCCAAACACTGCTGGACTCTGTGGCCTCCTTTCATCTTTCTCACAGCTCAGAATCTGCTGAGGAACTTTGCATCAGCTCATCTTTCATCCATGTACAACACTTTGGTAGCAGAGCCTTGAACTCACACTGATGGAGCACATTAGAGGCATCACCCACATCCTGAAGGTTTAACACAGAGCTGCTCTTGTAGATCTGAACTGGCAGGATTTGTCTGATAGTGACTGAGGTCACATGACTAATGTGAGCATCACAGCCCTTTTCCAGGATCAGCTGGTCTGAGCAGCTTCAGTGATTCAGAGTCCTTATATGGAGAGCAGATGCTCTGCCACCAATCACAGAGCTGTTCCTGAGGTCTGGTGTTCTTCTACAGCTGAGCTGTTACTGACTCTCCACTTTGACCAGCAGCTCACTAACCAGCTTCTTTCAGCACTTACTGCTGTGCTCTGGGGAATCAGTCCAGTAGCAACAAATATTAGTTTTCTCTGAGTAGCAGCTCATTGCAGCCTTAAATGGGGATCAAGATGGCGCCGGTGTACGTGGCTGCTCGTCTGTGGCTGTCAGTTTTGTTTGTTTTTGTTCCTGTCATGTGACACTCAGGAGATCTGCTCTCTACTGGTGTACGATCGCCAATCGCTTCTAAATCTCTGAAGTTCAAAACACAGATCCGTTTGCTAACGGAGGACAGAATTCCTGGTGCCCGCTGCTGTCACAAATCCCGACCGGCCTATGCCGTGCTGTCATGCTACCTCCCGGGTGAAGGCGTCGGGGTAGGCGCAGTGGCTGTTGGTTAAACTCAAGCTCTCCTTGGTGCAGCATCTCACTGCAGTCAGAGGAATACACAGATTATTTCCTGGAGTTTTTGTGCACCGACGTTTCCTGGACCCTGTGGATTCCTGCCTCATCCCCGTGGTTAGCCAGGATGACGCCATGACCCCTGTCCTCCTCGGCTGTGTGCGCCAGGCAAACCTTGACAAACAGAGGCCGCTGTGTCGGGCTCCCTGTGCCGCTGGGGCTCATACCTCATCCCCGGCTCCTGTCAGGATTGGGCTGGTAAACGCCAGATCGCTGGTGAACAAATCTTTTATTCTGAAGGAGTTATTCACTTCCTGGAAACTGGACTTCATGTGTGTCACTGAGACTTGGCTTAACACTGGTGGGTCCAGTACTTTTACCAGCAGGTTGTTCCTATTTTAACACACCAAGGACATCAGGGAGAGGAGGAGGTACGGCGGCTGTTTTTAAAAGGATTTTAAATGTAAACAGTGTTTTTACAGCCCTCGTCTTCCAGCTTTGAGCTCACGTCTTTTGAAGTCAGTCGCTCTAACTCTGCTCTTTGCTGTTATTTATCGTCCCCCTGAATACAATCAGAACTTCATAAATGACTTTGCAGAATTGCTAGCTGGGATTATATCCAACTACGATCATGGTCTTATTGTGGGAGATTGTAATATCCATGTCTGCTGTCCTGACAAACCTCTGGTGAAGGAGTTTTTAGGCCTTATTGACTCTTTTAATCTGGTCCAGTCTGTACCTGGTTCCACACATGAACACGGACACACACACTGGTTTTATCACACAGTCTACCTGTGTCTGACGTGGAAGTGTCTGACACGGCCTTCTCTGACCATATGACTGTATTATTTGATGCTGTGTTTTCACGCAGTTCAGACCAGCGCTCCTGTTCGCCGCTGTCGGATTATTAACCCTTCCACTGCTGCCCAGTTCTCCTCTGCTTTTAGCCAGCTGTTTGTCCCCGCTGATCTCACTCCCTTGGACACAGAGGACCTCAGCTCCTGGTTTCAATCTTCTTGCCTAACTATCCCGGACTCTGTGGCACCATTAAAAACCAGGAAGCCCAAGGCTAAAACTGACCTTGGTTTAATGACGCCACTCGGGCTGTGAGGAGGGAGTGTCGTAGAGCTGAACGCAGATGGAAGAGGGACAAACTGTAGGTGTCTCTTCTAAACTTAAAGGACTGCTGACGCCTCTAACACAATACAAAATGCTGCTGCACGAGTTTAACTGGAACTCCCAGTTAAAGTCCCATCCTGGCTTCACTCCATTGGCGGCCTGTATATGTTAGAGGTCATTTTAAAATTCTGTTTGTTTTTAAATTGCCCCACCCTGACCCTAACCACCCCCCAAGTTTCTCAGGTCAGCTGACCAGCTGACCCAGGTCCAAGAGGAAGATCAGAGGGGGCAGGGCCTTCTCTACTGCTGCTCCTAATCTGTGGAACAATCTGCCCCAGCACATTTTCTGAAAGTGCTTCAGAATAAATTGAGTACTTACAGTGTTACTGGTTTTGACTAATAGCTGCTAGAATCTCTGCAGACCCTCAGTAGCAGCCTGAAGCAGAAGAATTAGTTTAAGTCTCCTTTATGTCTCTAATGAAGAGCTGACAGATTACAACACACTGCACTAATTCATGCACAACTTTCACCGATTAAATAAATGCTTGTTACAGTTCAAAGTCAGTACTGCCTGTATGTTTGACAGAGGAAAGCAGCTGTTTGTGCAGCCTCACACATCAACACACAGAGAAACACTGAGAACAGGAGCTGCTGGTTACACAGCAGAGGACACGATGGACCATCAACCTCACTCATGTCTGTAAACCTCAACAATAATAGGTGCAACGAACCTTTGGCAGGAGAACATACAAAGACATGATTTGTTAGCATTTGTAGCATATAATTTATCACAGATTGGACTGAATTTGCAGTGCTGTGTGTTTCTTCTCAGCAGTGCACACAGTGGGAATATTTAGTCTCATATACCACACCCATTTTATACCACACTCAAATGATTCATGTGTTAATTATGTAATAAATACCCGTGTCTTCTTACACAGTGCTGAACAACAGAGCAGCATCCACATTACATCATGGAACAGTAACAGTGACCTTTTTTATCTGTCTATGTTCTTCTCTGTTTTCTCTCAGGTCCTCTGCCAGAGGTGGTGAATGTGACAGATGCAGATGAGTCTGTGCTGCTGCCCTTTACAACCACAGCTGACCTTCCTCAGGACGTCACAGTGGAGTGGAGACTCACTGAACCCAAAGAGAGGAAGGTCCACGTGTATGAGAGTGGAAACAATCAGTCACACAATGAAGACCAGGTTTACAGAGGTCGCACAGAGATGGATGAAGATCCACTGAGAATTGGAGACTACAGTCTGACCCTGAAAGACCTCCACCTCACTGACACTGGAGTCTACACCTGCACCGTCTTCTCTCAGAAAAATTATGGTTCTTAAATGGTTCTTCAGATGTCTTCATGGTTCTTTAAAGAACCATCATACGTCAAAGAACCTTTTTATTTTGTAGATGGTTCTTTAGCTATTACAAATGGTTCTTTAAAGAGCAAAAGGTTCTTCATCCTGAGCTATCTAAGTTTGATGGTGTAAAATGGCATAAATATTTATTCACTATAATGAGGGTGTGAATTATACTGTGTGTTTTGTTTGTGTGCATGTGTGTGCGAAGGGGGCGGGCGGGTTACCTGGTGATTATCCTTTAAGAGCAGATGGTAGGAAACTGAATATTCAAATAAAAGTTAGAAATACTTGCTTAAAAATATACTGGTGGCAGGGGTGGGGGCCAAAGCCTAAAGACCCTACCCCCCCACACCCCCAACCCCGCAAACCCACTGATCACAAATAATGTGGTAATAGAATATGGAATTTATTATTAAGACGTTTATGAATATGGTGAGTTAACAAACAGTAGACACAATACACACATTCAAATACTGTACTTTAGTCTTAAGTTTTAATAAAGTATTATTATTTTCTGCTTCAAGGCATTACTTTTGAGATTATTATACATATTAGAAAATATAGCATAATGATAATACTAGTTATTGTAAACTTTACAAACCACCCAGCAGTATGTAAAGTCAAATTATAAAGTACAAGTAAATAACAATTGCACAACAGAATGTCAATGTGTTCATTACCAACACACTTACTTAGTTTTGACAAAGCACACTGCTGAGGTAAATGATCTGAGTACTTGTTCATCACTGAGCAATTTATTAATATGTGTTTCGAGCCAACGTGCAGTTTACGTTGTGTCCACTCAAAAGGACTCCAATCAACCAGCGCCCCCTGTGTCCAAGTGCCACAGCCTACAGCCAGACTAACCTGTGACACATCTGCACCACGTTTGAAATCGTTTCATGCACAATGCATTTGCAACTTTCTACTGTCTCTGTTTTTGTGTCTTGCAAATAAACCTTTAAACTAAATGAAATGATATCATGTATTTATTTTTGGCCTACATCAGTAAGAAATGCCAAATTATATACACAAAGTTATAGAAATCACCACTCCTGTTGTTCATCATGATTTTAATATTTTTGTTTTCCATAACACAGAAATACGTCTTGAACAAATATATGACACATTCATATTTCAGTCTGTCTGTGTCTTTTCCCTGGAAATGAACATTTTCAGCCAATATAGGCAATCCATCAACATGGCTGGAGAGAGTTGGTAGTTATTTACAGTCTGTATAAGTGTGGTTAATCCAATAAACATTTGTAAGGAGATGGCAGTTACTGTGAATTTACAGCAGTTACACAGTGATTAGTAATAAACAGAGCCAGTGAGAGTGAGTGGATTTAAGAAAGTGAGTGACTCAGGTGTGTCAGTTGGTTTGTCCTGTGTTTTTGAGTCTGGCGGAGAGTTAGAAATCTTTTGTTTCAAAGCTAAGTTAGGAAGAGTCATGGTTTAATTTCAAAAACTTGCATATGATCTTCAATTTGTAGCAGATCCACTGACTATCACATAGCAGCTGGAGCAGTCTCACATGAGGTCAGTCCACTGCTGCCACCTGTGGCTAAGTGCCATAGCTTACTACTGGATTAACTTGTGACACCTGCTTCTATGACCACATTGAGTAGAGGCTGAGTGGCTGCACTTACCCCTGGTGCATATATATCATTATATGGCACAGCCCTATCCACTGGAGGGCCAGGGTCCTGACACCAATGAAGTAACCAATCACATTGAGACCCTGGCCTCCTTTAGGCTCCGCCTCAGGCCAATCAAAAGTCAAAGTGATCCGCAGAAGCTAAAATGACCTTTGCTAGCAGATTAACTGTACAAGCGTAACACTGCTGCAGCGCGAGCAGAGCAGAAACCTCTTTGGGTTTTGGCTTCTTTGTGCACCTGGCTGGAGTGCTGCACTGACTTTATGCACGAGAAATTTAATTATTTGCTTGAATAATGTGTTATTTTTCTTGCATGGGACTTATGATATAAAGATTATTCCATATTTAACACAGATTACTGGAACAATGAGCTCAGAGCTCAGTGAGTGAGGACATGTAGGGTCACATGACCTGCCCGTGCAGGTATGAATCTATGAACCTGGTTTAATTCTTGGCTCTGATCCTCATCCTAGTTCCAGCTGATCGATCACAGATCAGAGAACCGATCAGTCTGTTTGTAGGATATTGATCAGCTGTCACAGCTGGGATAGACTCCAGCATCAAACCCACCGACCCACGTGAGTGTCTGACTGTCCTCTGTCCCCTCAGGAACAGGAACCATGAAGATGTTCCTCTGATGGAGGTTCAGTCAGTTTGATGGGTCACAGAGGAGGAGGAGCTGGTGATGAAGAGCAGCCTGTGTGTATTTACAGTATCTGTTGTGTATTCAGCCCTGAGGAAGATGAAGATGCAGCTTTGCTTTGGCCTTCCTCTGCTAACAGCTAACAGCTAACAAACCACAGCCAGATGTTCTGCAGCTGTTTGTCTAACATTACAAGTTTATAAAGATGATGAGTGTGTTTCTGCTGTTCTGATGGATCTCCACAGAGCGTCCTGACTCTTTGGCTGTGTCCCAATTCAGGGTATGCACGCTTGAAGTACGCATTTCAAGTGCGAATACGTCACCGCCACGCAACGACAGCTGTCCCAATTCAAAGTGTACTTCAAATGCATACTCCAAATGCGCCGTCGATTTCCCCAAATATCAAGCGTGGTCCGGTGCACGCTTCGTGGCCCTATATATCCCACAATGCATAGCGCGATGCAGCCAGACCAGTGCGTAATGATGTCAGCAGCTGCGGAGGAGCTTGAAACGGCGGCGGAGGACAGCAACACCCGCAAATGTAAGATATGTGTGAAGGAGCGAAACAAATGCCACGATGTAAAAGTTAATGGGAGGTCAATAGAAAATGTCAAGGTGAATCATGTCAAACCTGCCCGACCCACGTAACCTTAAATGAACAGACCTGCAAAGCTGTGAATCCTGTACCAGACCGAGGGCAGTATGAATAATGTACTAATATGACCCTGCCTGTGCCGCAAACAGGAATGTCAACATATACCAGGCAGGAATGTAGCTGTGTCCGCAGCACATTAAATATAAAATGCAAATGCATAAAATATAACATATACATACATTTGTCACAGTTATCACACCTGCCATGTCAAATATTTCAAAGGGGATATTCCAAAGCGCCCTGAGGCGACTTTTGTTGTGAGTCTGCCCCATCCAAACAAAACTGAATTGACTTGTATTGAAACAAAACATATGACAGAGAACCCCCGACCCCAACTTAGGGCCTGTTAAAGTAAGTGCTCTGCCCCACTCAGTGTTGTCCCTTTCCCGCAATAAACAGTATTGCCTGACATTGCAGTGTGTATGTTCCACACAGCTGGAAATGCTGAACTGACGGCAAATGGAGAAATGCTAAAACAGAAGTGCAGGATGGTGGGGAATGTAATCCAATGTCACGCTGCATTACAGGGACCACCGAGCAGACGGCAGACCTCATTCGACTCCGCCGTGACAATGAGCACCTGTTCACGGGTGCGAAACACTCAGCCGCAGTGGGTTGGAGGTACAGCAACAGTATGATGTCTACAAGTATTGGAGGCACATGGGACAGTGAACTGTCTGCCCTGTGGTCCCAAGCCAGTACATCCTGCTGTGGGTGCCATAAACGGAATGACCTGATATACATGTGCTCTCATATGTCGTTTGTCAGGGAAATCGTGGAGAAGATGGACCTGGCGGGGAAAATCTCCCCTGTGCAGGCAAAACGTAAATGGGAGAACCTGAAGCGGAAATACAAGGTAAGTACAGTGGTAGTGACAGATGTAACTCCACACGGAACACTGAAAAGCCACCCATGTAAACCTGCACTGTTGCTGTTGTTGCCAACTGCCACCTGTGATGTATCCTCCCCTCAGGAGTGCAAGTATCCAGCGACGGGCGAGGGTGCAAGTGGGAAGCCCACTGCCGCAACATGGCCCTGGTTTGATGCCATGGATGAGGTGCTAGGACAGAGGCCCTCCACCAGGCCACCTGTCCTAATCTCCTCCATCCAGGAGGACGCACCAGGGCCCAGTGCAGCAGTGGGCAACCCACTCCCACACTAGGTGGGGCAGGGGGATGAGGAGCCGCCTGAGGTACGGGTGGTGAAAAGGAGGAGGGACGGGGAGGATGACCTCATTGCCCTAATAAAGGAGGACATGGCCCAGCAACGGCAAATGGAGGAACGGAGAGGCGAGAGGATGGACAGGCTGATAGGCGTCCTGGAAAAGCTAGTGCAGCAGAAAAAGGACTGATTCGTGTCCACAGACAGCCACTGTACATAGTTGAACTTTATTTATGCTGGCACCCCAACCTTTGTTTTGTACAAACATGATTATTTCAGTGATTTGATTTCTGTAAATAAAAAGCAATGTACATAGGTGAACTTAATTTATGTTGTTGTGCCAACCTTTGTTCTGCACACACAAAATGATTTCAGTTCTGAAAATAAAGACAGTGGGAACATCCCAACTGTGAGTGCATGTCTGTCACAAACTACATGACACAATTTCGGGGGGCCTGACCTATTGCACATGACAAATTGTGGAAATGAAAGCAGTGCAACGTATAACACAACATGACTGTGGGAAATGCACTGCCCACTGCGGTCCAGGATAAACCTGAGTGTCCCAGCATGCACACACATCATCAACCAGGCCTGATATGTGCCTGGGCAGGGAGTCTTGGGCAGTGCTGCTTGGTCTGCTGGACCAGGACCACAGAGATGAGGGAGGTGCCACAGGTGAGACCCCCGGTTCATAGCCAGGTACTGAGTGAGGCGTCCCCAGATGTTGCTCAGGCATGCTTATTCCCACTGTCCACCGCAACATCCGCCACTTGGGTCTGCAGGGCTGGTGGAACCGACAGCTGCCATGTCACTAGATTGTAATCATGGCAGTGGGAAAATGACATGGTGAAAACAAGCATGTTAAGACAGGTCTGTCACGTGAAATCCCAGCACTGTGCAGATGCACCACTAAGGGATACTTGCCTGCTGACAATAATCGTGGTCCGGGGGTACCTCCTCCAGGGCAGACACCTCAGCCGATAGCTGGTCCCGCCAGTGTGCACCACTGACTGCCTCCACACCAGTCTCCCCCTCATCTTGGGCATCATCCTCAGGTTCCTCATCTGGGGCCACAATGTCACCAGCACCGATGCAGATGTTGTGCAGCACGGCACATGCTGTTATGACCTGCGACAGATGTTTAATCTTGTAAGTACAGTGTACATGCCAGGGTGTGCACTACAGTTGCCATTATTATTGGACATACAACAATGATGCTCGTGTTAGCGTGACATACATGTGGCACGAAGGTGTGGTGCACCTCCAGCGCTTGCAGGAAGATGGCACGGAACCTTGTCTTCATCATTCCAAAGGCACGCTCTATGACAGAGCGTGCCCTGGCGTGATGTGAGTTAAAGCGCTGGGCTCCCACACCGTGGACTGGCCTCTTGTAGGGGGTTACGAGGGGGAGTGGATGTTGGAGACATGGGTACCCTCCATCTGCAAGGATGAAATGCCCTGGGGGAGGGTAACGGGCCTGTCGGTACAGTGGGCTGTGGCGGAGGACCCTGGAGTCATGCACTGACCCCGGCCAGCCCACATGTGTATCGACAAAGCGGCCCTGATGGTCACATACAGCCTGCAGGATTATGGACGGGTACAACTTCCTGTTCCTGTAGCACTGACCGTCAGGGCCGCTGGGGGGCTTGATGCGGACATGGCAGCAGTGAATTGCACCAGCAGCCTTCACAAACGCCCTGTGGCCTGCCAGCTGTGCAAACCCATTGGACATGGCATGCAGGTCTTCTGGGGTCCGTGGGAGGTGGATGACCTGGTGGCGCTTGGCCACCACCACCTCTGTGACCCTGTGCACAATGCGGTGGACAGTGGAACGGGGTATTGCGAACACCCTGGACACGACCCTGTAGGCTGCGCCACTCGCCAGCCAGAAGAGGAACACGAGGACCTCGATCGGGGCACCCCACCCATGTCTCCGTTCCTGCTTCAGTAGATTCAGCAGCGCTGTCACGGACTACCTGCTGAGGCGGAAATCAGGCCTGGTGTCCTCATTGTTCAAGTATCTGTCCAGGACCGGGACACTCAGGTTAATCCTGCAGTACAGGGGTCTGGTCTGGTGAAAGTAAATACAGGACACGACAGACATTCTTTTATTCTGGTTATTGTTCTGATTGTTGCTGTTCTTATTTTCGCAGGCAGTGGACACTGTGCTTGTGGTGACCCAACTATCAGCCTCTGTATATTTTATCTTTTTGATGTTGTTGTTTACTGTATTTAATTTGTAACATTTGTATACACACACACACACACACACGTGGCATGCCTATTTTGTATACACATCCAGTCATGCATACACTCTTATATTGTACGTATATTTATAACTCTCAGATTTAGCCATTATTATATTTTGCTTGTTTTATGTTATTGTATTTTTGCACACCTCTGCGCTTGTGGACCTCGCATGCAGGGATTTCACTCGCATGTACTGTACCAGTGTACCTGCACATGTGTGCTGGCTGCGGGCCCACACAGTCCTGGGACTCACATCTACACTTGCATATATCAGGGGGTTACGCTAGTACACAGGTACACACGTCATATATCTCAGGGGGGAGGCGTATCGCCATGTATTTATCACTGTACCTGCACGTGGGTGTCCCGTAGTCGCAAAAGGATCATTCGTCCGTGACGGGTGGGTTGTTGAGGCTCTTCCATTAGCAGGGAAATGGAACACGCAAGGACGTGGTCTGTGTCCATGTTGCCGATCGGGGGACGTGGTACGGGCAGGCACAGCTGGTGACGCGAATTCAAAGGGTAGACCGTCCCACTTCACGGGCTTCTCACTTCCGCACTTCCCGTACTTATAGTACGCACCGTCCGTAGTACGCGTAGTGTGCGTACTTCAAGCGTGCATACCCTGAATTGGGACACAGCCCTAGTCACATGTCAGCTTCATGTGGGTCAAAGGTCAAAGCTGCTGACTGTCAGGAAGCTTCAGACAGACATCATGAAACACCCCCTCTGACCTCAGAGCTCCAATCAGAGCAGGAAGGAGGCATGATGGAGGCCCTGGGGCCACACCCACACTTCCTGTCAGTCCCTCTGATTGACAGCTGCCTCCATCAGTATTGTGGAGGTATGTAAAGACGACAGGAGAGGTCTCAGTGTCTCACTCCAACTTTATTAACTGACTCAGCAGAACCTCACATGCAGAAAACGCCAAAATCTCCACCCCAGCACTTCCCTTCAACTTGGGTGTGAGTGGAGCCACCTGGTGGTCCGCCACAGTATCATACATATCCATATCATTACCCTGAGATCACTGATGTTGGTGTCACGACTGGGGCAGCAGCCGTGTGATGTGTGGAAGGAGGACTCAAATGCAGCACTTATTCAGATGTGAGGGTGATTTATTAAGAATACCAAACATAAAGTGGGGATGGCAAAACAGAACTACGGATGAACTAAACTGGGAGAAACTAAACCAAAGAGTAGCAAACCTGAACATGAAGGGAGGACAGCAGGGAGAGTACACAGGGGATTCACAGAGTAATGCAGAGTACGCAGGGTAACACAGAGGATGAACACAGACGACGTGACGAGGAACAGAGGCAAACACACACTATAAATACACAGAGGGATACTGGGAATTCACACACAGGTGGGAGACACAGCTGGACCTGATTAACCTGAAGAGACAGGGGAACACTAACACCAGGGACCAACAGAGGCAGCACAAACCCAGAAACCCAGTATCTAAAATCCCAAAACACAAACCATCCCAAAACAGCCCCCAAATAATAATGAAAATAATAACAATAAATACACCAAACACAAAATCACTGAGTCATGGACTCAGGATCATGACAGTTGGTGCTGTATGAACCACATGTTTTTACATATTAACATGACGTCTCGTGTCTCTCTGTCACATATACAGTGTTTAATCATGTCAGTCCATTCAGTGCACACTGGTTGGAAACCACAAACATGCCAGTAATCAAACACTGTGCTGTTGTGTTGCAGCTGCACAAACACACTCATGTTGGTGCTTTGTGTTCACTGCTGTTGGGTCAAAGCTGTGTTTGGACCAGGCTGTCCTGGTCTGATGGATCTGCCTGTTCAAACAGTGAATGACCCGGTGTGGAGTGTCCTTTATCATCTTCTGATGGAGCTGTGGAGTCCTTCCAGTGTGGGCAGAGGGCAGCCATCGTAGTGTCAGTGCAGCTGTGAGTCAGTATGCTCTCTGTAGAGCACCGATAAACACCAGCAGCTGATCCCTGAGCAGCTTTTCAAAGCATTTATTGTTACAGGGGAAGATGGTGGCCAGTAGTTGATGAAGCTGGAAATATGGGGTTTAATGATGGTGGAGGACTCCAGGCAGTTTGGGACAGACTCCATCCAGCTGGTCTGTGCAGTCCTTCTACACTAGGCCTGGGACACCATCAGGACCAGCAGCCTTCCTCAGGTCGACGGGCCGCAGTGACCTCGTGTACGGTGAGGGCGGAGCTTCTGAGGTGAGTGGGGTGTGGTGCAGCACAGTCACTGTGATAGATAAATACCATCTCAGTGATTCCAGCTGTTGTGGAAGTTTTCCATTTAAATAAAGCCTGCAGACGAGCGGTGAGCGGTAGCTAACATTCTTTAATTGGAAAAAAGAACAGACAAACCAAGGTTGTGGAGAGCCTGCATGATCGCGGGGCAGACGGTCAGCAGAGTCTCACCTGAGCCTAGCATGGCTCTCAGTTAAATACCTTCTCCAGGAACAAAAGGCAGCACACAGCTGTTTCACACTTTACGGTTCACACTCCCTTGCTACCTCCCAGAGTCCTCAAAGAGACAAAAGACTCTTCCTGTGGAGTTGTCTGCTTCCCCCAACTTCCTTACTAGACCCCCACCATTTGTCTTACTGTATGAGTGTGAGACATGCTAAAATCCAGTGGCACCAAGGCATTATACAATAAAATAATGTGATTAATACATAAGTAAAAGAAATTCCTACACACAGCAGACGTCACATAAGGTCATAGAGTCTCCATCACTGATTAAACACCTCAGCTGTGAACACAATGAACAGGTTTGCATTTGTGGTTGGATTTATTAACACATTCAATAAGAGCAGCTTCCTGTTACAGCTGGGCTTCATGGTTTAATGGCTGTTCAAAATAAACATGTAACATCTCTGATAGAATGAGCTTGACTGTAAACAGTGGATTGGTTTTTGAGCTCAGAGGGCCAAAAGCTAACTGTTGATTTCTTGGCCTAGCCAAAAAAAGACAGGTCCTGACTCCACCATCTGTACTTTCTGCTTGCATGTTCTCCCCGTGTCTCTGTGGGTTCTCCCTGTGTCTCTGTGGGTTCTCCCTGTGTCTCTGTGGGTTCTCCCTATGTCTCTGTGGGTTCTCCCTGTGTCTCTGTGGGTTCTCTCTGTGTCTCTGTGGGTTCCTCCCTGTGTCTCTGTGGGTTTCTCCCTGTGTCTCTGTGGGTTCCTCCCTGTGTCTCTGTGGGTTCTCCCTATGTCTCTGTGGGTTCCTCCCTGTGTCTCTGTGGGTTCTCCCTGTGTCTCTGTGGGTTCTCCCTGTGTCTCTGTGGGTTCTCCCTCTGTCTCTGTGGGTTCCTCCCTGTGTCTCTGTGGGTTCTCCCTGTGTCTCTGTGGGTTCTCCCTATGTCTCTGTGGGTTCCTCCCTCTGTCTCTGTGGGTTCTCCCTGTGTCTCTGTGGGTTCTCCCTCTGTCTCTGTGGGTTCCTCCCTGTGTCTCTGTGGGTTCTCCCTGTGTCTCTGTGGGTTCTCCCTCTGTCTCTGTGGGTTCCTCCCTGTGTCTCTGTGGGTTCTCCCTGTGTCTCTGTGGGTTCTCCCTATGTCTCTGTGGGTTCCTCCCTCTGTCTCTGTGGGTTCTCCCTGTGTCTCTGTGGGTTCTCCCTCTGTCTCTGTGGGTTCCTCCCTCTGTCTCTGTGGGTTCTCCCTGTGTCTCTGTGGGTTCTCCCTATGTCTCTGTGGGTTCTCCGTGTGTCTCTGTGGGTTCTCTGGAGGTCTGGAGGGGGCGGGACAGGGGGTGCCTGTGCATTCATGAAGGTGGTGTGGACGTGGAGAAGACAGGACCCACTCAGGCTGACTGGGGATGTGGCCGGGGTTTATGGTGATGACAGGATGAAGTGAACATGACGCACAGAGACACAATCAAACAGGAAACACTCGGTCAGCGACCCAGGAACCCTGACATCATTCAGGGTTTCCACCTTAACTGTGGATGAAGGGCTCAGGAGTTTCACATCCTGAACATGTGACAGCCTGGTTTAAAGGGACCAAAAGTAACTGGACACCAAACCACAGCAACAGTCACCTCCAGGGAACCAGCTGGATCCATGTAACTGGGGACAGACCACAGCCCTGAACACTGGTTCATGATGCCTTTGTGGACTGTAGGTTATTTGGATAGTGATGAGATGTGCACAGCAGTCTGTCTCTAATGTTTAATGAAATGTTCTGAAGATGATGATAACTTGTGACTTTGTTTTAAATGAATCTTTAATTGTGTTGTAGGCACTATGACTCTCATGATTTTCACATCAATGTGCTTTTCACAAAGATATTAACAATGAAAATGACGTGCAGCCCTGAACTACTCATGTCTTAATGCAGCGGTTCCCAACCCCTGGGTCACAGACCGGTCCGTGAGTCGTTTGGTACCGGGCCGTGAGAGTCGAGGCTCGGTGTGAAATTGATGGTTTTCGGGGTTTTTATTAACTTTCTTTTCTTTTTTTTTTTTTTTTACAACTTTATTTATAGTTTTCAACAAAACAGTTCAGCATTTCTTACAAAAGTTGTGAACCCCACCCCCCACCCCCATCCAGGTGGCATCCCCACAAATAAGAAAACACAATACAAAAAAAAAACAAAAAAAAAGCAAAAAAAAAACCAATCTGTGTCAATCATTATAGCACCAACATCCGGACCTCTGGCACAGGAGAGAAGTAACAAAAAATAAATAAATGCCAACAGTCAAAGTACGGACATTGAGGAGACTAGGGACGGCAGTCAGAAAAGAGAGCGAGAGCATAAATTACCAACAAATAAAGAACATTAAGTCAGGCAAAAGGCAGACTCTTGATATGAGTTATGAACTGTGACCAGGTTCTGTCATATTTACCCTCCAAGCCGTGCACTGTATACCTAATTTTTTCCAGAGCTAATCCCAACATCACCTCTCTAATCCAATGGACATAGGAAGGAGGATTCGTCGCCTTCCAGTTCAACAGTATCAGACGGCGGGCATGCAACGAGGCAAAGGCTATTGCATTTTTATGGAGGTGGGAGAGCTTTAGCTCAGCACGAGCTACACCGAAGATAGCTTTCAAAGGGTCAGGCCGCAGTGTTTCGCCAGATATAGCTGACAGTGATTGAAAGATTGATGACCAGAAACCATACAAAGAGGGACATGACCAAAACATGTGCCCCAAAGAAACAGGAGAATAATCACATCTAGGACAGTTTGGTGCAACATTAGGGTATAATTTAGACAGTCTGTCATTAGAATAATGCAACCTGTGGACAACCTTAAATTGAATCAAGCCATGTCTAATACAGAGAGAAGATGTGTGTATACGCTGTATGGTATTTTTCCAGGTGTCTTCTGGTATAATTTCTCCGACCTCCCCTTCCCATGCTGCCTTAGTTTTGTCCCATGTATGAGGGCAGCTATCAAGAATTAATGCATAGATCTTTGATATTGCTCTTTTAGTGGGTTGACTCACATTAAGAACTAAATACAGTAGGTCTTTAGAGGGTGAAGATGGGTACCCTGAGAAAAATTTAGAGGCAAAACTCCGAGCCTGAAGGTATCTGAAGTAGTGAGACTTAGGTAAATTATGGTCTTCACATAAAGATTTAAATGAAACAAAGCCATCCTCAGTGAAGAGATCTCGAAAGAAGACCAAGCCACTTCTGTGCCAAGCTGCAAATGAATGATCTATTTGAGATGGTGCAAAAAGATGATTAAACATTATTGGAGAGAAGCTACATGTATTTGTCAAATTAAAATGTTTCCTGAATTGACCCCAGATCTTAATCGAATTTTGAACCACCAAATTTGAGTTCAGCTCAGGTGCTTTGATATTTAGTGGGAGAGGGGCAGTTAAGATCAAAATCGGAGAAACTGGGAGTGCAGCTCTCAGTTCCATATCAGTCCAGACTGGACCCTCCTTATCTGCAAACATGGTTATCCAATATGTCAGCTTGACAATATTAGCTGCCCAATAATAAAATAAGAAATTGGGTAAACCCAAACCACCATCAGATTTAGCTCTCTCCAGGCTTGCTTTCCTTATACGTGCAGGTTTTTTGTTCCATATGAACAAAGAGATAAAGCGATCCAGCTGAGCAAAATAGGATTTGGGGAGAAAAATGGGAATCATTTGGAATAAATAAAGAAACCTGGGCATTACAGTCATCTTCACTGCATTTATCCGTCCTGCCAGTGAGAATGGAATTTTTGACCACCTATCCAGATCAGTTTTGGTACGATCTAAGATAGACCTGTAGTTATACTGGAAAATAGCCTTAATTGAGCCAGCTATTTCTATTCCCAGATATGTAAATTTGTCATTTTCAATTTTAAAAGGCAAATTTTCATAAGTGATCTGTTTTGCCAGATTATTTAATGGAAACAATAAAGATTTTGACAAATTAACTTTATACCCCGATATGTTACTAAACTCTTGTAGCCAGTGGAGAAGGTAGGGCATACTCTCAATTGGGTCTGATATCTGCAAAAGGAGATCATCAGCATAAAGCAGAGTTTTATGGTTTATTTCACCCCTGGATATACCTTTAATCCTCCCATCAGATCTGATAGCAATTGCCAGTGGTTCGATTGCAATGTCAAACAGGAAGGGCGACAGGCAGCAACCCTGCCTCGTTCCCCTGTAGAGCGAAAAATATTCCGAAATCAGACCATTTGTCCTGACTGCAGCCATAGGTGTTGAATATAGGACTTTGATCCACCTACAAAAAGTAGGCCCCATG
Source organism: Pelmatolapia mariae (assembly GCF_036321145.2). Classification (NCBI taxonomy): domain Eukaryota; kingdom Metazoa; phylum Chordata; class Actinopteri; order Cichliformes; family Cichlidae; genus Pelmatolapia; species Pelmatolapia mariae. The sequence goes on along the minus strand of NC_086229.1, from coordinate 4,419,264 downwards.
CCGAATTTTTCTAAAACTGCGAAAAGATAGGACCATTCGATTCTATCAAACGCCTTTTCAGCGTCAAGGCTCAGAATAACTTCCGGATGTATTGTTGAATGGGGGGAAAATATCACATTAAATAGTCTTCTCACATTAAAAAATGACTGCCGTCCAGGAATGAAGCCTGTTTGGTCCTCATTGATAATGGTGGAAATAATAGGGTCTAACCGTTGTGCAAGAGTTTTGGTTAAAATCTTATAGTCACAGCACAGAAGACTTATTGGCCTGTATGAACTACACTGTACAGGATCCTTATCTTTCTTTAGTAAGACTGAAATCGTGGCCTGGGTAAGCGTCTGCGGCAGATTTCCAGTAGCAAAAGATTCATCATAGACTGATTTTAGGATAGGTGTGAGTTTTGAAGAGAATTCCTTGTAAAACTCTATGGGGAAACCGTCCGGACCTGGCGCCCTTCCAGTCTGAGACAACTTGATAGCACTCGCTATCTCCTCAATCGACAATGGCTGTTCTAAAGACGACTGAGCATCTGGAGAAAGCTTGGGAAGATCCAGTGAATCAAGAAACGAGTAGATCTCAAGTGAGTTACTACCCACCTCTGATTGATATAGGGTAGAATAGAATTGTTTAAACTGGTCATTAATGACTCGGGGGTTGCGGGATATCGAGTCAGCACCTATTTCAATTCCTGAAATCATTTGTTCAGCTGACTGCTGTTTGAGCTGAAGTGCAAGGAGCCTCCCCGCTTTATCTCCATGCTCATAGTATACCTGTCTGGATTTAAAAATATTTTTTTCGGCTTTCCATGTCATAAGCGTGTTAAATTCAGTTTGCAACAGTAGTTTCTCCTTAAAAAGATCTGGCGTAGGTGAAAGAGCATAGCGCTTGTCAATATCTGCAATTTCGCCAGCCAGTTCCTTAAGTTGTTTAGAACGCTCCTTGTCTCTATGTGCCACATAAGAAATAACTTGGCCCCTAATATAGGCTTTCATAGACTCCCACAAAACTCCCCTTGACACATCCTGAGTGTCATTAATTTCCAAAAAGAAGTCAATCTGATTGTTGAGAAATGTTCTAAAGTGTTCACATAAAAGTAATTGGGGGTCTAGCCGCCATGTTCGTTGGGGCACTACATTGCCTGGAAAAACTAGACCCATCTGCACAGGGCTATGATCTGATAACACTATACTGTGATATTTGGTGCTGGAAATTAAGGGAAGTAGCTGATTATCGACAATAAAGTAATCAATCCTGGAGTAACTATGATGAACAGGGGAGAAAAAGGAAAATTGCTTCGTAGTTAGATTTTTTATACGCCAAGGGTCTGATAAGCCGTAAGAACGAAGGAGGGAATTAATAGCCACTGCAGCTGACGAGAGATTGTTGCTCGACCTTACGCTTGACCGGTCCAACTGGGGATGAAGGACACAATTAAAGTCTCCACCTAGAATTAGTTTGTAGGAGTTAAGGTCTGGGAGAGTCGAAAAAAAATTAAGAAAGAATTGTGCATTGTCCCAGTTAGGTCCATAAATATTAGCCAATATTAATGGTGTATTAAACAGCTTGCCCACTACAACAATATATCTGCCATTAGGATCTGATATTACTTCAGAGTGTTCAAATGGAACCCCCTTCCTAATTAAAATTGCTGTTCCCCTGGCTTTATAGTTAAAACGCGAATGATATATTTGTCCAATCCACTTACAACTTAGTCTTTTTTGGGAGTTAATATTTAAGTGTGTCTCCTGTAGAAACATTACATCAGGTTTGAATGATTTCAAATGACTAAATACTTTGCTCCTTTTAACCAAATTATTCAGCCCTTTGACGTTCCAGCTAATGAATGAAACCGCTTCTTGTTGATTATTTACATTATCCAGAATCATAGTGCCACAATCGATAATAAACCGGTCCTACACATTGGCTATAGCTCAGTACTTCAATGCCTGTTTGAGTCAAATCATAAACCACAAATAAACCCAAAACAAAACTGACAAAAGCAAACAGATAAACATAGACAAACCTCTTACCATCCTGGACCCCTGGGCTGGTCTTCCTTAAACCTGAGACTGCCCTGAAAACTCTCCTCTCTCTCCTAGGCATATAACACGTTTGCACTAACTTAAACTCTTACATGAACTCAGCAAAGGCAGAACAAAATGCAATAGGACCCTTGTCTCAACACTATTATTGCTGCATGCATGCCGGCACCCATCCGCTTACAGGCTGGTACAGTTCCGAACACTCACAATTGGAAAATAATCCCACAAGAAAAGAGTAAAGTCCAATAAAATTAATGACACTGGTGGTAAAAAGGGGATTAATTAAACAGAATACATTAGAAAACAAAGTAAAAGTACTATTAGGGGTATAGTGTCAAGTTGGGACTCAACGTTAGCCACATTGACGTGGCAGAGAAAAGAGAAAACCAATAAGGATACTAAAGATATTCTTAAATAAAATATTCTCCAGGCCACATGATGTCCACAGAAACCCTCAACATATTGTAGCTATACATTGTCCAAACATAAAATGCATCCAACTGTAGCGTGGCGACGTTTACCAGTCAAAGTACAGCCTGTGCAGACTACCTCAATGCTAGCACGCAGCGTATGATACCTGTTATGGCCCGTGAATTAACTGTCACTCTCCCTCCGTCTCCCGTGGGCGCAGATTGGTCTCGACGTAGTGCTTTGCCTTGCTCGGGTCTTCGAAAGACATCTGCTCGCCAGCTGGGGCCGTGATCTTCAATGTAGCTGGATACATGAGACCATATTTCACGCCCGTACACCGGCGAAGCAATCCTCTCACCTCGGTAAAGGCTGCTCTCTTTTTTCTTTTTTGGGGTTTTTATCGTTAACTTTCTTTCCCTGGGTCTTTTCCCGTGTTATAGTCGTGTGTCTTATTTTGAAAGAAATGTTTACACGTTACCATAGCGACCAGAGCGCATTAAGGGTGCAGACAGGTGCATCCAACCAATATTTTATTTTCCCTTATTTCATTCGTGGACCTAACTGTATGAACTGGACTTGCTTTGGCTTTAATTCTGCTCCTCTTCATCATTTCTGTGTTGCATTTCCATCATTGTGCTGCTGGATTTACTGCAGGCTTTAACAAACACTCCTTTGTGGCGGTCCAGGCCCAGCTACGTGTTTGTAAGCTGCTGTGCTCTTCACAAATAAAGCCTGAAGCAGCTCAGACTGTTAGAACCAGCACTGAGCCCTGTTACATTTATACAGTGTTAGAGCAACGGCTGCAACCTACAGCCTTTAAACTAGCTACTTATTTTAACTAACTTAACTAACTACTTATTTTGGTTACAGTGCTGCAGTACAAACAGGAACAAAGACACACAACACACTAAGTAAGAAATAGCACAATATACACAATATATACATGCATATATATACATAGAAGTCACTTATAAGTAATATGTGAGTGCTGGGGTCTATCACAGCAGGCAGGTGTGTATTTATATCCAGGCTGACATGAACAGCCAGTAGTTCAGGGTTCAAACATACAGGAAAGTGTGTGACCTTCCACACTGACAGAAGATGCTAAACATGATTTTAAACTGTTGTTTGTTAAAGCCTCACAGATCTGAGAGCAGGGCTCAGTGGGTACATGAGCCTTTATACATGAAGGGTTTCTGTTTCCAGGAGAGGAAACATGTGATCCAGCTGTGTTTGATCACATGGATCTGCTCTGCATGGATCACCTGACTCTGTATTAAACATGTTGTTATTATTGTTCGTACAGTCTTAAATCACTACATCAGGTGGGTCACATGACACCTGCACATTCACAGCATCTTTCCTCTTTGGAGGGATGGAGGTTTTCTTTCCTCTTTAGAAAGCTGCTCTCTGTCCCCGGAGCTGTTGTCACAGTAACAGCAGGAACAGGAAGTCACATGCTTTCTGCTCTGTGATTGGCTGCTTCTTATCTGAGCTTCCTGCAGAGGGTGGAGGTCTGCTGATAACGCACACCAACAGAAGTGTGACTTTCACTTACTGTTGTTGTTCTTAAAGCTCTCAGGTGATGCTGCAGCGCCCCCTGGTGACACAAACTCCTCCCTCTGTCTCAGAGGTCAGAGGTCAGCCTGCTGCTGAGTGTCTGCCTGTTCATGGACTTCCTGTCACAGACCCGGGGCTCAGCGTCAACGCTGGTTTCTGATTGGACGGTGTGGAAACCCCGCTTCCTCCAGCCGAGTGATGTGTGGATTCATCACTCTCTGTGTAAGTCTGTGTGTGGGTCAGCTGCAGGACTTGTTTGACCTTTGACCCTGGCAGACAGAGCTGGTTACTGCTGTGTGACTGCTGCTGTCGCTCCACTTTAAACTTCACTTAAAATAAGTCTTGGCATGGCCCCGCCCCCTCTGACCTGCTGCTCCTGCCAGTGTTTAACCACACCTCTTCTGCCTGACCTTTGACCTCTGACATATTGATTTGATCCTTATTTAATGATCTCTTTTATTTAGTGTTTTAATTCTGTGTATTTATATGTGATGGTGTTCCTGAGTTCAGCCTCAGCTGATATCCACAGACGCTCCTATTGGCTAGTTTTAAAAACACAACAAAGTCGCTCACACTCGAGGTCTTAATGAGGCTCGTTCCCAACAGCTGAATGTGACATTTTTCCATTTAAGTGACTCTTTTAAAAACATGTCTGCCTGAAATTCACATTTCATTTATTTTGGGGGATTTTAACAGAGAGATAAAACTTTATTAATGCCTCATGTTTATCCTCCAGGAAATCCAGTTTGTAGTAGCAGAACACAGAGAAAGTACAGAATTAGGATATCAAACAAAGGGGAATAAGAGAATATGAATATAAGCATAAATATATACATATATACACAGACCTTCAGTTTTCAGGAGACAGACACTATCTCTACTTTTAAAAGTAGACTTCAATCCTCCCTTAGTTATACTGTAATAAGTGCTTGCTCATAGGGGGTCATATGATTGTTGGGTTTTTCTCTGTATCTATTATTGTACGATCTACTGTACAATATAAAGAGCCTTGAGGCGACTGCTGTTGTGATTTGGCGCTGTGTAAATAAAACTGAATTGAATTAAGGAGCTCAGAAACAAAAGTGTCTGGACATTTTAAGTTTCTTGAAGACATTTCATCCAAGAAGCTTCTTCAGTTTTACACTGTGTGCACAATTATTATGCCAGAACGTTTTTTGAGGATTAATGTCATTATGGACCTGTATGGAGCTGTAATAACTGGATGAAGACCCTCTGCTGGTTTATAGGAGGCTCGAGGCAGAGGTGAGGTGCAGACCAACCAGCTTTTATTCAGCAACATTAACAGAAAGATCAGGAAAATAAAACTATACAGCGCAGTGATGCTGACTGAAGCCACAGCATTAAACTAAACAAACAGCTTATCTGATCATCTTTAACAACATCTAATAAATACTCTACAAATAATGACAACTATTTAATACTATATTAAATAGACACTATCTCTACTTTTAAGATTAGGCTTCAAACTTTCCTTTTTGCTAAAGCATATAGTTAGGGCTGGATCAACTCTGTGGAGATGGACAGGTCTGTGATGCTTCAGTGTTCAGCTATTTGAACTTGACAGATGAATGAATTAAATGGATCAATCACTCTTACTGGCAGAGGGGCCCTCAGCAGCAAAGGCCCTCCATCAGGACCTGGATGGTGTAAATCCACATGTTCTTTGTTTCTCAGTGTAAAAGGTTTAAATGCTGTGACGTTTTGTCGTTTTAGGATTTCAGTTTAAAAACTGTTTAAATGAGGTGACAGCTGCAGGTTGTTTTTGCTATTTTCTTCCTTTCAGTTTAATAATAATAATGGATTGCATTTAAACAGCGCTTTTCTGGGCACCCAAAGCGCTTTACAATTCCACTATTCATTCACTCTCACATTCACACACTGGTGGAGGTAAGCTACAGTTGTAGCCACAGCTGCCCTGGGGCAGACTGATAGAAGCGAGGCTGCCATGTCGCACCATCGGCCCCTCTGGCCAACACCAGTAGGCGGTAGGTGAAGTGTCTTGCCCAAGGACACAACGACCGAGACTGTCCAAGATGGGGCTTGAACCGGCCACCTTCTGATTACAAGACAAACTGCCAACTCTTGAGCCACGATCACCCTAGACAGACAGAGTAAGAAGTCTTGTTCCTGTTTTTCTCTGTGGTCTCAGAGTTAAAGAGATAAAAATGTGCAAACAATGAATTTATTAAAACTAAAGAAAAGCAGAAGTCCTGTGAAGGACAGTTTGACACCTCAGCTGTGAGTGAGCTGTTTTCACATTATAAACAGGAGTAACCGTCATGATAAGATCAGCTCTGTGTTTGTGAGAACTCATCTTTCTTGGAGGTGTGATGTTTGTCTTTATTTGTTCCTGTTTCCATCACAGGTTATTGATGCTTACACTTTAAGGTCCACCCTAGGTCCACACGTCCACACTAGCCCGGATAGATTTGAAAACGGCATTTTCGTCTGAAAACGCTCCGCGTCCACACTAGCGTTTTCAGTCGTTTTCACAGAGTTGTGCGTCCATATTGAAACGGCTGAAAACGCTTACGTTCCAGTCCTGCGCATGCGTGAAACACAAGACGATTCGGCCTGCCTCATTTCTGTCTGCTGTTTATTTACTTTCCGGCTCTTTGAAACGTCACGGCAAAATGTTGATGAAAAGCACCGAGTTTTTTAAATGGACTAACAATGAGGTGGAGTTGTTGCTGCGAGTAACACAAAAGTACAAAGTTGCACAAGCGAGTGAGAATTAAAGAATTTGAAGAAAAGCTGTCTGGAGCATGTACAGACTCATATTAATCTTTAATAGGGCTGTCAGAATTGAGAGCAAACAAAACAATTGCTGTATAATGCCCTCCGCTATCTTAGTTTAATTGGTCACATGACTGCATCACATGACTAAAATGCGTCATTGTTTTTGAAAAGGCTCCGGGTTCGCTGTCCACACTGGGACGTGAAAACTGCGTTTTCAAATGTATGTGTTTTGGAGAGCGTTTTTACAACGCTCTGATTTCCTTGACCAAAAACTCCATCTCAGTGTGGACGGAAGGCCAAAACGGAGAGAAAAAGATGCGTTTTCAAACAAAAATGTATCAGTGTGGATGTGGCCTCAGGCTAACCTCATCAGCATAGAATAAACCATAATAAATAAATAATCCTCTTATATCAGCCAGAGTTCACATTCCTGAGTGACTTCAATCCTGTTTCTGTGAGGATGACTCTGATTCTCTGTGTCAGTATCTGGGCTGTAATGAGTGTTTTATTGTTGCTCAAAGCAGTTAAAGCAGAAAGCATCACAGAAACTAGTCACTGAGACACTCAGACAGTTCCTGCTTCAACTCCAGCACTCTGAGATCCATCAGGTCAGAAGTGATGTTCAGCAGTGACATCATCCTGTACAGCAGGCTGGCTCATTTCCATGGAAACGACAGGTGTGTCACCTGTGGGCAGGGTTAAGACATCAGGATGGAGCACTGAAGTGATCAGAGAGAGTTTGTTCATAACTACCTGAGCAGGTGGAGAAGATCGACAGCAGCAGAGCAGTACAGACCACGTATGGACAGAAGACCACCAGGTAGGAGATGAGTCTGAGCACTGACATAGAGGGAGGAGGAGGGGAGGACTCTACTACAGATGTAATACCGAAGGCTAAGAAAGGAGGAGATGAGGTTGTGGGGGATGGGTGATGTGGTGATGTGGAGGAGGATTTGCAGGAGAGATGATGATGAAGACCTATACATTTTGCCAAGATGGCGCCAGTGTTCACGGCAAGCCGTCTCCTCCGCTAAGTCATATACTTGATTTGGTACTATCTTATGGTCTGGATATTTGCATCACGGACATAAAGGACTCTGGGATTTCTGATCACTTCCCGCTTTTGTTTAATACTGTATTGAGCAATGTGGATTTGAACAGTGATGGTCTTGTGCGGCAAATGCGCACGATTAACTCCCAGTCAATCGCCCACATACACTGATGCTTTCCATGACTCTCCCCTCTCTGATGCTAACTGTATTGGGGTTTTATCAGCCGTTGAGCTTGCAAACCTCTTTTATACTACATGCGCTGACATTCTTAACTCTGTGGCACCTCTGAGGATTAAACGTGCCAAATCCTCACAACCCTGGCTAAATGATACTACTCGCGCCCTTAGGTGTGAATGTCGTCACGCTGAGAGAAAATGGAGGAAAGACAAACTCCACGTCTCTCTGGACATCCTTCATAATTGTTTATCTAAGTATCAAAAGTCTGTTAAAGCTGCCAAATCTGCCTTTTTGTCTAGCATTATTATGACTTATAGCCACAACCCCTGAACCCTTTTTAATACTTTTAACTCTGTGGTAAACCCTTGCACTATCACTTATAGGGATGCCTCCCCTGCTCTTTGTGATAAATTCTTAAAGTATTTCTCTGAAAAAGTCTCAGCTCTAAGGGCTTCTCATCCGTCTCATTCATCATCAGTTTTAGACCCAGTTCCAGCCTCTGAATGCTTGTTTTAAAAGACATAATTGATCATCTCAAAATCTCTGCTTCCCCGCACGATATTCTTCCTTCTCGTTTCTTTAAGGAAGCTTTACATGTTATTGGTCCTTGTATCTTACTTCTGCTGAATGCATCATTGTCATCAGGTTGTGTACCGTCTGTCTTTAAGCATGCTGTTGTGTAACCTATTATGAAAAAGAAAAATCTTGACCCTAATGCTCTCACTAACTACAGGCCGATCTCCAAACTCCCTTTTATTTCCAAAATATTGGAAAAGGTAGTTCTAAAACAACTTCAGGCCTTTTAGATGCAAATGGTATTAATGAAAAGTTTCAGTCTGGTTTGAAACCTCACCACAGCACAGAGACAGCCTTACTTAGAGTTTTTAATGATCTTCTTTTAACGGTTGACTCTGGCTATTCCGTGGTTTTAGTTTTACTTGACTTGACTGCTGCTTTTGACACGGTTAACCAAAACATTCTTCTATCAAGATTGGAACATGTTGTTGGTCTCAAAGGTACGGTTTTATCCTGGTTTCAATCTTACCTCTCAGAGAAGTCGTTCTCTGTTGCTATGGGGCAACTCTCCTTCTGCCCCTATTTATTGTGGCGTGCCTCAAGGGTCCGTGCTCGGTCCTGCTCTTTTCTCTTTCTACATGTTGCCGTTGGGATTAATTTCTAAAAAATATAACATCTCCTTTCACTGTTATGCCGATGATATCCAGATTTATTCACCTTTGAAATCCGAAGTGTCTGCTTCTTTGCAACCTCTGTTCAACTGTCTGCATGAAGTTAAAATTTGGTTATCACATAATTTTCTTACACTGAACGAGAATAAGACCGAAATCGTAGTCTTTAATAGTCACACTCCGCCAGACCAGTTAGCTGATGCCCTTGGCCCTCTTGCTAGCCACCTCTCGCTCACTGTAAGAAACCTTGGAGTGTTCCTGGATGGCTCTTTTAAACTTGAGAAACAGGTCTCCACTGTTGTAAAAAACAGCTTTTACCAGTTGCGTCAGATATCCAAAGCAAAGCCGTTCCTTCCTTTAAAGGACCTTGAAAAGCTTCTCCAGGCATTTATCACATCCAGACTGGACTACTGTAACTCCCTCCAACACTCTTCTCTTTACCGGCTTCAGTTAGTTCAGAATGCAGCTGCGCATCTTTTAACAGGTACGAGAATCTATGAACGCATAACTCCAATTTTAGCCAAATTACATTGGCTTCCTCTTAAATATCGTATCGATTTTTAAATTCTTTTGTTCACTTTTAAAATTCTAAATAATTTAGCGCCCAGCTATCTTTCCGAACTACTCCACTTATACAATCCCAACAGAGCACTAAGATCGTCCAATCACATGCTCCTAGCACAACCTAGGTCTCGACTGAAGTCGAGAGGTGACCGGGCCTTTGCAACCGTGGCACCTAGACTCTGGAATAACCTCCCTGTTCATATTCGTACTGCCGAGTCTATCCAGTCTTTTAAATCATGTCTTAAAACTTATCTTTTTACTTTGGCTTTTGATTCTACCGAGTTGGCTGTTATCTAGCTTGTTGTGTTGTTAACTATTGTTTGTTGTCCTGTTTTATTGTTTTGTCTTAATTGTCTCATGCTTTTAACTAGTTAGCTGTCGGGGGCAACCGTGGCTCAGAAGGATTGGGAAGCTCATCTGTAATCGGAAGGTTGCCGGTTCGATCCCCCTGCTCTCTTTGTTCCTGGTTGTTGTGTCCTTGGGCAAGACACTTCACCTACCGCCTACTGGTGTTGGCCAGAGGGGCCGATGGTGCAATATGGCAGCCTCGCTTCTGTCAGTCTTCCCCAGGTTGTAGCTGTGGCTACAACTGTAGCTTGCCTCTACCAGTGTGTGAATGTGAGAGTGAATGAATAGTGGAACTGTAAACCGCTTTGGGTGAGTAGAAAAGTGCTATATAAATGCAATCCATTATTATTATTATTGGCTGTTGTCTAGCTTGTTGTGTTGTTACCTATTGTTTGTTTTTTTGTTTTGTCTTAATTGTCTCATGCTTTTACTGACTGTGAAGCACTATGGTCAACTTTGTTGTTTTTAATATGTGCTATATAAATAAATTTTGATTTGATTTGATTTGATTTGATGAAGAAACACACACACACACACACACAGAGTAAGTGTATTTGTGTTCTTGTTGGAGTCTCACTGATTGTTTTCACTTCCATCAACTCACCTGCAGCAGCAGCACACACAGACCTGCAACAGAAGGACAGAGGTCAGTAAAGGTCAGGGGTCACTAAGACATTAAGTCTTCTCTTCATAGTTGATACTGAGGCTACGTCCACACGTACCCGGGTATTTTTGAAAACGCAGATTTTTCTATGCGTTTGCACCTTTCGTCCACATGTAAACGGCGTTTTCGGTCACTGAAAACGGAGATTTCTAAAAACGCCTGCCAGGGTGGATATTTTCGAAAACTCTGTTTTTGCATTTACGTGTGGACGAGAAAAACGGAGAAAAAGCAGCGTCAAAGGTGTGCGCCTTTTTTGACGTCACACTGTGCGCCACGTTATTGTTTCGGTGAAATGAATTTCTACAATACTGTTACTGTTAATTGTACTCTCTGCAGTGTTTAAATGCTTACATATACACACACAGTTACTGTCCCTCCACACATACCACTCGGTTGTGCTTCTATGCCCCATCTTTGTTTACTATTTCCTACCGAGGCTTCTAGACTTCTGATTGGCCAACATTTCTACACGGTTAGGAATATATCGCCACCTGTTGCTTTGGCATGTTTCTAGCAGCGTTTTCCTTCATTTCTGTGTCTACGTGTGGACGGGATTATTTTTTAAAACGAAAACGGAAAATCTCCGTTTTCAAAAATACCCGTGTACGTGTGGACGTAGCCTCAGACTTGCTTACTATGACCACTATTCTTGTTAGAGAGTTATATCTGGGATGCTGGGATGATAGCTCCCTCAGGACTTAAACTCCGGTCAGAGAGTGGGGCACAGAGAGTGATGTCCGGATATACTTTAATGGAAGTTAACAGCAGCTCAACAGTACAGCAGTAGGCATACTTAACAAGTGTGGGAGGGGTGGACAGGCGTGTGGTTCTGAATAACAAGGAGAAACAATTATGACATGTAAATATAACAATCATCACTTCCCAACATCTCGCCAATATAATGCACTGTAACACAAATAATCAGCCGAATGCTCTGACATAAGTCCCACAATTCCATTTAAACAGGCAGGAAACAAGAATATCTGCATAGCTCAGGCAACAGAAAAGATCTAATGCCCCAAAATTAGGAAATGTCAGCAATTACATGGTCTTCAGCGCCCTCTAGTGGCTAAATAACCCAACTGCGGTGCACAGATCCAACCCGCAACAAAGGCTACGGTGGTAAGTCACATGCCTCTACCAATCTCTATAAATCTCCTAGCATAAACCCCCTGTAATTAACGTCAAAGTACAACCCGTGCTATAAGCGGAAATGGACTCATAGAACTGGAGGGATTTTGACTCACATTTGCGCAGGAACGCACACGGCTGGAGATCGCTATTCCCCTGCACTCATGGAGAAAAAACATGCCTAGTGCTTCTCGGACTCGTGATATGGCAGGACCTTCGTAAAAGCATGTGACGTCATCACCGCAGCAAACAGTAAGAACAAAGTGGAACTTATCGGCAGACATTACCATTGCACTTATAGCGATGCGACTGAAATATAAGGAGACTTTCGGACAATTCTGTTGTTAAGTGATGACGTGATGAACCCTGCTTCTGGGTCCAAACCACTGTGTAGTTTACTACAGAGTAGCACTCTTATTGTAGGGTCTACCTTACAATGTAAAGCATCATGAGGCAACTGTTGTTGTGATTTGGTGCTATATAAATAAAATTGAATTGAACTGAATGTGTTGCTGTGGCAGGCAGAGGTATGACCCACCTGCAGGACTCAAACACTAAAGGGGTAACAGTGTATGTGTTACAAAAATAAAGCTGCCTCTATCAAAGTATTGGGAAAAGAAACCTAACATGGGAAACTAGGAACTAAGGCTGTATCTCAATATGCTTACACATCATCAGTCGGAGACCAAGTACTGTTCCAATTCAGTACACATCAAGCCAAGTACGCTCAAAATTCCCGGATGTGTTCTGGCTCCTCCTGTTTTATCGAGCATGCATCAGTGGTGATTTGTGTGGACTTGGTGCAGCCAAATATCCCAGAATGCATTTCTTCCAAAACTCAAACACAGCAATGGCCGAAGAGCGCGGCTAAAAACTTTTCAATATTACTCTTTCTGGGTCACAAAATAAACTTTTAACATATTTTTCAGGTGAGAATGTAGCTGTGTAAACTTCAAATATCTGCTCGATTTATCAAGATATCATATATTTCCAAAAGTGTTCCGACGTTTTCGGGGGCGTCTGTTACCCACCAGCTCCATAGCAGACCGGGAGGTCGAGGCTCTCTTGAGTCGACAAGAACAGTAGACTCCCGGCACATCGTTTTCAACCCTCCCGCGGTCTTTCACTACTCAGGTTAAACATGATATATAAGTCACTTAGATAACTTGTATTTGATATAAGACTTGGATAACCTATATACCGTGCTACCGTGCTGCCCCATGACAGCACTGTTGCCACACAGCAAGAAGGTCCTGAGTTTGCATGTTCTCCCCGTGTCTGCGTGGGTTCTCCCCGGGTACTCCGGCTTCCTCCCACAGTCCAAAGACATGCACTTAGTGGGGATAGGTTAATTGATTAGTCTAAATCAAATCTAAATGTGAGTGTGAATGGTTGTCTGTCTCTATGTGTTAGCCCTGTGACAGACTGGCGACCTGTCCAGGGTGTACCCCGCCTCTCGCCCTATGACAGCTGGGATAGGCTCCAGCGCCCCCGCGCCCCTGAAAAGGATAAGAAGTGGAAGCGAATGGATAGATGGATGGATGGATGTTTATGTTTGGTTTATTTCAGTGTTTGATTTGTTCCTGAGTAAATCGGTTTGGCTCAGATTAAAGTTCAGCTTCATAACTGGACCGTTTTATGTTAAAGTCTTACTTGGAGAGCTGTCAGTATATCTGAACCTGAATATTTTACCTAATGTAAAATATGCTGTTCTTATTTAAACAGCCGACTCTGAATTAAATCTAACAGTAAACATATTTAATTCAGGAGGAAACAAAAACAGCATGTTGATACAGGAAATACTTTGTATCAATAGGTAACTTCACATCTGAGCAGACAAGTATCACATGTGGAGTTCCCCAAGGTTCCATCTTGGGACCCCTTCTGTTTAACATTTACATGCTCCCACTGGCACAGATTATAAAGAACAACAAAATAAACTATCACAGCTATGCAGATGACACACAAATATATATCACAATGTCACCAGGAGACCGAGGCCCTGTACAGGCTCTTGGTAAATGCATTGAGGAAATTAATGGCTGGTTGTGCCACAATTTTCTCCAGCTAAACAGAAACAAAACTGAAGTAATAGTCTTTGGTGCCAAAGACAAATGATTACAGGTCACCAGAGAACTTCAATCTATACACCTAAAAACCACAAACCAGGCGAGAAATTTGGGTGTAGTGATGGATGCAGACCTAAACTTAGAAAAACACATTAAGACAATAACAAAATCAGCTTACTATCACCTCATGAATATATCAAGGATAAAAGATCTGATGTCTCAACAGGACCTGGAAAAACTAGTCCATGCATTCATCTTTAGTAGGCTTGATTACTGTAACAGCATCTTTACAGGTGTACCTAAAAAATCAATCAGACAACTACAGCTCATTCAGAACTCTGCTGCTCGAGTCCTCACTAAGACCAAAAAAGTGGACCACATCAGTCCAGCTCTGAGGTCGTTACACTGGCTACGTCAGAGGATAGACTTTAAAGTTCTGATGCTGGTCTATAAAGCTCTGAATGGTTTAGGACCAAAATACATCAGTGACCTCCTGACCTGAACCTTCCAGATCCCTCAGGTCATCTGGATCCGGTTTTTTATCAGTTCCCAGAGTCAGAACCAGACACGCAGAAGCTGCATTCAGCTTTTATGCTCCTTATATCTGGAACAAACTCCCAGAAAGCCTCAGATCAGCTGAAACACTCAGTTTATTTAAATGCAGGTTGAAGACTCACCTGTTCTCAGCTGCATTTGAATAAAACACCAAATCCACACTTTTAAGCTTAAATTTCAAAACTTACATTTTAACTACTGATTTTATCTACTGCTCTGATTTTATCTACTGTTTTTTTAATCAATTTTAAATCATGCTTTTTATTTGTTTTTGTTTTTTAATGTCTCTTTAAAGCACTTTGAATCACCTTGTTGTTGAATTGTGCTATATAAATAAACTTGCCTTGCCTTGCCTATATTTGAAATATTAGTTCAGTTTTCTTCCAAACCCCAGCAGCTGTCTGTGGCAGGTTTGAGTCTTTACTAAAATAAAATAAAAGGGTTCTAACATCTCACCTGTTTGTTTCTATTGAGGCACACATGTACACTATTTTTATTAATAGAGATGAAGCTTATGTTCCTGTCATGTAGTGATTCTGCTTAACTGTATGAAGCTTATTAGACATGAAACAGATGATAAGCATATGTAAAAGCGAATTTTGTGAAAGTGCTTAAGCTACTATTTTAAAATGATCTTTTTTGCTTAAAATAACTACTACCACTACATCATGTGTAACTTTTTCATGTCATGTGTAATTTCCATTGCAAATATTAATCACAGTTAAATTAAGAGGGGACGGCAGTAAAAACTCCAGAGCTGTGATGTCATCAAGTACACTACCATTCCAACTGTACAGGGTGGGCCATTTATATGGATACACCGTAATAACATGGGAATGGTTGGTGATATTAAAGTCCTGTTTGTGGCACATTAGTATATGTGAGGGGGCAAACTCCTCAAGATGGGTGGTGACCATGGTGGCTATTTAGAAGTCGGCCATCTTGGATACAACCTTTGTTTTTTCAATAGGAAGAGGGCCATGTGACACATCAAACTTATTGGTAATGTCACAAGAAAAACGATGGTGTGCTTGGTTTCAATGTAACTTTATTCTTTCATGAGTTATTTACAAGTTTCTGACCAATTATAAAATGTGTTCAATGTGCTGCCCATTATGTCCCTTTTCTGACTCTTGGTGGCGCTGTCACTTGCTGTTCGCTCGATTTGCACCCTTCATTCACCCGTAGCTAGCCAGGCCCCTGCAGCTGGTGCAGCCGAAGATAGCGCAGGCCCCGCTAGCTGTTCCCCGGCAGACCCCAAGCAGCTGGGGAAAGCGGGCGGCTGGGTGACGGTGAGGAGGAAGCATAGTCTTAAACAGAAGCCCCAGGTACACCACCAACCTGTTCATGTGTCTAACCGTTTTTCCTCACTCAGCGACACACCCGCCGGGGGTCAAACTCTGGTAATTGGTGATTCTGTTCTCAGACACGTGAAGCTAGAGACACCGGCAACCATAGTCAATTGTCTTCCAGGGACCAGAGCAGGCGACATTGAAGGAAATTTAATACTGCTGCCTAAGGGTAAACGTAAATTCAGTAAAATCATAATTCACATCGGCAGTAATGACACCCGGTTACGCCAATCGGAGGTCACTAAAATCAATATTGAATCGGTGTGTAACTTTGCCAAAACAATGTTGACTCTGTAGTTTTCTCTGGTGCCCTCCCCAATCAGACCAGGAGTGACATATTTAGCCGCATGTTCTCCTTAAATTGCTGGCTGTCTGAGTGGTGTCCCAGAAACGATGTGGGCTTCATAGATAATTGGCAAACCTTCTGGAGGAAACCTGGTCTTGTTAGGAGAGACGGCATCCATCCCACTTTGGATGGAGCAGCTCTCGTTTCTAGAAATATGGACAAATTTATTAAACCCCCCAAAATATGACTATCCAGAGTTGGGACCAGGAAGCAGAGTTGCAGTCTTACACGCCTCTCTGCAGCTTCTCTCCTCCTGCTACCCCCCCAAAAACCCATCTCCATTGAGACTGTGTCAGCTCCCAAACAGACAAAAAACAAACCAAAAACCAGCAATAAACAACCACATCTGAACCAAAGAGTAAAACAGTGAAATGTGGATTATTAAATATTAGGTCTCTCTCCTCCAAGTCTCTGTTAGTACATGACTTAATAATTGACCAACAAATCGATTTACTCTGCCTTACAGAAACCTGGTTGCAGCCGGATGATTATGTTAGTTTAAATGAATCAACACCCCCGAGTCATTCTAACTACCAGAAACCTCGAAGCACAGGCCGAGGGGGCGGTGTGGCAGCAATTTTTCACACCAGCCTATTAATTAACGAAAGACCAAGACAGACTTTTAATTCATTTGAAAGCCTGAAGCTTAGCCTTGTCCACTCCAGCTGTAAAACTCAGAAACCAGTCTTACTTGTTATCATCTATCGTCCACCTGGACCTTACACAGAGTTTCTCTCTGATTTCTCAGACTTTTTATCTGATTTAGTGCTCAGCTCAGATAAAATAATTATTGTGGGTGATTTTAACATCCATGTAGATGCTAAAAATGACAGCCTCAACATGGCATTTAATCTGTTATTAGACTCAATTGGCTTCTCTCAACATGTACAATAATTGATTACACAGCAGTGGAGAGTAGACTTTATCACAGTAGATGTCTTTCTGAAAGTGCTGTAACTAAGTTTAAAAATATATAATTCACCCACTGTTATCATCTTCAATGCCCTGTACCAACATAGAGCAGAGCAGCTATCTGAACGCTACTCCAACAGAGGTCGATTATCTTGTTAATAATTTTACCTCCTCACTACGTACGACTCTGGATACTGTAGCTCCTGGGAAAACTAAGGCCTCAAATCAGAAGTACCTGACTCCGTGGTATAATTCTCAAACACGTAGCCTAAAGCAGATGACTCGTAAGCTGGAGAGGAAATGGCGTGTCACAGATTTAGAGGATCATCATTTAGCCTGGAGAAATAGTTTGCTGCTTTATAAGAAAGCCCTCCACAAAGCCAGAACATCTTACTATTCGTCACTGATTGAAGAAAATAAGAACAACCCCAGGTTTCTCTTCAGCACTGTAGCCAGGCTGACAAAAAGTCAGAGCTCTACTGATCCAACCATCCCTTTAACGTTAACTAGTAATGACTTCATGAACTTCTTCACAAATAAAATTTTTATCATTAGAGAAAAAATTACCAATAACCATCCCACAGATGTAATATTATCTACAGCTACTTTCAGTACCATTGATGTTAAGTTAGACTCTTTTTCTCCAATTGATCTTTCTGAGTTAACTTCAATAATTAATTCCTCCAAACCATCAACGTGTCTTTTAGACCCCATTCCTACAAAACTGCTCAAAGAAGTCCTGCCATTAATTAATTCTTCAATCTTAAATATGATCAACCTATCTCTAATAATCGGCTATGTACCACAGGCCTTCAAGCTGGCTGTAGTTAAACCTTTACTCAAAAAGCATCTCTAGACCCAGCAGTCTTAGCTAATTATAGGCCAATCTCTAACCTTCCTTTCATATCAAAAATCCTTGAAAGAGTAGTTTGTCAAACAGCTAACAGATCATCTGCAGAGGAATGGCTTATTTGAAGAGTTTCAGTCAGGTTTCAGAGCTCATCACAGCACAGAAACAGCTTTAGTGAAGGTTACAAATGATCTTCTTATGGTCTCTGACAGTGGACTCATCTCTGTGCTTGTCCTGCTAGACCTCAGTGCAGCGTTCGATACTGTTGACCATAATATCCTATTAGAGCGATTAGAACATGCTGTGGGTATTACAGGTACTGTACTGCAGTGGTTTGTATCATATCTATCTAATAGACTCCAATTTGTACATGTAAATTGGTAGTCAAAGGAGTTTGCAAAGAAAAGCATCTGGACTTCTTTAAGTTGCTTGAAGACGTTTCACCTCTCATTCGAGAAGCTTCTTCAGTTCTAAGGTCAAATGGCCGAGAGTCCCAGATTTAAACCCAGTGGGAGTTTCCCCCCAAAGAGGGACAAAGGACCCCCTGATGATCCTCTAATCACATGAGCCAAGGTGTGAAAGCGGGTGTGGGACCTAATCAGCCAGGGTTTCGGGTGAGCTCATTGTGAAACCTGGCCCCACCTTGTCATGTGATTTCCTGAGGTCAGATGGTCCAGGATGTGAGTGGGCGTTAAGGCGTCTGGGGAGGGAACTCAAAACTGGATTATAGATGGCAGACAGTTGGTGTCGTAAACCACCGCCTCTGTTCAAAGATGGTCACTCACAGTGGACATAGATGGCCTCTTTCACTCCTCTTTCAAACCATCTGTCTTCTCTGTCCAAAATGTGAACTTTGGCATCCTCGAAGGAGTGACCTTTGACCTTTAGATGCAGATGGACTGCTGAGTCTTGTCCTGTGGAGGTGGCTCTTCTATGTTGTGCCATGCGCTTGTGAAGCGGCTGTTTGGTCTCTCCGATGTAGAGGTCTGGGCATTCCTCGCTGCACTGTACAGCATACACCACATTGTTAAGTTTGTGTTTTGGAGTTTTGTCTTTAGGGTGAACCAGTTTCTGTCTGAGTGTGTTGCTGGGTCTGAAGTACACTGGGATGTCGTGCTTGGAGAAAACTCTCCTGAGTTTCTCTGATACACCGGCTACATAGGGGATGACAACGTTGTTGCGTCTGTCTTTCTTATCCTCCCTCGCTGGTGTCTGATCTTCTTTTCTGTGCCTCTTTGCTGACTTTATGAACGCCCAGTTAGGATAACCGCATGTTTTGAGTGCTTCCTTTACATGTGTGTGTTCCTTCTTTTTTCCTTCAGACTTAGAGGGAACATGTTCTGCCCGGTGGTGTAGGGTCCTGATTACTCCAAGTTTGTGTTCCAGAGGGTGATGGGAGTCAAAGAGGAGGTACTGGTCCGTGTGTGTGGGCTTCCGGTAAACTTCGATGTTGAGGTTGCCATTCTCTTCAATGTGCACGGCGCAGTCCAGGAAAGGCAAACAGTTATCCTTTGTGTCTTCCCTGGTGAACTTGATGTTTTTATCCACGGCGTTAATGTGCGCAGTGAAGGATTCCACTTCTTGTGTCTTGATTTTGACCCAGGTGTCGTCTACATATCTGTACCAGTGGCTGGGTACTCTTCCTTTGAAAGAGCCAAGAGCCTTCCTTTCCACTTCCTCCATGTAAAGGTTGGCTACAATAGGTGACACGGGGGAGCCCATGGCACAGCCATGTTTTTGTCTGTAGAAACCTTCGTTGTATTTGAAGTATGTTGTGGTAAGGCAGAGGTCTAACAGTGTGCAGATCTGATCGGGTGTGAAGTTGGTCCTGTCTTCCAAGGAGCTGTCTTCTTGTAGTCGTTTTCTGACAGTCTCCACTGCCTCCGTGGTGGGTATGCAAGTGAAGAGAGAGACTACATCAAAGAACACCATGGTTTCATCTGGATCCAGGGTAAGTTTCTGGACCTTGTCGGTGAAGTCGGAGGAGTTCTTGATGTGGTGTGGGGTGTTCCCCACGAGGGGTGCAAGGATGGTAGCAAGGTGTTTCGCAATGTTATAAGTGGCTGAGTTTATGCTACTGACTATGGGTCTGAGTGGGACACCTTCCTTGTGGATTTTAGGAAGTCCATAAATGCAGGGTATGGCATCCCCTGGATAAAGGCGGTGATATGTAATGCGGTCAATGATTTTGTCCTTTTCAAGGTCTTGAAGGCAAGCTATAACTTTCTTTTTGTAGCTGCTTGTGGGGTCTCGCTTTAAAGCTTCGTAGGTGTTGTTGTCACTGAGGAGAGTAGTGATCTTTGTGTGGTAATCTGTTGTGTTTAGGACCACGGTGCACCTTCCCTTATCCGCTGGTAATATAGTGATGTTGTGGTCTTTGCTCAGGGAAGCGACGGCCTTCTTTTCTTGTAATGTAAGGTTAGACGGAGGGACTTTCGCACTGGAGAGGGTGGCTGAGACTTTCATCCTGATTTGCTCTGCTTCTGTCTGAGATAATTTGTTAATCCGTATGGCGGTTTCTGTGGCTGTGATGAGGTCCACTATGGGCAACTGTTGCGGAGAAATGGCAAAATTGAGAAGTCCCAGGAAAGGAAAAAACTTAAAGAAGTCCAGACGCTTTTCTTTGCAAACTCCTTTGACTACGATGACCTGGATGACTGAGAACCTTCACAGACGTAAATGGAGAGTCCTCTTCACACACTCGGGTCAATTATGGTGTTCCACAGGGTTCAGTGCTAGGACCAATTCTGTTTACATTATACATGCTTCTCCTAGGCAGCATCATTAGACGACATAGTATACATTTTCACTGCTATGCTGATGACACCCAGCTCTATCTGTCCATGAAGCCAGATAACACACACCAATTAGTTAAACTGCAGGAATGTCTTAAAGACATAAAGACCTGGATGGCCGCTAGCTTTCTGCTTCTTAATTCAGATCAAACTGAGGTTATTGTACTCGGCCCTGAAAATCTTAGAAATATGGTATCTAACCAGATTCTTACTCTGGATGGCATTACCTTGGCCTCCAGTAACACTGTGAGGAACCTTGGAGTCATTTTTGACCAGGACATGTCCTTCAACGCACATATTAAACAAGTATGTAAGACTGCTTTCTTCCATTTGCGCAACATCTCTAAAATTAGAAATATCCTGAAAAACTAGTTCATGCATTTATCACTTCCAGGCTGGACGACTGCAATTTGTTATTATCAGGATGTCCAAAAAACTCCCTGAAAAGTCTTCAGTTAATCCAAAATGCTGCAGCAAGAGTCCTGACAGGGACTAGAAAGAGAGAGCAGATTTCTCCTGTTCTGGCTTCCCTTCGTTGGCTTCCTGTTAAATCCAGAATTGAATTCAAAATCCTGCTCCTCACATACAAGGTCTTAAATAATCAGGCCCCATCTTATCTTAATGACCTTGTAGTACCATATCACCCTATTAGAGCACTTTGCTCTCACTCTGCAGGCCTACTTGCTGTCCCTAGAGTATTTAAAAGTAGAATGGGAGGGAGAGCCTTCAGTTTTCAGGCCCCTCTTCTCTGGAACCAGCTTCCAGTTTGGATTCAGGAGGCAGACACTATCTCTACTTTCAAGATTAGGCTTCAAACTTTCCTTTTTGCTAAAGCATATAGTTAGGGCTGGACCAGGTGACCCTGAATCCTCCCTTAGTTGTGCTGCAATAGACGTAGGCTGTTATTAACCTCTGTCTCTTCCACAGCATGTCTTTATCCTGTTTTCCTTCTCTCACCCCAACCGGTCGCAGCAGATGGCCCCGCCCCTCCCTGAGCCTGGTTCTGCCAGAGGTTTCTTCCTGTTAAAAGGGAGTTTTTCCTTCCCACTGTCGCCAAAGTGCTTGCTCATAGGGGGTCATATGATTGTTGGGTTTTTCTCTGTATCTGTACCCCCCGCAACCCTGAAAAGGATAAGCGGAAGCGAATGGATGGATGGATAGATAGATAAAACTGAATTGAATTGAATTCCTCAGATGTAGGCACATTTCAAGGTGTTATAACAAGGAAATTGCTAATTATACCCAGGAAAGGAAAAAAGTTTATCAAATGCGTTCCAACTTCTTGGTAAGGGAACATGCATTCTCTGTCAGACCATTTAAACAATAACTGAGCTTTTTTATATCAGGTTCAACAGGTTTGCAGAGCAGATGATCGAAGAGGGACACAAGGAAGGAGAGATGAGGAGAGAGAGGAGGCGACAGAGGAGGTGCAGAAGAGAGTGAAGGTGGTGACAGAAGAGGTGTAGAGCTTGGGCAAGAGAAAGGAGGAGATGACAATGGGTCAGATGACCAAAGAGAGGGAGAGAAAGCACAGAAAAATAGTGATGGTAAATTTGATTCTTTTTCCTGAATCGAGTTTGAATGAGTCACTCACCAAAGTGAATCGGGTTTTTTGAGTCATTTGAGTCACTGAGTCAGTTGACCAGAGAGTGCAAAAAATGTACATTTTCACTCAAACTTAATTTGTTTCTCTTTTCATGTAAATCCTACTGCTAAGATGAGTGACTGAAAAAGAAAAAACAAATATTTTAAAGAGCAAAAAGGAGCAAAAAAATAAGATTTCCAAAGGGAACATTTATTTTATTTATTTTTATTTTATTTTATTTGTATTTTCCTCAAATGTGTCAAATACAAATTTTGTCATTGAAATGTCCACTGAGCTGTGAGCCAGGGGGCGGTAATGCTCCTTAACATTGGTTGCCAACCAAGAAGGAGAAGAAGAAGAAGAAGAAGAAGAAGAAGAAGAAGCTGTGATCCGGGAGGGAGGGGGTGAGTAAGTGGCTGTATCCCACGCCCTTCACGGTCAACGTGGGCCGTGTCCTCGAAGATCGAGAAGGCCTTAGGTGCGAGGGTTGTAAGCTTGTGAAATGGGATGGTATCGCCTCCATCGCGCTGCCCAGGTTGCCTAGCAACCAACCGCTGGAAACGTTTCATACAGCATTGTTTGACAGAAATGAAGGAGAAAATCTTTTGTTCATCTGTTTGTTTTTATATGATCTTTGTTTGATTAGTTGAGTATCTGAGGCTGAGACCACAGGACTGTAAAACATGATTGTTGGCCTTCATTTCTGTACTGAACAGTCATTTAAGATTAGTTAGTAAATAACAATCAGCTAATGTTGCTCATGAGACTAAAGTCATCTCACTTTGGTAATGAAAATATAATATGGCCAATATTAAAGTTACTATTATATTACTCATTATTATTTATTACAGCAGTGAACTTGAACTGTCAAATACTGAGCTTCAGTAAAGATTCAAGCTGCATTTATTTATATTTCCTATCACCTTAAATCTTCACTCAAAGACAAGTATCTTTGACAGTGTATATATAGATGTATTATATATAAGAGACAAATATTGTTCTTTTAAGATGTTGGCATTACTAAATTTGGCTTAATGCTTACATATATGTATAAAAAGGAAAATGTACGAGCTGTGAAAACTGTTTCTGATAGAATGAAGATCAGACTGATATATTAAATATTCCTTTATTGGGTGAGAAAATCAGACCATGTCATAACTGCTTTAAGTCATACAGAATAGATATCAGAGCCTTAAACAGGCTGACTTCTGCTAAATGGGTCAAACTGGGCAGAAAGTAAACAAACACATAACATCCTTATAGAATATGATGTAACACTATAGATCAACTTACCTCAGAATATATAAAGCATATAAACAATTACAGCGATATGATGCAACAAACACAGCAGTACTACTAATCCAAAATACTCAAAGCTTCATAGAACTGAAACAAACATTTATTTTTAGCTCCATTCTGCTGCTGATACATACTTTAGGTTTCTGAATATTAAACTTGTTGCTGCCTTTCATAGTGTGTAACTTGAAGGCCCTGAGTACTTTCTCCCACACTGAAAACACTGGAATGATAAAATTATGTGAACATTACCTAATAAGTCTGATTCAGGACAGATAATTAGTTATTTTAAACTTTCCTAGCAGTCCTTCACAAACAGGGAACAGTCTGTCTATTCTCTCCATCTGTCAGCTGCTGCTGGCTCTTCCTCCTCCTCTTCCTCACACACTGCTGAGTTTGTCCTGGTGGATCATCAGGGGTGCAAAGCCTCACAGATGATGTGCAGCAGTGGGTCCCTCAGTCTGTCCTCACTCTGGACACTTGCAGTTGTCACACATGGAAATCAAATGTGTGATAAGCTGCAGGATTCAAACACAAGTGTAACTTATAAATACATGTTCATACTTTTATTCCACAATCAGAGAGAAAGAAACAGAGAGAGAGTGCAGGACAGACAGACAGGTGACAGTCTCAGGTGTATACACTGCTACAAAACAGCACAAGAGAAGTAGGATTTAGTGTTTGTGTTATTACGAGTGCTAAACAAGAAGAGTTCCCAGATGGTCCAGTGGACACATGTGTGACTCCTGTGATTAAAGCATCTTTCTTTCAGCTTAACGAGTGAACCGTCAGCTCGTTCAAACACACGTTAAAGTCCGTTTGGCTCGACACCACCGAACAGAGGCAGCAATATAACATAGCTAACATTAACAGTGCAGTGAATCCTGCTTGTGCCGTGATATTCAGGACTGCAAACCGAGCAGCATCACTGACTTTCAGCTTGTTGTGTTTGTGGATATATGACTGACTTTAATTACCCATAAAATCATCACATTCTCTGTGAGATTAAGGTCGACTATTGAACGGCGTATATTTTAAAGTAAAGGTTTTAAAACCAAGTTACTGCTGAAAGTACAAACATCACTAATGTCACATAACTTTGCCGAAATGTGACGCACAGTAATATTTTAATGTTCTTCATTATTAAACATTTGCACATAAATAAGTGACATAACATTCAGTACTTACTTTAAGAGTTTAATCTCTTCCCCCCCCCCTTGTAGTACCATATCACCCTATTAGAGCACTTCGCTCTCACACTGCAGGCTTACTTGTTGTCCCTAGAGTATTTAAAAGTAGAATGGGAGGCAGAGCCTTCAGTTTTCAGGCCCCTCTTCTGTGGAACCAGCTTCCAGTTTGGATTCGTGAGACAGATACTATCTCTGCTTTCAAGATTAGGCTTCAAACTTTCCTTTTTGCTAAAGCGTATAGTTAGGGCTGGACCAGGTGACCGTGAAGTGTTTGCTCATAGGGGGTCAAATGATTGTTGGGCTTTTCTCTGTATCTACTGTACAATATAAAGCGTCTTGAGGCAACTTTTGTTGTGATTTGGCGCTATAAATAAAATTGAGTTGAATTGAATTGAATTGTTTGATTGTCAATGCAACCCTCTTCTCCCACTCTTCACACACTGATAGCAACACCGCAGGAGAAATGCCAGCACAGGCATCCAGTATCCGTAGTTTCAGGTGCTGCACATCTCGTATTTTCACACCATAGACAATTGTCTTCAGATGATCCCAAAGATAAAAGTCTAAGGGGGTCAGATCTGGAGACCTTGGGGGCCATTCAACTGGCCCACGACGACCAATCCACTTTCCAGGAAACTGTTCATCTAGGAATGCTCGGACCTGGTACCCATAATGTGGTGGTGCACCATCTTCCTGGAAAACCTCAGGGAACGTGCCAGCTTCAGTGCATAAAGAGGAAACACATCATCATGTAGCAATTTCAAATATCCAGTGGCCTTGAGGTTTCCATTGATGAAGAATGGACCCACTATCATTGTACCCCATATACCACACCAAACCATCACTTTTGTTGGTCCAACAGTCTTGGAGGGATCCATCCAATGTGGGTTAGTGTCAGACCAATAGCGGTGGTTTTGTTTGTTAACTTCACCATTCACATAAAAGTTTGCCTCATCACTGAACAAAATCTTCTGCGTGAAGTGAGGGTCCTGTTCCAATTTTTGTTTTGCCCATTCTGCAAATTCTGTGCGCCGATCTGGGTCATCCTCGTTGAGATGCTGCAGTAGCTGGAGTTTGTAAGAGTGCCATTTGTGAGTAGCTAATATCCGCCGAAGGGATGTTCGACTAATGCCACTCTCCAGTGACATGCGGCGAGTGCTACGCTGTGTTGCTGAATGAAGCTAGGACAGCCACTGATGTTTCTTCATTAGTGACAGTTTTCTTGTGTCCACATTTTGGCAAATCCAACACTGAACCAGTTTCACGAAACTTAGCAAGCAGTTTGCTAACTGTAGCACGGGAGATGGGTGGTCTCGTAGGGTGTCTTGCATTGAAATCTGCTGCAATGACCCGGTTACTGCGTTCATCAGATATCAACACAATTTCGATCTGCTCCTCACGTGTTAACCTCTTCGACATGTCAATGGCTGTGAACAAAGAGAAACTTATAAATAACTCATGAAAGAATAAAGTTACGTTGAAACCAAGCACACCATTGTTTTTCTTGTGACATTAACAATAAGTTTGATGTGTCACATGGCCCTCTTCCTATTGAAAAAACAAAAGTTGTATCCAAGATGGCCGACTTCTAAATGGCCACCATGGTCACCACCCATCTTGAGGAGTTTGCCCCCTCACATATACTAATGTGCCACAAACAGGACCATTCCCATGTTATTACAGTGTATCCATATAAATGGCCCACCCTGTAGAATGATCACGCTGCATTCTTGGGAAGTCCGGACTCCTGTGCGAACTTCGTCCAGACTAAGTCCAGACTAGCGAGAACGCGAGTAAGGACTTGCGTACTTGAGAATTGAGAAATGGCCGAAGAAACTGGGAAACTAGGAACAAGAAACCAGGTGTGAGGAAACCCAGGGAACACAGGAAACCACACGCAGCAACATAGGACAACACGGCAACAGGCAGAGGAAGACAGAGGACTAAATACACAGAGGCTAAGGTATGAGAAACAGCATGGAAACATATCAAAATAAAACAGGAACCATAAGACATGCACTAAGACGTGGGCTTGAAACTGCGACCAGGGAAGAAACAGACATGGGAACATAGCCGACTGGGGAGACAGTAACAGAAAGCGAGGGACTAGAAACTACCAAAGCATAACCAAGAGAAGCAGAACCATGAATCGCAATAAATCAAAGAATATTAATCAACCAAAACACAAAAGGACACCTGAGGACACCTGAGGACCATGACATTAACTCTGATGACCCAGCCTGTCTGTGTCATACTGTGTTGTATTCTGGTTGTTGGGTGTGGGACTTTGATGTGGTGATGCTGTGGCCTGCTGCTGCTGCATAAACACAGGTCTGGGTCATGTTCTGTGCATGAAGACAGGAGCAGCTTGTTTTAACCACAGCACAGAGGTGAGCTGATCTTATCTGCAGTTTGACTTCTGCTTTAAATGGTGTGAAAACAGCTTGTTCACACCTAAAGTGACAAACTGTACAAGACAAAACTCCTGCTGTTTTATCGTCTGCACAACAAATTTAATCTCTACATAAGACACATGGTAAAGTTTTACAAGATCATCTGATTATAATCATACAATCATACATTCTTCATTAATTGTTTTATTATGAGGAAGTTGTTTAAAGGTGCAGATGAATCGTGTTGAAGTCGTCTCCTAGTTTTTATTCTCCTGGTGATCAGAGAGAGGATCTGCTGCAGTCTGCACTCTTTAAATTCAGGACCATTAAAACCTTTAACAGCACAGTTTATATCAGAAACAGAAGCAAAGATGATGATTACTTACTACGTCATGTATTTGTGACCAAAACATCATGCTGTTGTTTTTTATTCAAACCTCCCGCTGTTTAACATCATTAATGTTACTGAGCTGCAGAGCAGCGAGTACAGGAGGATGTCCTGTTGTCTTTCTGCCTCTTCCTCATGGACTCGCTCCAACAACTAAATTAATCACAGAGTGACTGATCATAGAGGGTCATATGATTGTTGGGTTTGCTCTGGTAGGGTCTTTACCTTACAGTATAAAGGCAACAGTTGTTGTGATTTGATGCTGTATAAATAAAACTATAGTGAATGCTGTGGGACCAACATGTCAGTGACCCCATAGTGAGCACAGTCAGCCTGTGCTCTCTGAGCTGCTGCTTTCAAACATTGAGCTGTGATGGACTGAGAAGGACAGCTGGGACACTTCATGAAGGACCTTTGTGAGCAGGACATACAGCAGCACGCTGACGTGAGAACAGGAAGTGATGAAGCCGGGCATCTCTCCACAGCTCAGACCAAACGTGCTCAGTCTACATCCAGACACCATGAAGCCGGCAGCCACCCCTCTGCTCCTCCTGCTCGGTGAGTCCTTCACTCATTTATTTCCAGCAGAGACTCTAACAGCAGCTCACAGTCTGTATATTATAACATCATATAACATCTATAATATGTCAACATAGCATTTAATCTTTTATTAGACAAAACTGGCTAGATCTTTGTAGTTATCATCCATCTACATTACAGTCATTGTGACAGGTTTATGGCTGAGGCCAGTTTACAGGGTCAGAAATAATGGCTGTCATGGCAGCTTTTTAATAAGAATGAATTAATACTACTGGATATTTGTATGGCTTTAGAAAAGGCTGCACTCCCAAATATCAGGTATAAATTCCACTAATAGGAGTTTCTACAACTTGAGACAGTTTGTGCTGTCAGAACAAACCATACATCGATTTTAAATACCAAGTGCATAAACTGTATATTTGTTTTGTTTTTTACAGTGATGTGTCAAATCATTTTTAAAAGTAAATGTGTTACATGGCTGGCCTGATCTAAACCTGAGTGATAGTCTGTTATTGGACTTTTGTGCACACAATCACAGTTTGTCTATAATGAACACCATGTCCAAAAGTGCACATGGCACTAGGACACCCCAGGTCACAAATGCACAGCCATAATTTTGTAATGGTGTCACCAGATGTGCAGCTGTATGTCTTCAACATTCAAGTGAAGACAAGAGCTGAGCCGTCAACTGGTGACCACTTGGTGGTGAGTTGGATCAGGTGGTAGTGGAGGATGCTGAGCAGGCCTGGTGCACCTGAACAGATAGTGAGGTTGTGCTGGGAATGTCTAGCAAAGGCCACATTCCATGACATCTTCAACTCCCACCTCCAGCAGAACCAGAAGAGTTTCTTAAGGGCCAATTAGGTCAATTTGACCCCATATACATTAATGTCAAACCACTACTGCGGCACACCAGGTGGCCAAGAAACATGACTGTTCACATAATGTTTGACATGAAGGCTGCTATAACATTACCAAGCTAGATGTGATTGATAAATAAATGTATAGGGGCTGCACAGACTGTAGTAGATAAAAAATGAATAATTACTGCCGGGCTGAGGATGGGATCTTGAGGCGGAGCAGAGCGAGCAGAGTGGGGAGGGTGTGACTGAGTGTGTGCAGGGAATTGAAACGTTCATTGTTTGGTCTCTGTGAGGTCACCTGACCAAACCCTGGCGATGGAACAGCAGTCATGTAGACAGGTCAAGGCCAGCTGATGGCCACACAAACTCAGACCCACTGAAGTCACATTTGGTTTTAAGAAGCTTCATTTTACAAATGTTCATCCAGCTGATGTGAACGTCTTCCTTCTGAGCTCAGGTTGAGGTGTGAGTGAAGTTTAAATGTTCCTCTGATGGAAAGAACACAGTGTGAAGTATGAGTGTCACACTGAACAGATCCAGCTGACCTCTGTTAAACACAACAAAGAGCTTCATCGCTTGACTGATCTGAAGTCAGTCTAAAGCTCCTGAACATCTTCAAACACACAACATCACTAAAGACATTGAATACAAAATCAGGCAGGTAAAGAGTGCCTTGCTGTGGGCCCTGGGACACTTTCGGCCATTTGTTGAAGGTGTTCATGTTACTATCTTCACTGACCACAACAGTCTCCGGTGGTTCATGTCTCGTCAAAGCCCAACAGGCCGACTTGCCCGCTGGTCACTTTGCCTGCAGGACTTTCATTTCACAATAGTACACAAACCTGCTGTACATAACAAGTTGCCAGATGTGCTGTCCTGCAATCCAGAACACGCTGTCATAGGCAGTCTGGACATTCGTACTCTGCCCCCCGTCATTCTGGCTGACCGTTCACAATTGAGACAGCTGCAGTTAGATGATCATGTCACAGGTCCTCTCCTCAGAGACATTGAAGCAGACTCTCTGAACAGCTCAGATAGTGCCACCTTGTTGCCGTATGTTGTGTATGACTCCAGAGAACCCAGGTCTACATGTGCTCTGCACCCTTTGAAAGAGCTGAAACTGTTTGCCCCTACTTCCATGAGAGGCACCTTGCACCTTGACTATTACCAGGACCACCCCACAGCAGGTTACTTGGGTGTTTCTAAGACATTGGCTAGACTGCACTTTAGGTTTTTCTGGCCCAAAATGGCTGCTGATGTGAAACGCTATGTGACTTTATGCTCAGTGCGCCAACTCACCAAGCCAAGTCAGAAAAAAGCAGCCGGTCTTATGGTTCCCATTGTCCCCCAGAAACCCTGCTCTCAGAAAAATTATGGTTCTTAAATGGTTCTTCAGATGTCTTCATGGTTCTTTAGAGAACCATCATACATCAAAGAACCTTTTTATTTTGTGGATGGTTCTTCAGCTATTACAAATGGTTCTTTAAAGAGCAAAAGGTTCTTCATCCTGAGCTATCTAAGTTTGATGGTGTAAAATGGCATAAATATTTATTCACTATAATGAGGGTGTGAATTATACTGTGTGTTTTGTTTGTGTGCATGTGTGTGCGAAGGGGGCGGGCGGGTTACCTGGTGATTATCCTTTAAGAGCAGATGGTAGGAAACTGAATATTCAAATAAAAGTTAGAAATACTTGCTTAAAAATATACTGGTGACAGGGGTGGGGGCCAAAGCCTAAAGACCCTACCCCCCACACCCCTAACCCCGCAAACCCACTGATCACAAATAATGTGGTAATAGAATATGGAATTTATTATTAAGAATAATAAATTGAATATGGTGAATATGATGAGTTAACAAACAGTAGACACAATACACACATTCAAATACTGTACTTTAGTCTTAAATTTTAATAAAGTATTATTATTTTCTGCTTCAAGGCATTACTTTTGAGATTATTATGTATATTAGAAAATATAGCATAATGATAATACTAGTTATTGTAAACTTTACAAACCACCCAGCAGTTGTCATAGTGCGGCTGTGTGCAGGCAGGATGAGGACCCAAACGCAAACTCACGGGAAAACAGGACTGAACTCAAAATACAGCTTTATTGCTGACAGAAGATAAAGGCGATACAAAATAATATGAAACTAAACTGGGAAGTTCTAAAGGAACTGACTCACGAGGAAACACACGGAGGGGCACACAGTCATGAGGGAGAACGCGACACAGAACTGAGGGAGACGCGGACATAAATACACAGAGGGTTAACGAGGGAAGTGGGAGCACACGGGGAACACAGCTGACACAGATAATGGTAATGAGACAGGGCAGGAGTGAACACAACATGATGCATACTGACGAGAGACTGTCAAAGTAAAACAGGAAGTACAGAGGTTCAGACAGGAGGAGAGAGAGCACGGGGGGGGCACGGACATAACGGGCTGGGGAAAACATGGAATAAAACACAAGGAGGGGAAATGAGAGCTCACAGATAAACAAAGGGGCACACAGGGGGTAATCAAATAAGGAACATCTTAACAGAACCACCTAGGAACCAAGGCATAAATAAAGAACAAAATACAAAACACACGAAAACTAAGAATACTGGGCCAACATGGCCCAGGACCATGACAGCAGTATGTAAAGTCAAATTATAAAATACAAGTAAATAACAATTGCACAACAGAATGTCAATGTGTTCATTACCAACACACTTACTTAGTTTGGACAAAGCACACTGCTGAGGTAAATGATCTGAGTACTTGAGTACACTGAGCAATTTATTAATATTTCTTTCGAGCCAAGGGGGGGGGGGGGGGGAAGAGTGACGTTAGAACACGTTATGGCAACCTCCCGGGAGCGGACGGAGGGGGTCAGTCATTGGGATGCGCATGCGCAGACAGATTGCGCGAGCGGCAGGCCTTGAACTTTCTAAGGGAAAAAACACTTTCTCACGGACGGTGACAGCGAAGCGGATAACAGTCTTCAGTACCTGCTGGTCTTTGAAGCTCTGGATTCTGGGACTGCTGGAAAAGGTAAAATATTTTCATTAAAACCTTTTTACTGTTTTGTTTTTGTTACTCGTCATTGTAGCTTGCTGTTAATGTTGTGCTAACAATAACGGTTATATGCTGTCCACACAGACAATATTGATTTGTAAATGATTAACTAACAAGCTTGTGCTTAAAGTGCTTTGGCACTCTTTGGCAATATTGTAGACAGCGTTAAACTTAATCATCATCTCGGCCTCCTCTGACGACCTGTTTGCTGCTGCCTGCCGTTGAAAGGCAGTGGGGAGAGGGGACACTTGGGCAGTGCATTTACCAGGATTTGAGATGGAAAACTGTCCTTGAAATACACAGAGAGAGAGAGAGAGCTGTGCATGAAGTGTGATTTTTGTTGTGGTGGAGGCAAAATAGCAAAAGTAAGAGGGAATTCATGACGATGTTTATCAAATGTGAAGCGTAGTTTGTTGATTCTTTTGCTGCTGGTTCAGTGAATTTTGGTTGGAGAGAGACAAAACCTGCAGCTCAGAATCTAGCGCAAAAAAGACGTAAACGCAGTGCGGACCCAACGCATCAGAATCAGTGAGCTGTCGGCTTTCAGCCGCGATGCCATGTCCGTATACGGGCCGTCGGGTGAGAAAGCCGAGAAAGAGAAAGTTGATTCTGATGTGTCGGGTCTGCTCTGTGTTTACGTCTTTGTGTGGAGTCCATTAACCCTGCTCTCATTTGCTGTTTGGTGGTTGTTGAAATCGTTTTGTGAGCTTTAACCTGAGATTCTGGCGTTTCTGGTAAAATACATTTATATTTAAAATTAGATTCAGGATTTAATGAATCGATATCGCTTGATTCAAGCTACTCACCTCTCTCTCTCCGCCCGCCCTGCACTTTCAAACGTACACACGGACCACATGAATATCTGAACCACGACCAATCAGAGAGGTCCCGCCCCTGACTATCTGTGATTGGTTTAGACCACGATAGGGGCATAATGTGTGTCTGCGGTTGACCACACGGAGAGTTTCAGAGTTGCGGAGTATTTTTTTTTTTTTTTGGTTTCTTGAACGGTTGGTCGCACCGGTGCGACCTAAGATTTTTTTTAGTCGCACCATTGAAAAATTTGGTCGCATTTGCGACCAAATTGGTCGCACTCTAGAGCCCTGCATGAGAAGGCGTGTCTTTGACTGTTACCGTATAACTTATTTTTGGACTAGTTGACAAGTTATGCTCCGGCCATTTGATGTTACCAAGATAGATGTCCTTTTGTAATATAGTTAAATTTTCTTTGTATATTTCATTTATCCATCATCATACATTAAGCCAAGAAGAGGTCGTTATACTAACAAGAGGTATCAACACTGGGCCAAAGTGCAGCACGTGGTTAAAGTTTGTAATCCAGCCAGGGTGTAAATATCACTCAGCAGCCAGTCGCAGAGATGAAGCAGGCAGCGTCAAAACATAAATCTACCCGGCTTAAATCACAAAACCACCTCTGACCAAAAAGCTGTAGATTTTTCTTGTTTGCACAAATTAATTCAGATTCACAATAATTCTTTTCACAGCTCCAACAAAATGAGGAAGAGGAGGGAGAAACACACTTAGATTGAATTACAATTGGATGGAAGTCGAGGACAAGGAGAAGGAAGCTTAGGATGAGGAGGAAGAAAAGCAGCAGGAGCATCTTTAAAGATCTCTGTGATGTCATTGAGGTTTGTTTCATTAATATGGTCCTTTTGGTTTTGTGTTGTAGCAGGTCAAGTAATCATTTTGAGTTTGTGACTGTTGTACTCCTTTGTGTTGGTCACATGTTACTTTTTGTGTGTGTTCAGTGTGGCAACTTCAAACCCTCATGCAGGGGCATCCATGCTTAAAGATGCCAACTATAATGTGAACACTGTGCTTCGTCTAGGCGTATGATTCTCGCTTCGGGTGCGAGAGGTCCCGGGTTCAGATCCCGGACGAGTCCCCACTTATGTTACGACCCGGCTCTGCTAGGCGACAGGGGATGTAACATAAATGAGCCCAGAGACGAGGGGGTTAGATAAAAAGAAAAACATAAGGTTTATTAACACAACTGAAAACTGTTAGTGAAACAACTCACTAGGCAAAGGGGTGATTTAAACAAACATAACAAACAACTCATATATTCAAATAACACTAATAAACCAGTAGAACACTAATCATCTAAACATCTCACAGGCAGTTACTCAACTCAAAGGTGGCAAAGGCAGGAGGGACGGTCTACACAGTCTATTCAAATCAACAAGTCCCCCACAAATGAAGGATCCTCAGCCTTTTATATTCCCCGGTAAATGCAGGCAGCCGCGTCATTGGTCCGTCGTGTTCAAGGCTCCTGCAGCAGCCAATGGTGTGTGTGGTCTGGCACACTCTGATCTGCATGAAGTTGGGGCGGGCATAGGTCCCTGGCCAGCCAATCCCCCGTGAGTCCTGGAACGCTTTGATTTCCATAGAGGAAGGCGGGGCCACCTGAGGCCAGAGGCCGTAACACACACATCATGGGACAAGTTTCTCCCTCAGATTTGCTTTGCTCTGCGTACCGCCCCCCATGACAGTGCAGGTATGACTCCTGCCATGATGCTTTATGGTCGTGAGTTAGACACCCCACTTGACCTTATCACTCAGCCTTCTACAGCAGGTGTCGATGAACCAGGCGTACCTTACCCTGAGACTCTTATAGCCTCCCTACAGGAAACTCACGACCACACCAGAGCGGCTCTTGACTATAGTCATGACAAACAGAAACATTATTATGACTTGAAACATCGACATGCCACGTTTAGTGTTGGTGACCTTCTTAGAGTTAGGACACACCCCAGGTCAGACGCTCAGTCTAACTTTACTGCTAAACTTGCACCACTGTTTGAGGGACCATTGTGTGTATCTCAGAGACTCAGTGACGTTAACTAAAGGCTCCCTTGGGTGGACTCCGGTGTGGATGCTGGTGTTTATCATGTTGTAAACATGCAACCCTTCCATACCTTGGCTGTCACTTGGTGTTCTCTCTCTGCAGTAGAGTATCACTCCCTGTTCCTGCTCAAACATGGTGGTGTTTTTGAGTAGCTTATCTGCTTATTTAAAAAGTTTTAGATACATTCTTTCTTCATAGACTCGGCTTTGCACCCTTCATTCACCCGTAGCTAGCCAGGCCCCTGCAGCTGGTGCAGCCGAAGATAGCGTAGGCCACGCTAGCTGTTCCCCGGCAGACCCCAAGCAGCTGGGGAAAGAGGGCAGCTGGGTGACGGTGAGGAGGAAGCATAGTCTTAAACAGAAGCCCCAGGTACACCACCAACCTGTTCATGTGTCTAACCACTTTTCCTCACTCGGCGACACACCCGCCGGGGGTCAAACTCTGGTAATTGGTGATTCTGTTCTCAGACATGTGAAGCTAGAGACACCGGCAACCATAGTCAATTGTCTTCCAGGGGCCAGAGCAGGCGACATTGAAGGAAATTTAAAACTGCTGGCTAAGGGTAAACGTAAATACAGTAAGATCATAATTCACGTCGGCAGTAATGACACCCGGTTACGCCAATCGGAGGTCACTAAAATCAATATTGAATCGGTGTGTAACTTTGCCAAAACAATGTCGGACTCTGTAGTTTTCTCTGGTCCCCTCCCCAATCAGACCAGGAGTGACATGTTTAGCCGCATGTTCTCCTTAAATTGCTGGCTGTCTGAGTGGTGTCCCAGAAACGATGTGGGCTTCATAGATAATTGGCAAACCTTCTGGAGGAAACCTGGTCTTGTTAGGAGAGACGGCATCCATCCCACTTTGGATGGAGCAGCTCTCATTTCTAGAAATATGGACAAATTTATTAAACCCCCCAAAATATGGCTATCCAGAGTTGGGACCAGGAAGCAGAGTTGCAGTCTTACACGCCTCTCTGCAGCTTCTCTCCTCCTGCTACCCCCCCAAAAACCCATCTCCATAGAGACTGTGTCAGCTTCCAAAAAGATAAAAAACAAACTAAAAACCAGCAATAAACAACTTAAACATAAAAAATCACAAAGAAAGAACAATACAGAATCCACATCTGAACCAAAGAGTAAAACAGTGAAATGTGGATTATTAAATATTAGGTCTCTCTCCTCCAAGTCTCTGTTAGTTCATGACTTAATAATTGATCAACAAATCGATTTACTCTGCCTTACAGAAACCTGGTTGCAGCAGGATGATTATGTTAGTTTAAATGAATCAACACCCCCGAGTCATTCTAACTACCAGAAACCTCGAAGCACAGGCTGAGGGGGCGGTGTGGCAGCAATTTTTCACACCAGCCTATTAATTAACCAAAGACCAAGACAGACTTTTAATTCATTTGAAAGCCTGATGCTTAGCCTTGTCCACCCCAGCTGTAAAACTCAGAAACCAGTCTTACTTGTTATCATCTATCGTCCACCTGGGCCTTACACAGAGTTTCTCTCTGATTTCTCAGACTTTTTATCTGATTTAGTGCTCAGCTCAGATAAAATAATTATTGTGGGTGATTTTAACATCCATGTAGATGCTAAAAATGACAGCCTCAACATGGCATTTAATCTGTTATTAGACTCAATTGGCTTCTCTCAAACTGTAAAAGAACCCACCCACCACTTTAATCACACTCTAGATCTTGTTTTAACATATGGCATAGAAACTGAACATTTAACAGTGTTTCCTGAAAACCCTCTGCTGTCTGATCATTTCCTGATAACATTCACATTTACAATAATTGATTACACAGCAGTGGAGAGTAGACTTTATCAAAGTAGATGTCTTTCTGAAAGCGCTGTAACTAAGTTTAAGAATATAATCCACCCACTGTTATCATCTTCAATGCCCTGTACCAACACAGAGCAGAGCAGCTATCTGAACTCTACTCCAACAGAGGTCGATTATCTTGTTAATAATTTTACCTCCTCACTACGTACGACTCTGGATACTGTAGCTCCTGTGAAAACTAAGGCCTCAAATCAGAAGTACCTGACTCCGTGGTATAATTCTCAAACACGTAGCCTAAAGCAGATAACTCGTAAGCTGGAGAGGAAATGGCGTGTCACAAATTTAGAGGATCATCTCTAAATGGTTGTCTAAAGGGATGGTTGGCTCTACTGAGCCAACCATCCCTTTAACGTTAACTAGTAATGACTTCATGAACTTCTTCACAAATAAAATTTTAATCATTAGAGAAAAAATTACCCATAATCATTTCACAGATCTAATATTATTCAATTCAATTTCATTTATATAGCACCAAATTACAACAACAGTTGCCTCAAGGCGCTTTATATTGTACAGTATATTCTATATTAATAGATAGATACAGAGAAAAACCCAACAATCATATGACCCCTTATGAGCAAGCACTTTGGCGACAGTGGGAAGGAAAAACTCCCTTTTGACAGGAAGAAACCTCCGGCAGAACCAGGCTCAGGGAGGGGCGGGGCCATCTGCTGCGACCAGTTGGAGTGAGAGAAGGAAAACAGGATAAAGACATGCTGTGGAAGAGAGACAGAGATTAATAACAAGTATTCAGTGCAGAGAGGTCTATTAACACATAGTGAGTGAGAAAGGTGACTGGAAAAGAAAAACTCAATGCATCATGGGAATCCCCCAGCAGCCTACACCTATTGCAGCATAACTAAGGGAGGATTCAGGGTCACCTGGTCCAGCCCTAACTATATGCTTTAGCGAAAAGGAAAGTTTGAAGCCTAATCTTGAAAGTAGAGATAGTGTCTGTCTCCTGAATCCAAACTGGAAGCTGGTTCCACAGAAGAGGGGCCTGAAAACTGAAGGCTCTGCCTCCCATTCTACTTTTAAATACTCTAGGAACAACAAGTAGGCCTGCAGCGAGAGCGAAGTGCTCTAATAGGGTGATATGGTACTACAAGGTCATTAAGATAAGATGGGGCCTGATTATTTAAGACCTTGTATGTGAGGAGCAGGATTTTGAATTCTGGATTTAACAGGAAGCCAATGAAGGGAAGCCAAAACAGGAGAAATATGCTCTCTCTTTCTAGTCCCTGTCAGGACTCTTGCTGCAGCGTTTTGGATTAACTGAAGGCTTTTCAGCGAGTTTTTAGGACTTCCTGATAATAATGAATTACAGTAGTCCAGCCTGGAAGTAATAAATACATGAACTAGTTTTTCAGCGTCACCCTGAGACAGGATATTTCTAATTTTAGAGATGTTGCACAAATGGAAGAAAGCAGTCTTACATATTTGTTTAATATGTGCGTTGACGGCATCCAGAGTAAGAATCTGGTCAGATACCATATTTCTAAGATTTTCAGGGCCGAGTACAATAACCTCAGTTTGATCTGAATTAAGAAGCAGAAAGTTAGCGGCCATCCAGGTCTTTATGTCTTTAAGACATTCCTGCAGTTTAACTAATCCGGTCTTTAAGTGATGACGTGATGATTCCTGCTTCCGGGAACAAACTATCCTATGTTTATTTTGGCTTTTGTGTTTTTAACATGTTTTATTTGCTTTGTATCTTCTTCTATTTAATCTCAACCTCCCCCCCAAAAAAACAGTTACTGTCGGCCTGTCTCGGTTTTTATCACCACTATGTATTTTAAAGCTCGGTTTTTAAAACCTTTCGATATAACTACAGCTCAGTCCATGTGTAACAGAGTTAGAAAATAGCTTAATGAATTTCCTCAATATTGATGTGCTTTGTGAATAGTTGGAGCCACCTGGTGGACAAATACCGCAACTGCAACTGTTAAGGTTCCTAATCGCTGCACAGCGCATGCCTCAGCAAAGGAAAATACTCCCAAGCTGGTGGTAGGTGCTTGTGAGCGATACTGTTGTCAATTGTGTATGTGTATTAATGAAAACATTCTTATAGTGGTAATTGTCAACATGTATTTTGATTGTAAGCAGTACTAGCATGTATCCTGAAAGTTACAGGCATTTTGATGCATGGGTAGTAACTTTATTCATGAGTAGCATTTTTAGTTAGCATGCTAAGCTAAGCTAATACAAAAAAAAAAAAAAAAAGCTAAGCTAATACTCGTTAGCTAGTCGGGTGCTTTTTGACTTGCACTCAGCTCGAATGTTTCTCTGTGTGATTGTAATTGTTCTAATTCTTTTTAACAGAACTGAATGTTGCAGTTGCCTTGCACACTGTTAATGACGACTGTGTGCTGTTTTCTTTGTACCAGGTAGGCGCTGTTAAGTATAAGTTTTAATTGACGCTGTTGTATAGGGAAAAAAAAGATGAACAATGATGATTGTTTTATAATAGAAAAGCTGTTTTATATGTTATTGTTGTTGTTGGTTAGGAAAAAGGAGAAAAATAAATAATACTGCCACTATACGATCACAGGTTTGGTTTCAGCTAGAACTTTTAAAGAAAGACTTTGTTGATGTTGTGTTGTATCTTTTTCATTTGTTAAGTGTTATGTTTGGAAAAAAAAGCAAAAGGAAAATACTCCCAAGCTGGTGAACTGAATGTTGCAGTTGCCTTGCACACTGTTAATGACGACTGTGTGCTGTTTTCTTTGTACCAGTTGCCAGAATAAAGAGGGAGCCCAGAGTAAGGGCAAGTCCAGCGTTGCAGTGCCGTCCTTTCTACATGGGCATATCACACCACTTGCACGATAGACTCACAGAACAGCAACAGCTACACATGCAGCAGTATATTAATGACTAACCTCGTATTGTGGATGGATTATCTCAGTTGTTCTCCTGACTGAAGTTTGGTCCGTTTACAGCATCCTGCCATGCGAGTGCATTTGTCCCTAACCATCGGGAACCCTCACGTTAACTTTTATCAAGTGGAAAACTTAGCGTTCATCCTCCAGTTTCACTGTGTTTATGCTATGCTAACATAGCTGTGTTGCTAGCAATCATGTAGCACATCATATACCAGCTAGCCCAACTTCAGTAACCCTACAAATGTCACTGCTGTTTAGTTTTCTGTCTTCATCTATGTTGGAAGTGATAGCAGAGCTATACGTTTGAATTTGTTTCACAAATCTCTCAGTCAGAACATGCTATATCATGTTTAGGTGGAAGCTAGCGAGCTAACTTCCTGCTAACTTCTAACTCCGTTAAATGTAATAAATTCTGTTTTCATGGATGCCTGGATGTTAAACTTAACTGTTACACCTGGTAAAGGAGGAACCCTGAACGCAGGGAGAGTCCTCCGGTACAACACACTCTCTTCAGGCCCGGACAATAACAACAAGAAGCCCCCTCCCCTTCCCGCACACACTAACTCCCTTTTTCCTGCAGCACAACCAAACATGTACCTTTAAGAATCAACAACAGTGCACAGAGATAGCCAACCTGTCGCTGTAAAATAACCTTTAACCATCGTTACAATATTTTTCATACTGTTTGAGTTTTTATGTTACATGTTTGATTCTGTATAAGATGTTGTCAGAGAATAAATGCTGCATGTTTAATTTTGTTGGGTAAGATAAACATTACGACACATGTGTGGGAGCAGGTTAGAATGCGCGAGTATGGCAATGGAAATGTGTGCTGTAGCAGAAAATAGTTTTTTGACCATGACATCGTTTGTTTGTATGTACGAGTCAGAAATAAATCTGGACAGCTCACATTAAGAAGTGGAAGAATTATCTTTTCAAGGTTTGGGACAGAAATTTACCACTATTGGTGTGTGTTACCTGGCTTCATTGGTAGATATAGTTGGGTGTCATCTGCATAGCAGTGAAAATGCATGCTATGTCTTCTGATGATACTGCCTAAGGGGGGAAGCATGTATAATGTAAACAGAATTAGTCCTTGGTAATGGCCTAGTTTCTAAATTATTTTTTCAAAGGGTTCATTAAATTAACAAAGATATACCTGAATCATTTAGCACCTACAGTGCCTTGAAAAAGTATTCATGCCCCTTGAACTTTTACACTTTCTGTCAGCTTACAACCACAAAATTAAATGTTTCTTATTGAGATTTTCTGTGGTAGACCAACACAAAGTAGCACATAGTTGTAAAGTGGTACAAAAGTTAAAAATCTTTTTCAAAATTTAAGCAAAGAAATATCTGAAAAGTGTGGTGTGCATTTGTATTCAGCCACCTCTACTCTGAAAACCTGTAGACAAAATCCAGTGTTATCAATTGCCTTTAGGAGACACCTAATTAACTAATCAAGTTCACCTGTGTGTAATTTAGTCTCATAAATACAACTGCTCTGTGACGGCCTCAGTAGTTTGTTACAGAACATTAGTGAAGAAACAGCTTCATGAAGACCAAGGAATCCCCCAGACAGGTCAGGGATAAAGTTGTAGATACGTTTAAAGCAGGAATGGGTTATAAAAAAATATCCCGAGCTATCCTAACATCTCAAGGAGCACTGTTCAATCCATCATGCAAACATGGAAAAATTATGCTCCTACCAAGACATGACCGTCCACCTAAACTGACAAACTGAGCAAAGGGAGCTCTGGTCAGAGAAGCTTCCAAGAGGCCCACGGTCAACTCTGGAGGAGCTGCAGAAATCCACAGCTCAGGTGGGAGAATCTGTCCACAGGACACCTGTAAGTTGTGTACTCCACAAATCTGGCCTATATGGAAGAGTGTCAAGAAGAAAGCCAATGTTGACCGAAAGACAGAAGAAGTCCTGTTTGCAGTTTGCAGGAGCCATGTAGGGGGCACAGCAAACATATGGAAGAAGGTGCTCTGGTCAGACGAGACCAAAGGTGAACTTTTTGACCTAAATGAAAGTGCTACGTGTGGCAGAAAAGTAACACTGCTCATTACCCTGAACGTACCATCCCCACTGTGAAACATGGTGGTGGCAGCATCATGCTGTGGGGCTTTTTTCTTCTACGGGGATGGGGAAGCTGGTCAGAGATGATGGGAAGATGGATGGAGCTAAATACATGGCAATTCTGGAAGAAAACCTGTTGGAGGCTGCAAAGGACTTGAGACTGGGATGGAGACTGACCTTCCAGCAAGACAATGACCCTAAACATACAGTTAGAGCTTCAGTGGAATGGTTTAGATCAAAGAATATCCATGTGTTAGAAGGGCCAGTCAAAGTTCAGACCTAAATCCCATTGAGCATCTGTGGCAAGACTTGAAAACTGCTGTTCAGAGACACTTTCCATCCAATCTGTCTGAGCTGGAGCTGTTTTGCAATGAAGAATGGGCAAATTTTTCAGTCTCTAGATGTGCAAAGCTGGTAGTGACATACCCCGAAAGACTCACTGCTGTAATTACAGTGAAAGGTGGCTCTACAAAGTTTTGATTGAAATATTGATACAAAGCCAGAGAGATCTATGTTTTAGAAGAATCAGAATGTCTTTGTTGTCATTGTCACAGGTACAACGAAATTAAAAGTGCTCCCCGGTCAGCGCATCATCCCTAAAAATGTGAAAATATAAATAAAACAATAAAATTCTATAAAATCAATGAATGAAATACTTAAAGTGCTAATAAGAATAGTATGAGCAAACATTCACATACATTCCCACATACATGCTTCAGTCAGCACATAGATTAATACAAGAGTGGCGTGATGAACATTTCTTTGTAGCAGTATTCAGACGTGTTATTGCAGTTGGATAAGAGCTGTGTTTGAGTCTATTAGTCCTTACACTGATTGCTCTGTACCGTCTGCCTGAGGGCAACAGTTCAAACAGAGAGAGGCCAGGATTTGAGGCATCTTTTATGATGTTTTGAGCTTTAAGACAGCAGGTTGTCACGTTCCTGTG
Organism: Pelmatolapia mariae; assembly: GCF_036321145.2. NCBI lineage: Eukaryota > Metazoa > Chordata > Actinopteri > Cichliformes > Cichlidae > Pelmatolapia > Pelmatolapia mariae. The sequence goes on along the minus strand of NC_086229.1, from coordinate 4,376,532 downwards.
TATGCTGACCCAGCGTTTTTAGTTTTAGTTATTTGGATATTGATGTTTATCTTTAAGTTCTGTAGGTTAGCTAAGTTTATTTGTTTATTAGATTTGCCCTGTATTTCAGTTTGTCTCACCCTTTATGTGTTTCATACTGCGTGTCTTATGTTGTCAAGTTTCCTCTGAGCCACTGTGCAGCTAGTGTACCAGATGCATATGCAATAGGTTAGTAAGCTCTCGATGGTGGCTCTGTAAAATGACAGAGAGCAAACACATCTAGTACACGTGAAGCGGCTGCAAAAAAGTGACGTACTAGCAATAATACAGCCACCAGGCAAACAGAGATTTTGGGTCCTTTGCCCTAGCTAGTGGTAAGCACAGCGCATGTAGTGTCCGATGTGAAAGGGCCTATAGGGGGTCACATGATCATTGAGTTTTTCTCTGTATCTATTATTGTAGGATCTACCTTACAATATAAAGCACCTTGAGGTGACTGTTGTTGTGATTTGGTGCTGTATAAATAAAACTGAATTGTAATTGTAAAGGAAGGCAGCAGGCCCAGACAAGGTGTGTCCTAGGATGCTAAAGGCATGTGCTGCTGAACTTGGATAGCTGCTACATAGAATCTTCCACCTCAGCCTGCGACTGGGGAGAGTGCCCGCCCTCTGGAAGACATCGTGCATCGTCCCAGTCCCCAAAAAGAACCGGCCCAATAAGCTGAATGACTTCCGACCGGTGGCACTGACGTCACATCTTATGAAGACTAGAGCTCTTTTTCAGCCTCCTCCAACCACAGGTACAACATGCCCAGGACCCACTACTGGATGTTGGAGTGGAGGATGCCATCCTGTACCTCCTACATAGAGCCCACTCACACCTGGACAAGGGAAAAGGCACGGTCAGGATCCTGTTTCTGGACTTTTCCAGTGCCTTTAATACAATCCGGCCCTGTCTGCTCCAGGAGAGACTGAACAGGATGCAGGTGGACCCCTGCCTGGTTGCTTGGATCTCCGACTACCTCACTGACAGACCACAGTACGTCAGGCTGAAGGACATCACGTCTGACCCTGTGGTCAGCAGCATAGGAGCACCACAGGGCTGTCCCCTCTCCACCTCTGACTTCTGCTACAACTCTGAATTATGCCATATTCAGAGGTTTGCAGACGACACGGCCATAATGGGGTGTATCTGGGATGATCAGGAAGAGGAGTACAGAAGTCTGGTGAAGAACTTCGTCACATGGAGTCACACAAACCATCTGCAACTCAACACCTCAAAGACCAAGGAACTGGTTGTGGACTTCGGGAGGTCCAGACCAGGTCCACTGCCAGTTCAGATGGAGGGAGAGGAGGTGGAGGTGGTCAACACATACAAGTACCTCGGGCTGTGGGTGGACAACAAACTGGACTGGTCATGCAACACGCAGCACCTGTATAAAAAAGGCCAAAGCCGACTGTACTTCCTCAGGAGGCTGAGGTCTTTTAACATCTGCAGGAAGCTCCTGAGGATGTTTTACCAGTCGGTGGTTGCAGGAGTAGGAGGGGAGCAGGACAGCAAAGAAGGACTCATCCAGGCTGGAGAAACTAATCAGGAAGGCTGGCTCTGTGGTTGGCATGAAGCTGGACACTCTGGTGACAGTGGCAGAGAAAAGGACACTAATTCAATCTTTAGTGGCAAACAAGACAAAAAAACACACATCCAGGGGGATGTGTGTAAGGTATTAACCTTAAAAACCTTAAACCTTAAAAAAATAAGTAAGTAAATAAATAAATAAATTATATTTGTGTGTGTGTGTGTGTGTGTTATGAAACATTTAAAAAAATATAAAATCATATTATACATAAAACACAATTACCTAAAAGAAATCTATAAGTACACAAACACTTCAACCAGTGCTTTCTCAGACTGGATGAGTAACGGGAACCACTCACTGTCAGATCTGTGAGTGCTAAAATTACACTGTTAGTAGAACCATCCAGTCGTTCTCTAAAATTAAACATTAACTTCCTTAAAAGTGCTTGAAAGGTCCAAACACCCACAGCTACAAACATCTGGCTGGCACTACCCCCTCTAATTATCCTACAAAGAATTCTCATCGCATCATTATATGCAACATGCAGCTTATGCATGCTACATTGTTTGTAGGATGACCACAAGGGGGCAGTATATAGCGGTGTGCAATACGCTTTAAACAAAGCCACTTTAGCTGGAAGTGAACAAAAGCTGCGTGCAATAGTATTTGCCTGCACATAGAGCTTACACCGCTGTCTGTATATATCATCATCATCATCATCATTTATTTGCTCAGTAATAAAGTGACCGAGGTATTTCACCTTTTTATGAACTTCAAGAGTTTTGGGGGCCAGTTTAAACAAAGGGAAATTTAGCTGTTTATCCTGCTCGGTACATATCAAGACAGCACTTTTAACTGCATCGTACTTTATGTCATATTGCACACCATATTCAGTACAGACATTAAGAAGCTCCTGTAACCCAGCACTGCTTGGACTAAAAACAACCAGGTCATCTGCATGCATAAGATGATTTATCAATGTTTTACCTAATATACACCCAGTGTTACAGGCTGTCAGCTGTATGGACAGATCATCAACATATAAATTAAATAAAATTGGAGACAAAATCCCACCCTGTCTAACACCATTGCTGACACCAAAGGGGGCAGAAATACTGCTTCCCCATTTAACCTGCATGTTCTGATGAGCGTACCAGTAAGAGAGAATCCTCACGATGTATTGAGGAACTCCCCGTCTCTTCAATTTATCAAAAAGTTTTCTGTGGTTCACTCGATCAAAAGCTTTAGAGGCATCAATGAAACACATGAGGACAGATGAATGTTTAGCCCTATACAAACTGACTATTTCCTTGAGTGCATATATGCACATGTCAGTGCTGTGCTTTGGTTTGAAGCCAAACTGATTATCCAGAGAAGAGATGAACACACTAACTCTGTCAAACAAGATTCTTTCTAACACCTCAGATAAAATACTGGCTAGTGCAATCGGCCTGTAATTATCCAGACAGCTCACTGTTGCAGCTTTGTCCTTCATAACTGGTACCAGTAAAATACACAGCATTGAGTCTGGTAATATGCCATGAACCATAAACCCAGTGAAGCAGAGCGCTAGAAGAGGAGCTAGCCTTAAACTAGCATGTTTTAAATGTTCTGCGGTGATGTGATCCAAACCAGAAGCTTTACTATCAGATAACCTATGAGTGGCTTCATATACTTCATGTGTCCTTACACTTATTGTGTCATTACTCATGTCAGAATTGTCCTCATATGACTCACTTTTTATACAGTTAAACAACACACTGTAATGCTGTCTCCTGACAGGGTTTTGTAGGTGGACTCAGGCGCAGACCAGGAGACCTTTGCAAAAACTGACAGTGCGTTTATTTACAGTGATTTCACCAGGTGATAATATATACAAAGTGTTCGGGAGAGGGGTCTGGGGCTCCAGGGTCCGAGGGGAAGAGGAAGGGTCCGAAAATACACTCCACTCTCTCAGCAACGATCCCACTCCTTTTCCTCCAACGCTCCTCTCGCTCACTCGCTCACTCAAAGATACAGGGACGGGTCCAGGGAAGATCTACACACATACAGAAAAATCCAATTAGTACGAGGTCAGACTCAGACTTGCAGATAACTGATGCTGGTGGCTCAACGTTCCAGGGACGAGTAGCGTAGGTCTGCCATCTTAAGAAGTTCTTCTGATTACTACAATCAGTGACAGTTGCAATGATGAGCACAGGTGCGTGGGCCAGGGGCGGAGCCCGCAATGAGCACCGCCACGGCAGGAGGAAGAGGGAGAGAGAGAACAAAAACATGTTGCCTAACACGGAGTCAGCTGGTGAGGCACGGGGACCGTGACATCTCCAATGCTGCAATGTTATCTGCCCCAGAAACAGCTTCAACAGTTGATGGTAGAGATGGTTTACACAGAGCTTTCACCTCTTTCCAAAGATGTCACATTATTACACAGCGTTTTCCTGGCCAAAGAAGCTGCTCTCAGCATTTGCTCATTTTTA